>NC_090448.1:361901313-362211001 GCF_031143425.1 Pleurodeles waltl | reverse complement strand
GGCACTGCTACCTGGGCCCTCCTGTACTCAATCCCTGCCCACGCAGTTTTTGAGTGGCAGACGAACAGCCTGTCTTGGACAGACTGGATGTGAAGGAGTTGGGGCTACAAAATAACCCTGACTCCTCTAATTGGAGACTCTGTACTCCTCAAAGCCAGAGCAAACTGCTTTGAGTGGTGAGAGGGGAAGCCACTCCTGATTGTTCAGGTTTCAATGCGTGCACACACAGCAGGAATGAGGTGAGTCACTTTTACAGTGCAGGGGGAACCTGACTCTTCTCCCCTCGGTGCCTCCCACCAGTGCAGAGGAGGACCAGCCTGCATGCATGGCTCAGGCCTCTAGATAAGCCAGGAACTCTTAATCGGCAGGGGTTGAGTCCTGGGTCCCGCTGGCCCCACTGGGTGGTGGATGGCGTGCATGCAGATAGGGTGACATCCCCTCACTTATCTGGTACCTGGTGGCCAGGTCCTGTGTAGTCAAGCTGGTGTTTGAAAACTCATGCAGTCCTGCCAGGTGTCCAGGAGGACGGGCGGTGGAGGTGCCTGCCTCCACTGCCATGGGAGTTGCTTGCTTGCTCTTCCATCTGCTGTGGCAGCAAGATGCAGCTCCCTGACCTAGCGCATAGAAACACTCCTTAAATTGAGGAAGCCCACTATGAGGGGTGAAGCCTGATGGGGTGCCAGGCCATCTTGCTGTTTCAGGCAGGCAGACTCAGAAGAGGGGCTATAAGATCCACATTTGTGACAAAAAAAATGCACATGCTAAAATATCAAAACCCTATTGGCAATAGGGATTACTCCAACGACTTGTTCTAAATAGAGCTACTTAGGAAATGTCAGTGCTGCCCCCTTATTTAGATGTTGAATGAAATGCTGTTACATAAAGTCAATGTAAGACATAGGCCCTCATTACAACCCTGGCGGTCGGTGTTAAAGCGGCGGTAATACCGCCAACAGGCCGGAGGAAAAAATTATTGGGATTACGACCATGGCTGAAACCGCCAACATAGACAGCCAATTTAACACTCTGACCGCCACGGCGGTACAAACAAACAGCGCAACGGACACCGCCAAGAGACTGGCGGGAGACCATGTACCGCCCACCCTATCACAACACGGCTATCCGCCACCTTTTCCGGGGCAAAACCAACGCGAATAAAAACACGGCGGAAACAGTACACAAAAGGGAAAACACTCACCTCTCCACACCCCACGAGGAACCAGGATGCCATGGAGCCCGAATTGCAGATCCTGCCGGCGATGGTCTTCCTGCTCCTCTATCAGGAGCTCCAACGACAGCGGCGATGACCACGGTGAGTACTGCACCTACAACACAGGGGAGGGGGGAGGGAAAAGAGAGTGACACACACACACAACACGCAAAACCCCCACCCCCCCCTCACCCACAACACTATACACACAAAAACATGCTGCAACATTACATATAAACCCCCTAAGCCCCCCAGGAAGAATGCAAGGACAAAAGGAAATGATTGTAACGATTGTAATCATGAAAAATCCATTTTTCAAAAGTCAAACTCCAGTATATACAAATATGTACACCAACTACACAAGTCCGGATGGTGCACCAATCATTGTCCGTGGACCACTGGGCCCAAAATGCATGGGCGAGGCCCATACATGATACCTGACTCCAAACGGAGAGAACACTGGAGGGGCATCACATAGAAAATACACAGGCACCTCAGGGGGAGGGGGAGGGGGGCACCTCAGCCTGATGAATGCACAACACCACTGCTCCACGAGGGGGCTCCATGCCCATTGATGTATCATGGGGACTGCAATGCCACAGTCTCTCAAGTCTTTTCAGTGGGTGGTTTGCCCACTGCTTTATCCTGGAGAGTGCAAAGCCACAGTCTCTCAAGTCCCTCCAGTAGGTGGTTTGCCCACTGCTTTATCCTGGGGAGTGCAAATCCACAGTCTCTTAAGTCATTTCAGTGGGTGGTTTGCCCACTGCTTTATCCTGGGGAATGCAAAGCCACAGTCTCTCAAGTCTTTTCAGTGGGTGGTTTGCCCACTGCTTTATCCTGGGGGGTGCAAAGCCACAGTCTCTCAAGTCTTTTCAGTGGATGGTTGCCCACTGCTTTATCCTGGGGAGTTTAAAGCCACAGTCTCTAAAGTGGATGACAGTCTCCACTGGTTCTGGAGGGGGCTTTGTGCCCAGAGTGCTCCATCCTGCCAAGGACTGAGGACGTGGATGAGATACTCCACTGGTTCTGGAGGGGGCTTTGTGCCCAGAGTGCTTTATCTTGCCAAGGACTGAGGTAGTGGATGCCTTTCTCCACTGGTTCTGGAGGGGGCGTTGTGCCCAGAGTGCTTCATCCTGCCTAGGACGGAGGTAGTGGATGCCTTTCTCCACTGGTTCTGGAGGGGGCTTTGTGCCCAGAGTGCTTCATCCTGCCAAGGACTGAGGTAGTGTATGCCTTTCTCCACTGGTGCTCCACGTGCAGTGTGGCCGGTACAATTCCCTCACCTGGGTGTGTGTGCCATGAGATTGCCAAGGTACAGGTAGCATGATACGCCATGGAGGCAGCGACATACCCCACACTGCTACGGCTTCGCATTACATATGCAGGTGACAACTGTGATGACAGTGATGCATCATGGAAGCTGCCCAGGGTCCTGGAACTCACCACCAGTCTTGGACGACTGACCACTGGGGATAGTAGCCATGTCTGCGGTGGTACCACTGGCTGAGGATGTCACAGGGCCGCTGGCGGTGCTTGCGGCGATGGCAGTCGCGGTGGTGCTTGCAGCAGTGGCAGTCGCAGCTGCGGGGTCTGTGGTGGCGGTGCTGGCTGCGGGGTCTGTGGCGGCGGTGCTGGCTGCGGGGTCTGTGGCGGCGGTGCTGGCTGTGGGGTCTGTGGCGGCAGTGCTGGTGGCGGGGTCTGTGGCGGTGCAGGTGGCGGTGTTCTCCACCGTACAGGTTGGCGTCAACGTGGACAGAAGGTGTGACACTGGTCCCTCAGTCGGTGCCACCATGCCCTCTCCTGACCTGCCCTTCAGTTTTTGGCCCTTCCCCACCTTTGATGGTGGTGCAGCTGTCTCGCCACTATCCCTTTTTGTTTTCCCTGACCCCTTAGTGGCAGGTGTTTTTGGCTTCTCCCTCTGGGATGTGGGCACCTTTTTCACCTTGGCAGGTGGCGGAATGTCCTTGCACTCGCTCTGTGGCACACTGGCAGCCCTGATGGTTGGCGCACTCCATGACCCCGCAGTTGCTGGCACCACTGTGCCTGGGGATGTGGTGGCCGAGGTGCTGGGCTGGGACTGGGAAAGCCTGGCCCTAGGGGAAGGACGGGGGGAGAGGCGTAGGGAAGAGGTCAATATTAGCCAGGAAACGTTTTTTTAGACACACTGGGATGGGTAGACGGAGGGGGTTTGGGAGTGGAGGCAGAGGTAAGTGGTTGTGGGAGGTGTACGTCTGCTGAATATGGGTGAAGGTGCATGGGCTGGAGGCTGTTGTGAGGTGGATGGCTGTTGGGTGGGTGTGCTTGGGAGGAGGGCTCACAGACACTTTGGGAGAGGACACAGGGGATGTGTGAATGGTAGTGGGGGTGGTGAGTGCACGTGAGCGGTGTGGGGTGATGGGCGTGCTGGTGATGGAGGTAGTGGTTCAGGATGTAGTGCATGCAGGTGTGAGTGGAGACGAGACTGGGAGGGAGGAGGGAGACGTGGAGGAGGGGGACACAGTGGAGGCAGTGGATGTTGGTATGTGTGCATTGGTATGATGCTTGTGTGAGTTCCTGTGGGATGTGTGGTGCTTATGTTTGCCTGAGCCACCCTTGTGTGTTGAGGTGTGTGCATGCTGGTCTGATGGTGTGCTTGGGATGGGCTGAGGTACAGGGGATTGGGTCTGGGTGGAGGAAGTTGGAGGGGGGAGGCGGGACACAGGGACAATGGCTGCCATCAGTGCTGAGGCCAGAACCTGAAATGCTCTCTGTTGGTCTGCCTGGTCAGAATGGCCTATCTATCTATCTAGAATGCCCTCCAAGTATGCATTTGTTTGTTGCAAATGCCTCTCAACACCCTGGGTGGCATTAAGAATGGTAGACTGCCCAACAGTGAGGGATCTCAGGAGATCAATAGCCTCCTCAATGAGGGCAGCAGGGCTGACTGGGGCAGGGCCTGAGGTGCCTGGGGTGAAGGAGATGCCAACCCTCCTGGGTAAGCGGGCATGGGATACACGCTGAGGGGCTGCTGGGAGGGCGGTGCTGGTAGGGGGGGTAGAGGCTGTACCTGTTGATGCGGGGGGCACAAAGGGGCCCGCCACCGCAAGGGAGCTCCCATCAGAGGAGGAGTTTGTGTCGCTGGTCTCTGCTCCAGTCCCCGCCGTGGAGCTCCCCTCACCTTCCGTCCCGCTGGTGGCTTCAGACTCCATTGTTTTGCACTCCAGGGCCAAGTGGGATGCAGCTCTCTCCTTCTCCGGTGCCAATGCTCCTCCGCCTGATGATGCTATTGCACACAAGAACAGGGAGACCACAAAAAGGGGGGTGAAAGACAGAAGAAAGACATGTTCAGTGCATGCAACACCACTACCGTTGGCGGACACTACAGATACAGCAGCCCTCTGCACTACGCCATGCACTTATAGTTCCTAGATTAATGACATGCCCATGGGGTACAAGGCCTAAGTCCGATTGCTGCACACATGGAAGTCACAGGAGCCTGACTAGGTGTAGATGGCACTAACCGCTAGTGGGTTTGGGGTGCCACTCAGCCTGCCTCACAAGGGACCTTGCCTACCAAGATCGCACTGGCCTAGGGGAACCCACTGCCCACCTCCCCCACCCAGACACCTCGTAATGCGCGCAGAGTCAGCTGAATGAGAGTGTACTCACCCCCTTGTGGCTGCTGTGATGCCCTCAAGCGCCCGTCCAACTCCGGATACGCCACCACCAGGATTCGGAACATCAGGGGGGTCATGGTGCGACGGGCACCCCTCCCACGTTGGGAGGCCATCCCCAGCTGGGCCTCCGCCACTTCTTGCTCCAGCGGCGAAGGTCCTCCCATCTTTTACGGCAATGGGTGCTCCGTCTGTGGTGGACCCCCAGGGTCCGGACGTCCTTGGCGATGGCACACCAAATAGCCTTCTTCTGGTGGGCTCTGACCTAGAGGAATAGTACAGGGGAAAAGGAAAATCTTTACCCGTCCGGACCGTCATACTCATTGGCCCACGTTCCCACCCTTACCCTGAAGCACATACACTCACCGTCCGCACATGCAGGCCTCAGTCCCCCCCATCCATTTATCTTCCATCCACACCACTCCAAACAGGCATTGCCCATGCAGCATGCTCACAGTGTACTCACATGTTTCTCTGTAGGACCGTACTGTTGTGTGTACTGGGGGAGGACCCCATCCACTAGTTTCTCCAACTCCTCTGAAGTGAAGGCAGGGGCCCTTTCCCCAGACACATGCGCCATTGTCGCTTCCAGTCTGACGTCACAGCAGCGCTTGCAGTGTAGGTCCTCTCCTGTTGAAGGTCAGGTGACTTAACAGACAGAAAATGGCAGTCACGTCCGCGGCGGTGCGTACCGTCGCCGCCGGGGTACATCGTCATTGGCTCCTCAGACCCATAGGGTCCAATGTTAACCAATGCAGGATTTCACCGCGGTCTTCGATCGCCTACCGCGACGGTGTACAACGCCAGCGCAGTTACCTCACATCCCATTGTCCCACTTTACAGGTCAGGCAGCTGCCATTTCAGGGGGCCACATGGCGTTAATATTAACTGCGTCACACCAATGTAGGCCTTGAATACACACAGTAACAGGCACATTGCGGATTAACAAATGTGTGCAAATGACATGTTGTGATACCTCAGAGTTGGCTGACTGTGAGAAAGTAGCCTCTTTCTAGCCTTGTTACCCCCACTTTTGGCCTGTTTGTGAGTATATGTCAGGGTGTTTTCACTGTCTCACTGGGATCCTGCTAGCCAGGACCCAGTGCTCATAGTGAAAACCCTATGTTGTCAGTATGGTTGTTATGTGTCACTGGGACCCTGCTAGCCAGGACCCCGGTGCTCATAAGTTTGTGGCCTATATGTATGTGTTCCCTGTGTGATGCCTAACTGTCTCATTGAGGCTCTGCTAACCAGAACCTCAGTGGTTATGCTCTCTCTGCTTTCCAAATTGTCACGAACAGGCTAGTGACCAATTTCACCAATTCAGATTGGCATACTGGACCACCCTTATAATTCCCTAGTATATGGTACTGAGGTACCCAGGGTATTGGGGTTCCAGGAGATCCCTATGGGCTGCAGCATTTCTTTTGCCACCCATAGGGAGATCTGACAATTCTTACACAGGCCTGCCAGTGCAGCCTGAGTGAAATAACGTCCACGTTATTTCACAGCCATTTACCACTGCACTTAAGTAACTTATAAGTCACCTATATGTCTAACCTTCACCTGGTGAAGGTTGGGTGCAAAGTTACTTAGTGTGTGGGCACCCTGGCACTATCCAAGGTGCCCCCACATTGTTCAGGGCAAATTCCCCGGACTTTGTGAGTGCGGGGACACCATTACACGCGTGCACTATACATAGGTCACTACCTATGTATAGCTTCACAATGGTAACTCTGAACATGGCCATGTAACATGTCTAAGATCATGGAATTGTCACCCCAATGTCATTCTGGCATTGGGGAGACAATTCCATGATCCCCCGAGTCTCTAGCACAGAACCCGGGTACTGCCAAACTGCCTTTCCGGGGTCTCCACTGCAGCTGCTGCTGCTGCCAACCCCTCAGACAGGTTTTTGCCCCCCTGGGGTCCAGGCAGCCCTGGCCCAGGAAGGCAGAACAAAGGATTTCCTCTGAGAGAGGGTGTAACACCCTCTCCCTTTGGAAATAGATGTGAAGGCTGGGGACGAGTAGCCTCTCCCAGCCTCTGGAAATGCTTTGATGGGCACAGATGCTGCCCATCTCTGCATGAGCCAGTCTACACCGGTTTAGGGATCACCCAGCCCTGCTCTGGTGCGAAACTGCACAAAGGAAAGGGGAGTGACCACTCCCCTGACCTGCACCTCCCAGGGGAGGTGCCCAGAGCTCCTCCAGTGTGCCCCAGACCTCTGCCATCTTGGAAACAGAGGTGTTGCTGGCTCACTGGACTGCTCTGAGTGGCCAGTGCCATCAGGTGACGTCAGAGACTCCTTCTGATAGGTTCTTACCTTTCTTACTTGCCTATCCTCCTTCCTAGGTAGCCAAATCTCCTTTTCTGGGTATTTAGGGTCTCTGCTTTGGGGAATTCTTCAGATACAGAATGCAAGAGCTCATCAGAGTTCCTCTGCATGTCCCTCTTCACCGTCTGCCAAAGGATCGACCGCTGACTGCTCAGGACGCCTGCAAAACCGCAACAAAGTAGCAAAGACGACTACTGCAACCTTGTATCGCTTCATCCTGCTGACTTTCTCAGCTGTTTTATGGTGGTGCATGCACTGGGGGTAGCCTGCCTCCTTCTTGCACCAGGATCTCTGAAGAAATCTCCCGTGGGTCAACGGAATCTTCCCCCTGCAACCACAGGCAACAAAAGACTGCATCACTGGTCCTCTGGGTCCCCTCTCAGCATGACGAGCGTGGTCCCTGGATCTCAGCAACTCTGTCCAAGTGACTCCCACAGTCCAGTGACTCTTCAGTGCATGTTTGGTGGAGGTAAGTCCTTGCCTCCCCACGCTAGACTGCATTGCTGGGTAACGCGTGATTTGCAGCTGCTCCGGCTCCTGGGCACTCTTCCAGGATTTCCTTCATGCAAAGCCAAGCCTGGGTCCCCGACACTCTAACCTGCAGTGCACAACCTTCTGAGTTGTCCTCCGGCGTCGTGGGACTCCCTTTTGTGACTTCGGGTGGACTCCAGTTCACTCCCCTTCTAAGTGCCTGTTCTGGTACTTCTGCGGGAGCTGCCTGCTTCTGTGAGGGCTCCCTGACTTGCTGGGCGCCCCCTCTGTCTCCTCATCCAAGTGGCAACATCCTGGTCCCTCCTGGGCCACAGCAGCATCCAAAACCCTAACCACAACCCTTGCAGCTAGCAAGGCTTGTTTGCGGTCTTTCTGCGTGGGAACACCTCTGCAAGCTTCTTCACGACGTGGGACATCCATCCTCCAAAGGGGAAGTTCCTAGTCCTCTTCGTTCTTGCAGAACACAAAGTTCTTCCATCCCGTGGCAGCTTCCTTGCACCCTCAGCTGGTATTTCCTGGGCACCTGCCCACTCTCGACACTGTCGCGACTCTTGGACTTGGTCCCCTTGTCTTACAGGTACTCAGGTCCGGAAATCCACTGTTGTTGCATTGTTTGTGTTGGTCTTCCTTGCAGAATCCCCCTATCACGACTTCTGTGCTCTCTGGGGGTTGTAGGTGCACTTTACACCTACCTTGCAGGGTCTTGGGGTGGGCTATTTTTCTAACCCTCACTGTTTTCTTACAGTCCCAGCCACCCTCTACAAGCTCACATAGGTTTGGGGTCCACTCGTGGTTCGCATTCCACTTTTGGAGCATATGGTTTGTATTGCCCCTATACCTATGTGCTCCTATTGCAATCTATTGTAACTTTACACTGCTTGCATTACTTCCTTTGGCTATTACTGCATATTTTTGGTATTGTGTACATATATCTTGTGTATATTTGGCATCCTCATACTGAGGGTACTCACTGAGATACTTTTGGCATATTGTCATAAAAATAAAGTACCTTTATTTTTTGTATATCTGTGTATTGTGTTTTCTTATGATATTGTGCATATGACACCAGTGGTATAGTAGGAGCTTTGCATGTCTCCTAGTTCAGCCTAAGCTGCTCTGCTATAGCTACCTTCTATCAGCCTAAGCTGCTAGAAACACCTCTTCTACACCAATAAGGGATAACTGGACCTGGTACAGAGTGTAAGTACCCCTTGGTGCCCACTACAAGCCAGGCCAGCCTCCTACACTGACTCTCTGCTTGCTGTTCTCCTCCATAGGGCACCTCTGTCGATAATGGAAGAGAGACATGTAATAGTCACCTACAGACTTGATAGTGCAACAAGCAATGAACTGTGTGCACAGTTGGAGCCAGACCTGATGTCAGCTATCCGCCATCCCACAGGAATCCCCCCTCTAGTGCAGGTCCTGTCAGTACTCCATTTCCTGGCAAGTGGTTCCTTTCAAACTACAGTGGCAATTGCGTCTGGGATGTCCTAGCCAATGTCCTCTAATGTGTTGTCCAGAGTGTTGTCTGCCCTCCTGAAACACATGCGCAGCTACATCGTGTTCCCTCAGGTGGAGGATTTGCCCACAGTGAAAGGTGACTTCTATGCCCTGGGACATATTCCCAATATCATAGGTGCCATTGATGGGACACATGTGGCCTTGGTACCACCCCGCAGGAGTGAACAGGTGTACAGAAACCGGAAGAGCTACCGTTCTATGAATGTGCAGATGGTGTGTTTGGCAGACCAGTACATCTCCCATGTGAATGCCAAATTTCCAGGCTCAGTGCATGACGCTTACATTTTGAGGAATGGCAGCATCCCTTATGTGATGGGGCAACTCCAGAGGCACCGTGTGTGGCTAATAGGTGAGGACAATGACCCTATACAGTGTGAATAGTTGTCTGGGTATGGGGTTGTCCCTACTGGTTAGTGTGTGTCTAACAGTTGTCCCTCGATATTTGCAGGTGACTCTGGTTACCCCAACCTGTCATGGCTACTGACCCGAGTGAGAAATCCCAGGACAAGGGTAGAGGAACGCTACAATGAGGCACATGGGGGAACTAGGAGAGTGATTGAACGCACCTTCGGCCTCCTGAAGGCCAGATTCCGGTGCCTCCATATGACAGGTGGTTCTCTCTACTACTCGCCAAAGAAGGTGTGCCAGATCATTGTGGCCTGCTGTATGCTGCACAACCTGGCTTTGCGACAGCAGGTGCCTTTCCTGAAGGAGGATGGTCCAGCTGGTGATCTTGTGGCAGCTGTGGAGCCTGTAGACAGTGAAGAAGAGGAGGCAGAAGAATAGGATATCGACAACAGAAACTACATAATCATGCAATACTTCCAGTGAGACACAGGTAAGAAGATGTCATTGCCTCCCACATCTCATACTATTGTTGGAGCTAGCATAAGTCTGTCATTTTCACTCAGTGTATGGACCCTGACTTGTCACTTTACCTTTCCATTTCACAGATGTGGGTCCCATTTTGTGCCCTCTGCTATATTTCCTCCAGCGCTACAGCTGTGTTACATCGGTATGTGAACAATTCAATTGAGATTGCTATATTTCATAGTTATTGCAATTACACGTTTGTGAAAGCACAGACTGACTCCAGATTGTTTTGTGATTGAAGTGTGTTTATTTCTGTGCAAATAAGTGGAGGGGGTTGTAAAATGGGCAGGGGTGATGAAGAAGGAATGTCCATGGCAGAGTCCAGTCTATTTGTTTCACAGGTGCATTGTCCAAAGGGGCATAGGAAGTGGAGCAATGGCAGTTGAAGGATGGACAGGGTGACAAAGTGGGACAGAAGGGTGACATTCAGGGGGGTCTCATTTCCCGGCGGGG
The DNA here is from genome assembly GCF_031143425.1 of Pleurodeles waltl. Classification (NCBI taxonomy): domain Eukaryota; kingdom Metazoa; phylum Chordata; class Amphibia; order Caudata; family Salamandridae; genus Pleurodeles; species Pleurodeles waltl. Next base: position 362,200,458 of record NC_090448.1, on the reverse strand, counting down.
TCTTGGCAATGTTCTCTGTCTTGTTCCTGGATCGCAGGGACCATTTGCGGGATGGTTCTCCATCTGCAGGGGGTGGGATGCTGGTGTTGTGTTCCTGTGGTGGTGCCTCCTGTCCACTAGTGCAGGCAGAGGTGGAGGGATGTTCATCATCCAGGCTAGTGTCAGGGGCCCCTTGTTGTGCCACAGTGTCACTCCTGGTGTTGACAAGGTCTTGCAGCTCCTCTACAATGGTGACCAGGGTATTGGGAATGGACTTCAGGTCCTCCCTGATCCCAGATAGTGTTCCTCCTGCAGCCGCTGGGTCTCCTGAAACTTGGCCAGTACATTGCCATCGTCTCCTGGGAATGATGGTAAGCTCCCATGATGTTGGAGAGGGCCTCGTGGAGAGTGGGTTCCCTGGGCCTGTCCTCCCCCTGTCGCACAGCGTTCCTCCCAGTTTCCCTGTTTTCCTGATCCTCTGTCCCCTGAACCGTGTGCCCACTGCCACTGCCCCCAGGTCCCTGATTGTCTTGGGTTAGTGGGTTTGCCTGGGTTCCCTGTAGTGGTGGACACACTGCTGATTGACGTGTCCTGGGGACAGAGGGATGGGCCCGCTGGGTGTGTGCTGTTCTAGTGTTTCCTAAGGCTCTGTGGTGGCTTGGCCAGTGTCAGGGGAACCGACTGTCCCGAGGTCCCTGATGGGCCGGGCTGGTCATCTTGATCCAGTTGTGCAGAGCTTCTGTCATCACTGTGGGTCTCTTCTGTGGGGGGACTGGACATGTCTGGTACCTCTTGTCCGGTGACGTTGGGTTGGGGTCCTGCAGGGGTGTAAAGGCATGATTATTGCATCTGTATGTGCCATTGTGTGCAATGGGTGAGTGACCCTGTACTCGAGTGCTTGCATTCTTGTCTTGGTCCTTGTGTGATATTTGGGTTGGGGTCTGTGTCAGTATCTGTAATGGACATGCTTTGGTGATGGGTGTCCATGCTTTAGTATTGCATGCAGGGCTTGGTGTTGGGATGGGTGGGTTGTGATAGTGGGGCATATGTGAGGTGTTGGAGTGATAGTGATGAGGGTGAGGGTGTGAGTATGTGATGGTATGCAGGTAGGGTGGGGGATATAATAGTGAAGCTTTGACTTACCAGAGTTGAGTCCTCCTGCTACTTCTGTGAGGCCCTCAGGATGCAGTATTGCCAAGACCTGCTCCTCCCATGTTGTTAGTTGTGGGGGAGGAGGTGGGTGTCCACCGCCAGTCCTCTGTACAGCAATCTGGTGTCTGGAGACCACGGAACGCACCTTCCCCCGTAGGTCGTTCCTCCTCTTTCTGATGTCATCCCTAGTTCTTGGATGCTATCCCACTGTGTTGACCCTGTCGACGATTCTGCGCCATTGCTCCATCTTCCTTGCAATGGAGGTGTGCTGCACCTGTGATCCGAATAGCTCTGGCTCTACACGGACGATTTCCTCCACCATGACCCTGAGCTCCTCCTCAGAGAACCTGGGGTGTCGTTGAGGTGCCATGATGTGGTGGGGGTGATGTGTGAGGTGGTGTGGGTTGTGATGTTTGAGGGGATATGTTGTTGTGTGTTGTTTGAGGTACGTGGATGTTGTGTAATTGATGGTGTAGTGTGTCTGACGATGCTGGTGTTTATGGTGATGTCTCTCTATGGCGTGGTATCAGAATTCTGGTAGTAAGGGTTTGTGGGTGATGTGGGTGTGTGTTTTATATTGGATTTGGTGTGTGGTGTGTATATGTGTATCAGGTGTGTGTATTTCGAATTGTCCAATGTGGTTGTGTTTTGCAACTGTGTGTGTATTTTGAGCGCAGCGGTGTGTACCGCCAATGGAATACCGCGCTGAAAGACCGCCGCGTGGATTCGTGGGTCGTGATAGTGTGGGCGAATTCTTCTTGGCGTGAGGGTGGAGGTTTTGTTATCGCCAGTTTATCACTGACGTTTGGTGTGGCGGACTTGTGTGGGTGTCTGCATTATGGTGGATTCCGAGCTCTGGGTCGTAATAGCTGTAGCGGAATTCCACGGGTGCAGCGGTATGTTGGCGGTCTTCTGCACGGCGGTAAGCGGCATTTACCGCCAGGGTTGTAATGAGGGCAATAATCCTCTCTTTTCTTTTAAATTCTATTCTAGTGTTTGAGGCTTCAAAACACCGCAACTGACACATTTTACGTCCACCTGTACTGCCTCTGAGCTGCAAGATGCATATGCCATCAATAAATTAAGTTGAAATATTTCTACTAGCAATATAATGTACCACAAATAAAAGTCAACTGAGTTTTGAAAAACACCCCAAATAAAGAGTACACAAAATAGTTGTTTTCAGAGTGGTTATGGGAACATTATATCATACTAGAAATGACAGTACAATTTGGGGTGTCGGGTGAGTCCCAGTATTCTTATTTCCAAAAGGTAAGAAAATGTGACAGCATATGTCATCTAATCTTCACCAACACAGATGTCCAATACATGCACATGTGTTTCACTGACTCTGTGTTAATAAGATAAAATCCAAAACTCACTAAATTCAGGGACCAATTAAAAGTGCCCTAGAATTTCTGATGAGCTTTGTAACAGACCTGCATGGTAAAACATTCTGACTCATGTTTTTGTTCGTGATACTTGAGATAACAATCCATCCAGAATATTAAACCTGCTACTTACCAAAAAAACATGCATATCAGGAACCCTACTGAATGGCATAAAAAACAGTAATGCTGCTAACTTCCAACTTAGCTATCATAAGCTCAAAAACATATTAACTGGCCATGTTCCAAACAAGTTAAATATTCTACCAACATCTCTCAGTGAGTTGTACCTTGCACTCAGCAGTCTCTGTAGGTGCATTCTTTTCAAAACCCTGAACACCAAATCATCTTTAATAACTGATCTTCCTTCCATTAAATAAATAACCTACAGACCATCAATCTGTAACAATTAACTACTGTGTAACTCAAACCTTTAGAAACAACTCCATCAAGAGGTTCACCAACGCGACTCCAGAGTTTTCAATGGTGTTCATAATCCTCTACATGCACTAACCAACTGACACAGACCTACTTGTCCACCTGTTCCCCATTCCTTGTGACCTCCTGAAGACGTAAAACCCACTCCCAAACTGGGGCTTGCATACCCTTCTTTTCCAACATCAGATCTTATCACCCTGCATCGGAACCCTGATCTTGCAGCTCATCTCATAACATTGGATATCTGGCTCGCAACACTGGCATCAGGACAGCACTGCCTGTATCCTTGACATCTGCCCCGGTGTCTTGCAGTTTGCCCCACAGCACTGATAGTGCTACTTCAAATAAAACCGCTGCTGGTTTTGCAAAAACAGCAATGCAGCAAACCTCATGGGAGCTTCTGTTCACATGAGAGCAGTTGCCATTTTTGGTGTGGTCAGATATTGAAGCTGCATCCAAGCTCCTGTCTCTGTTAGTCTATCAAGTTCTTCACTTTGTTTGGACTCCCACGATTTCTTGTATAAGGCATATATTGTAGGACCTCCATATTGTGCACCCATTGTCTGATCTTCTATTCTTATGATGAATCCATAAAGAAAACACTATGACAAAATATATATTTCCTGATTTCCTGGACTAAAAGGTATGTCAAAGTCACTCAGATATTTGTAGCTTTGGATTCCACTCTCCAGTGCTGTTCCGAAAGAATTACACTCAATTGCGTCAAATTAGGAATGAGGTTAATGTCTGGCATGAGCGTTTATTAAGATCCTGCAAGGGATGTCTAGCAAAAGATAGTAAATGACTGGGAGGCCTATCCACAAACTGCACTTTGTTTTATGTTTTACAGTTGTCAGGAGGACAGTTGATCCTCGCGGTCAGCAACATGTTCATTTGGGTCCACCTCCTGCCCCACTAACTCAGCTTATCACCATGACTCTAAAACACACTTATACATGGTGCTGTACATTGGCAGACCTATTAACAAAGGTGAATTCATCACCTTTCAGTTGCTGGTTGGATTGCTGTGTTCAGATATTAAACTAGTACTAGTGAGACAAATCTTGCTCATACAGTATTATTATGTGTTAAACAGCAAAACGATGAACTAATACTGCCACATAATTTTCTGTATCGAGCTGACTAATCTATCTTTTGTTATTGCATAATTTAGTTAACTCTGCCATGTAATTTGTTCTACAATGCTGCATAATTCTAGTGGCTCTAATGAAGTCTGGTCTGGGCTTTGCTAAAAAATTGACATGAGCAGTGAAATGATTGCAGTAAACAGGAAGGTTGTGATCCAGTCTTCGAATAAATGACCATGTAAAGCCAGTGTAGCGTCCTTTCCAGCCTGGGTACCCACCAGTGAATACGCCACACACAGTGCTATGTATTATATATCTTCGTTCATCTGCGTGTAACCGCAAACTTAAAATTCTAAACCTGCATTTACTTCACTACGTACTAACACTTGCATTATCACTCTACATTGTCTCTTTCAGGAGCCAAAAGAGTTCCATCATACACACTCATGAGACACTACATCTCTCCCTCTGTTAAAATAACTTTTTGTTACAACACATACACAATTATAACTCTTCAGTAAGACTTCTTAGTGCTTTAGTGACTCGTCTTGATCATGTCTTTGAAAACTGGGAATCAGCAATAGGAGTGGTCATGATCTGCTTTGGCAATGTAGGAGCAACAGCAGTCTGAGGTTGTCTTTTCTGAACCAGTCTCTACATTGACATTAACATCTGATGAGCATTGAGCCACATATCTGAAATGCGAGAAGTCTCACATAGTGGATTTTGCAGGACATTGGGAAGTCACCATGTGCCTTTGCTGGTGATAACATGGAATGGCTCTGCATCAAATGGAACCTCAGATTTAAGTCTTCTTGGCAGACGTAGACTCACTAAATCTACTCTTGTGGAAGCAATGTCCTTTGCATGTCATCTCTTGTCTGCATAGACCATTTTCTTTTTATGATCCAAGTATTTTGTACGGATCTCTTCATCAGGTATTGATGAAGAGATCTTGTGCTGGTCCATTGAGGTAACTTGGTCATCATTGCTCTTCCGAACAACGTTGCAGGGCTTTCACCTATGGTCAAGAGAGGAGTTGCTTAGTAGGCTTGCAGGGTAGAATTCAAGACAGTTCTGAGGTTGAGCTTTTTTAATGCAGCTCGCTGAACAGCCTTCTTTAAGGTACTCATGAAACGTTCATAAGGTCATTAGCCCTTGACCAAACAGGTGTGCTCTTCTAATGCTGCACATTAAGCAGATTGAGAAAGTGTCAACTATTGAAAGGTGGGCCATTGTCAGAATTTAAAATTGTAGGAATGCCCCATGCTGCAAAGATGCTATCTAATCTCTCAATTACTCTTTCTTGAGTGCTAGACAAGAGGTCTTCAATTAATGCAAAGCATAAGAATTTGCCCACAATCACCATCTGTGATGTCCATTGCCAAGTGTACTGAAAAAGTCAACAGAAATTCTTTCCCAAACATGCTTTGACAACTCTAACATACATAAGGGGTGTTGAGTGGTTTTCGACGACAGGCAGTTGCATGAATGACAAGCCTTCAACTACCTTTCAACTCATTTGCCGAGATGAGGAAACCAGGTTTTGATCTTGGAGAGCTTGTTTAGTGGCAATGATTCTATGATATCTTACATGGGTCAGTTCAATTATCTGTTGTTTCAGACTCTCCAGAATGAGAATTATTGAACCCTCAGGATTGTTCCTTCTTGTGTCACAGACAGTCCATTTTTTACATTTTTATTCTTCTGGTATTCACTGTCACTTGTAAGGGGTTGAGTATGTGCAAAAATGTCTTTCATTTTTACCATGTCACTTTTGTAAATCATGCTCTGAACACCTGGCTTGTTAACGTTATCATTGCCCAATCCCAATTCTCCTCGTGGGTTGACATGAAGGAGTTATTTTCACCGCTGTCCTTCTATTAAGTTTGTTCATCATGTCCCACTATTATGGTAGCAGCACTTTTTGAACTTTTTGCTTCTCATTGGCAGTCCGTATTAATTTATTTTCCATTACATGTCCAGTGCCGTCAGGCTAATTTTTATTTTAGTCCTGATGATGATTCTAGTATTGCTAAACGGATTGAAACGTCTTCAAATTTGACACCTTATGTCAATGGGTATGTAGTGTCTTTGTAACTTATCAAATTCTTTATTTTTGTCACAAATGTCCCTGAGTCTGTTCTTATTGAACATATTTTCTCACTTACATTTCTCTATGTAATTCAATTGCCATTAAAATATACCTTGTGTTGATTGGACTATGCATATGGGTATGATTGTTCTCCCGTATGTGTATATGTTTTGTTTTCAACTTTTATTTGGGAATCATTGTTTCTATTGTAACGCATGGCAATGGCATTTTGTTTTCCAACAAAATAGCAGCTGGTGTGTTTGATTCCAGAATGAAGTTTATGTAGGCCTCAGATCTCTTAGATGGGGTACCTTGACATGGTAGGGGGAGTCTGGATAAGTGGTCGGCAGTGTTTTGACCTTTCCCTGGACAATGCATAATTTTGTAGTTGTATTCCTGTAATCATAGACCCCAACATTCAATGTGCGGAGGCATTGTGGCCTTTGGACTCCTTCTTCCACAAAAACAATTCCAAGAGGCGATTTCCTCTTGTTGTGTGTGCTGGAAAATGCAGCATATGTAGAAAGAGGAAAAACCTAGGAGAAAAAAATATATTTCTGCTTGTTATGCCTCACCTCAGGAGGCATAAGGCTTTGGCACATCCCCAGGTTTACATGCTTTTGTAAATCTGAAGAAGTGTCACAATCCATGGGTGTTGTGTGGGAACACCCACTTCAATGCCCATGGAACACCTCCTGAGTACACAGGAAGGCAACGCAGCGATTTACGCTGCCTTGCCTTACTCCATATCTATGAGGCCATTCAAAGCCACACAAAGTATTAAATATTTTCTGAATGAAGAAACTGAAGACATAAGGAAAGTACTGTAGAAAGTTATTTAGCACATTAGCACGTTACCCCACAATACACAGTTGCTGTCTTAATACGTGATTTTTTTTTTTCCCTTGCACATTGCAGAGAAGGATCTTTCTCAAAGAATGCAGAGGAAGTTCAGAAAAACGACATGACTCAACATCACCAACGGAGGAGAGCAACAGAACGAGTCCAGTAATCCAAAGACGACGATACAGGAAGTCAGTTAAGTGTCGGAAAAGGAGGGCCTAATGACGAGCGGTCAGAGTCCGGACAGACCCACAGTACACCCCTGCATGTCCTTCCCTACAGGTTTGGGTTTACTTTTAGTATCTATGAGTAAACATACGTAATAGATGTGGGGCGTGTTCATGACCTGCCGGTTCCCTAGTTCAGTCTTCAGGACCATATCCTTTCTAATGAATCAAATAGTACAGCTTATGCTTTACTTGTTTTGAATCCAATGTTGCTTCTACTTCAAACTAAAGTTCATTGTCCACGGTAATAGCTGGAGGCTTAGGCTGAAGAACAGTTCCTGGAGTTACTGGCTTCAATAAAGTAACTTGGACCACAGAATGAATTTTCACCTTGGGAGGCAATTCCAGTTTCATAGTTACATTGATGATTTTCCTAAGTGTGGAGAAAGGGCCTACTTACCGTGGTTGAATTTTGCACAGCCCGTTCAGATTGATATGTAGTGTAGATAGCCATACTTGGTCCCCACCTGATAGTCCAGAGTCAGTGTGGGATGTCGATCTGCATTTGTTTTGTGCACCATTTTTGCCTGTTCCAAATTATTTTGTGTGGTTTGTTGTAAGTCCTTCACATGCTCTTTATAGTTCTGAACTGCTGGTACTTCGGAAGCAGAGGAAGAGGAATGTAACAAAAATTGAGGATGAAAACCATAGTTACTCTGAAATGGAGAAAGTTTAAGGAACAATGTTGTGAGTTATTATAGGCACATTCAGCCGTCTAAATGCATTTGTCCCAATCGGCATCACTGTTCATTACCTGACACCTTATATATTGGTCGAAACACTGGTTTACTATTTCTGTTACTCCGTCCATTTGGGGATGATAATAGTGGACAGGTGAACATCAGATTGCAACACACCGCACAAGGCTTTCCTAAACCGTGAAATGAACTGTGGGCCACGATCAGATACAATTATGGATAGAGGAACATGTAAACACAACTGTAAAAAGATATCTGCAAGGTCCCTGGAGTTAGGCAGGCTCCATATGGGAAGAAAGTTAGCCATCTTGTATAACACGTCGATTACGACTAGTATTGCTATGTGACAATGTTCAGTTTTAAGAAGGTCTACAATAAAATCCATAGAAAGGGTGTGCCAGGGATCTGAAGGTGTAGGCGGGTGCCTGGTGTACGTCTTTGCTTTGTGCACAAAGGCTACATCTTTGGACATACTTTTTTGTATCTGACACAAGAGTAGGCCACCAGAAGTGCAGCCTAACAAGCTCTAATGTGTTCTTTTCACCTGGGTGACATGCTAAAATTTGTGTGTGGCACCAGTGCAAAGCCTGTTGTTGTACAGCTAGGGTTAGAACAAACAGATCGCCATAAATGTAATATAGTTGATTTTCTTACTGTCATATTTATGTATAATGTCTTATGCTTCTGTTGTCTTTTGTGCTGCAACTACCTCTACTAAGAATGTTTCATAGACCTCTGCTCCTAGAATATGCTTAGTAGGTATTATAGAGGCTGGGACTTCCCCGTTCCAGAACTTCATACCCAAGTCATGACAGGGCATCACCCTTACCATGCTGATGACCAGCTTGAAAGCAGATCATATAGTCGTTTTCAGTGGAAAATTGTGCCCACCTCAATTGTTGCATAGATAAGACCACAATGGCATTAAAAAATCTTAGATTACTATGATCAGTAGTCACTGTAACAGCATGTAAAGAACCCATCAAGTAAGGTCTATACTCTTCAAAAGCCTTTTTTATTGCTAACAGATTTTTTCTCTCCTGTGGAACAATTTTCTTCAGCAGAGTGAGAAAGTAGCATCTTTCTAGCATGGTTACCCCCATTTTTGCCTGTTTGTCAGTGTTTGTCAGTGTTTTTTTACTAAAGTCAGGACCCCAGTGCTCATAGTTGTGGCCTACATGTCAGTAGGTTTTACTGTTTTGTCAGTATGCTTGACTGTGTCACTGGAGTCCTGCTAATCAGAACTTCAGTGCTTATGCTCTCTCTGGTTCCAAATTTGTACTTACATACTGGTAACCCAGTATTCCTCTCCAAATTGACATACTGGACCCCCCTTATAAGTCCCTAGTATATGCTACCTATGAACCCAGCACATTGGAGTTCCAGGAGATCCTTATGGGCTGCAGCATTTCTTTTGCCACCCATAAGGAGCTCATACAAACACTTATTCAGGACCGCCATTGCAGCCTGAGTGAAATAGTGTAAGCACATCCATTTCCACTGTACCAAGTCACTTATAAGTCACCTATATGTCTAACCTTCTGACCCTGAAGGCTAGGTGCATAGTACCTGTGTGTGAGGGCACCCCTGCACTAGCAGAAGTGCCCCCATATCATCCAGGCCCATTTTCCTAAACTTCGTGAGTGCGGGGACGCCATTATAAGTGTGCACTAAATATAGGTCAATACCTATATACAGCTTCACAGTGGTAACTCCAAATATGGTCATTTGAGGTGTCTAACAATTGGGAATTGTACCCCAATACTGATTCTAGTATCCGCCATGGCCCCCCAGTACTGCCATGACATACAGTCTTCTGAGGTTTTCACTGCAGCTCCAGCTGCTGACCCCTCACAGACAGGCTTCTGCCCTCTTGGGGCTTGAGCAGCTCAATCCTAGAAAGACAGAACAATTTATTTCCTTTAGGAGAGGGGTGTTACACCATCTCCCTGTGGAAATAGGTGTTCCAGGCATGGGAGGGGTAAACTCCCACAGCCTCTGGAAATGCTTTGAGGGCACAGATGGTGTTCTCCTTGCATAATCCAGTCTACTCTGGTTCAAAGACCTCCAGTCCCTGCTCTGGCACGAAGCAGGACAAAGGAAAGGGGAGTGACCACTCCCCTGTCCATCCCCACCTCAGGGGTGGTGCCCAGAGCTCCTCCAGACTGTCCCTGGGTTTTGCCATCTTGTTTTCAGGATGGTCAGGGAACTCTGGGAACATCTGGGTGGCCAGTGCCAGAAGGTGATGTCAGAGACCCCTCTTGATAGGTCCATACCTGGTTAGGTAGCCAATCCCCCTCTGAGTGCTATTTAGGGTCTCTTCTCTGGGTGTTTCCTCAGATTCAGATTGCAAGACTCCAGCAGGAATACTCTGCAACCTCTGCTTCACCTTCTACCTGTTGGATCAACAGCAGAACTGCTCAGGGAACTCTACAACTGCAACAAAGTATTCAAGAAGGCTACTGCAACTGTATAACTTCAGCTCCTGCCATCAACTGCAACAGTTTCCAGGTTGTGCACACTCCGAGGACTGCCTGTCTTCATCCTGCACCAGAAAGACCGAAGGAATCTCCCGTGGTGTGACAGAGTCACTTCCCTGCTTGAGCAGGCACCTCTCTGCAGTGATGACCGGTACTCTGTGTCCCCTCTCCTGACGACGAGCGTGGATCCTGGAACACAGGTGATAGACCGAAGTGATCCTGACTGCCCAAAGGTCCAATTGTCTAAATTTGGTGGAGGTAAGAGCTTGCCTCCCCATGCCAGACAGTACCCCTGTGCACCTCCTGTTCTTCCTCGACTCTTCAGCTGTTCTTGGACTTGGTGTCCTCTCTCCGCAGGTCTTCAGGTCCAGGAATCCATCATTGGAGTCTTGCAGTCTTGCTTGGTTTTTGCATAATTCTTTATCACGACTTCTAATGCGTTCTGAGGAAACTTGCTGTACTTTACTCCAGTTTTCCTGGGCTCTGGGGTCGGTCACTTTACTTACCTTCGGTGTTTCCTTGCACTACCAACACCCCTCTACACACTACTCTTACCTAGGTGGGAATCTGACATTCGCATTCCACTATTTTAATATATGGTTTGTGTTCCCTCCGTGGCCATTGTAACCTATTTTGATTTTCACTATTTGTATTATTTTATGACTGTATACTTACCTGATTTTGGTTACTAGTGTATATTTTATGTATAATTGTTACCTCCTAAGGGAGTATAGCCTCTACGATATTTTTGGCCTTGTGTCACTAAAATGAAGTACCTTTATTTTTGGTAAAACTGAGTATTGTCTTTCTTGTGTATAAGTACTGTGTGGACACAGTGGTATTGCAAGATCTTTGCATGTCTCCTAGTTCAGCCTTGGCTGTTCTTCCTACAGCTACCTCTAGACAGCCTGGCTTCTAGACACTGACTACATTTCACTAATAAGGGATAACTGGACCTGGAAAAAGGTGTTAGTACCTGTGGTTCCCACTACAACCCAGGCCAGCCTCCTACAAGCAGGGCTATATTTGTGTGAGAAAATGCTATGGGATGAAGCCCCCCGTCAGTTTGTGTTTCTGTGAAAGAACCACACCTACAGCTACATGAGCTTCTGTCTCCACAATAAAAGGCTGGGAGGGTCATCGATTTTGCAGGGTAGGAGCACCTTTTAAAGGCATTCTTTAACTGCTGAAACCACTGCTCTATAGCCTCATTCCAGTGAAAAGCCACTCCTCCTTCAGTACCTGTGTTGTAGGGGTTACCCAGGTAGAGAGGTGGTCTATAAAATGCCTGTAAAAAATGGCAACCCCAGTATTCCCATTGTAAAATGGCTGAAACTCTTTGTGGCTACATCCAACTCCTTGCGCTGACAAAACATATCCTAAAAAGGTAATGTTAGGAACATGGAAATCGTGTTTTTGTAATTTCACAAACAATTGTAGTTTCCTAATATAGCTCTTCCATATTTCATATGTTCTGACATAGAAGGTGAGTTTATTAGGATATCATCAATGTAGGACTCAGCACAAACATCCAAACACTTCCACAAGACCTCATTGATAAAGAATTGAAAGGATGCAGGTGCATTACATAACCCAAAGGGCATTACAAGATACTCAAATAACCCAAGCTTAGTATGAAATGATGTGTTCCACTGATCACCATCCCTGACTTGCACCAAATGATAAGCACCCCATAAATTTGACTTTGTAAATACTGTAGCATCCTAAACTTGGTCAAGTATGCTGGAAACCAGTGGTATAGGGTAATGGTTATTAACAGTTACATCATTAAGGGCTCTGTAGTCAATACAGGTGCATACCTTGTCCCCTGTTCAGGTACAACTAACAGAGTAGAAGAGGCAGGAGAGCGGGACAGCCTCATAAGTCCTATCTGGAGCATGTAATCAAGATATTCCTAAAGATGGATGTTTTCTTTCACGTAAAGGCATATATTTTGCTACAAGGAATACAAGCCCCCAGGGAGGCGATCAATTTGACAATCATAAGGCTGATGTGAAGGCAGGGTCGTAGCCTTCAGCTTCCTGAATACCTCTGCAAGGTCCTGATGATAAGGGAGAGTGTTAGAAGTGGAATCTTTGGTCAATGCAACTACTGTTTTATTAAACTCATTGGCAAGAGGTTGGACCAAACAGTGTTCCCTACAAAAGGTAGAATAAAATGTAATGGTACACTTTTCCCAATCTATATCTGGATTGTGGGTCTCTAGCCAAGGAATTCCTAGAATGGCTTGGAACTGTGGTGCTTGAATCAAATCAAAGTTTATTTTCTCATTATGATTTTCCTGAATTCTTAACAATACCTTGGTTATAGAATGGGTGATAGAACCTGACTTCAGGGCAGGTCAGTCAATAGTTTTTACTTTATCTATCTGTTCTTTACGCACAATAGGAATGACATATTGAGAGGCTAATGATATATCCATAAAGTTTCCAGTAGCCCCTGAGTCGACCAAAGGTTGGAAACAAACCGAGCGCCCATTCCAAATCAACTGAGCATTTACAAAAAAGAGGTAATACTGATGAATGGAAGAAGTCTAAGCTAGAGTTTCTGAGGCTAGGTAATGCTGAAAACTCAAAACACTTCCCTCTCTAGGTTTCAGGTTCCTTAGTTTTTTGACTCTCCTCTTTTCTTGGATTTCAGAGGACAGTCACGTAGGAAGTGTCCTTACCACAGAAGAAGCATAGCCTTAATCCCCTATGTCTTTGTCTGTCTTCCTCGCTTATTGGACCCCTTAGACTCCCAATTTGTACAGGTTCAGGCTTGCCTGTCTTTTTAGGATCCGTCTTTTTCTCTTTGTATAACATGTCTAGTATCAGGCTGCCCTCAGACACGCTGATCCTAAGCAAGGTGATGGTCGAGTTTACCACTAGATCTATTAGTTCACTACAGTTTTCAGGAGGATTAACTACCTGAGACAGAAGACCTTACAATTTGTCATGAAGTCCCCTATAAAATAAGGAGCTCCTCTTGTTTTCCTGCCATCCTGCTTCAGCTACCAAATTATTAAACATGGTTATATATGTCATGAGATCCTTACTTCCCTGTTGTTGATTAAGCAACCCGTAATAACTGATTGCATAAAGGTTTGATGGTCAAACAACCAATTCAATTCTGCTTCCAACAAGGGGAATGGACAAAGTGGCTGCTGTGCCTCCCATATATGACAACACAAAAGCTACCTATGATTGTTTGTTAGGAAAACAAACCGGCTCACGCATAAAGTGTAGTTGACATAGATTTATAAAGATAGCAAATTCCAGACGGTCCCCCATAAAACATTCAGGAGGAGCTAAAAAAATAGTGAAAGGAGTAGTTGCAAACTGAGTAAAGGTGTCTCCTGGAGACTTTAATTCCTGATCTACACCTTGAGTACTGGGACCCACAGTAGCTTCCCCCTGCAAAGCATTCACCCTCTGCATTAAGACTTGTGTTTCTATTTACAAATTACCAATCATATGTGCCAAATCAGTCAAAGAAAAATCATGTGCTTCCATTTCACTCAGGCCAGAACTTAAAAGTGGGCTAGTCGATCTGTCAGGCTCTCACATGGATCTTTTTGCAGGAGTGAAATGGACCATGAAGTAAGTTCCCAACTTCCTGTAGGCCAAAGAGACCCAACATGGTCAAAGTCAAAATTGAGCCCCAGGTAAGAGAGGACGAAAGAGTCTTGTAGTGTCACTAGGTTGTTACTCTGGTCATCTCACTTTCCTTGCCACCTTTCTTTTTCTAGAAATCAAGAAAAACAAAATGAAAGTCAGTCCAAGAAGTCCATAAAGAACCTGCAACCTAAGTTATGTAAAGAAAATAGTCCAGCAGCAAGGTGGAGCAGGCCACGCCAGCTCCCCCTGCTGTTGCACTAGACAGGCTCCTGTGCCCAGGCTCCCTCTGCAACACCTATGGCTCTCTATGGGCCATAACAAAAGCCCTCAGGGGCCAGGACATCTTTTTCATCCACTGCACGATTTTCTCCCGCATTTTACTTCCCACTCAATTCTCACGCTTCCTGCCTCCCTAGCACCCCACCCACTGACCTGTTTAATGAAGGCCACAGCACGGCCCAAGTGAGCAGGTCAAAACCAGCGCCCCCTTGCTGCTGCACTAGCCAGGCTTCTGTGCCCAGGCTCCCTCTGCAATACCTAGGCCTCCAGGGGACATAACAAAGGCCTCCAGGGGCCAGGACATGCTTTTTGTCCACTCTGCCATTTTCCTCTGGATTTTGCTTCCTGCTTTCTTCCCTCTTCCCTAGCACCTCACCCCCCCACCTGCTGGGCTATTTAATGAAGGCTGTAGTGTGGCCCAAGTGAGCAGGTCACCACTAGCTCCCCCTTGCTGCCACAGGAGTCAGGTGCCTCTGCCCAGGCTACCTCTGCAATATCTAGGCCTGCAGGGGCCATAACATAGGCCTCCATGGGCTGGGATATCCTCTTTGTCCACCATGCCATTTTCCCCGGCATTTTGCTTCCCGCTATCTTCCCCCACTTCCCACCTCCCTAGCTCCACCCCGCACGCTGACCTATTTAATGAAGGTCGCAGAATGGCCGGGCAGTGGACGCGCACAGCGGGTGCACCGCTGGGGAATAGCTGGCGCACCAAAGGCAAGTCTGTCTTTGCTTGTCCACACCCAGACCGTGCAAAGTGCCAGGAACCTTGGCTCTCCAAACCCTCATGGATACTCTGCCACGTACCTCATCACCCAGAACCCTGGATGAATCAACTGCTACTTCACAACTGCTTGCTCCACAGCGGGACCCTTCACCTGCATGCTTTGCTACTTCAGCTCTACTCCAAAATCGACCACCACCTCAGTGACCTATGTCACACCATCCCCCGCTGGCCCAGTCTTACCTGGGATAACTCAAACTGTATACCGATCAATACCAGATTACTCTGCAAATACATTACTGAAATCTGGGACACAATCTCCACCCGATGTAACTTTAATCCCCCCGCTTCCTCTCCAGACATCGTCACTGCCACACCAGTGGCTACAAGATGAAGCACCATGACTGCACCAACAAACATGGAGGCTGCGGTGCTATCATTCACAAAGAATCCATTGCCTGCACCACCACAAAGGACAAGATCACACTAATCATGGAACTCATGAACGTCTAACTTTGCCCCGATAACACAACCATCAAAGGTATCCTCACCTACAGACCTCCAGGACCCTGTCTGGCCTCAGCAATGCCATCACTGAATTAATCATCTTTCTCACCAATGACTCTGAACACTACCTGTTTCTTGGAGAGCTCAAATTCCACCTTGATGACCCTACAGACACCTACTCCACAGACCTCCTTGACCTAATGTACAACACCGATCTAAAGCAACTGGTCACAGACCACATGCACCAATCAGATCACACACTGGACTCCATCTTCACGTTCAGCAACAGAATCAGCTACAGCCAAACCACGGAGCTCACCTGGTCAGACCACTCTATCATTCATTTCACCATCACCAGACCCCATCACCCCCAACAACCAAAGCACCCCCTATCACTGCTGGACCAAGGTCACTCCACACAAGTGGAAACGCCCTCATCACCAGCCAACCCAACCCAACACCACCATGAACCTGAATGCCTGGATCACCTGTGCCACAGACCTAGTCTCTCCCATCAAACCAGGCAGAACCCCCAGACCCAAAAGACAAGTCAGTTGGCACACCCCTGAATTCAGTGTGTCGAAACATGTATGCAGACAACTGAAAAGAAGTGGCACACCAGCAGAAACAACATGGACTGGGCCACCTTCAAAGCAACATTCAACTACTACCATCACCAGCTCAAAACCATGGAGAGGGAGGCCCTGACATGCCGAATCGAGATCAGCACCAACCACACCAAGGAACTCTTTACCGTTGTCAATTAGCTCACCTGCCCATGAGCCACAGACACCATGATCTCCTTCTCACAGGAACTCTGCGACGTCCTCACCGATCACTTACACAAGATAGAAACCATCTACAGAAACTTCAACCCCCCCAACCAATAGACCACTCCAACTATACACCCACCACGGCCCGCAGTCCACCCACTCACCCCATGAGAACTGCCTCCATCATCACAACCACCTTTCCTGAGGGTTGGAAGCATGCAAATGTAAGACCCTCTCCTTTCAAAACCATCTGCAGACCCCAGTGAACTCCAAAACTATTATCCCATCACTCTGCTCCTGATCCCTGCCAAACTCCTCAAGAAGGCCATCAACCTCCAACTCACACAGCACCTGGAAAGAAACAACCTAGTGGACCCCTCACAATCAGGATTCAGAGTCAACCACAGCACCAAGATAGCCCTCATCCCTGCAACGGATGACATCTGTACCCTGCTCGACAAACGAGAATCAGCTGCCCTGATCCTGCTTGACCTCTCCGCTGCTTTCTACACTGTCTCCCACAGCATACTCATCCACTGTCTGAGACAGATAGGAATCACTGATAACGTGCTCAAATGGGTTGCGTCCTTTCTCTCAGGGTGCACCCAGAGAATCCAGCTCTCTCCCTTCACTTTGCAACCTAAGCACACCATCTGTGGCGTCACTCAAGGCTCCTCCCTTAGTCCCACTCTCTTCAATATCTACATGACTCCACTCGCGGACATCATCAAGACCCAGGACATCAACATTGTCTCCTTTGCTGACGACACAAAGCTCATCCTCTTGCTCTCAGCGGACCCCACCACAATGAAGACAAACTTCCATAACTGCATGAAAAGCATCTCAGCCTGGATGAAGAAACAACGCTTTAAACTCAACAAGAACAAAACGAAGTACTGATCTTCTGCAGAGACACCTCCCTCTGGGACGACTCCCTGTGGCATCAGACCACGGTCCCACCCCCAATCCAACACCACACCTGCAACCTCAGTATAATTCTGTACAGCAATCTCTCCATGAAACGCCAGGTCAGCACAGTTGTTTCATCCTGCTTCCACATCCTCTGCCAGCTCCGCAAAGTCTTTATGCGGCTCCTAGTCAACACAAGGAAAACAGAGACGCAAGGTCTCATCACAAGCAGACTGGACTATGGCAACGCACTCTATGCCAGCACCAACACCGTACTCATGAGAAGCCTCTAGACAATCCAGATCTCAGCAGCCAGACTGATCCTTAACGTGCCTAAAATAACCCACATATCCAATTACCTGAGAGACCTCTGGCTCCCCATCTAGAAAAGATGTCAATTCAAGCTCCGAACCCATGCCTAAAAATCCTTCCATGACCTAGGACCAGCCTACATGAACCGCCACCTGAGCTTCCGTCTTCCTTCCAGAAACCTCTGCTCTGCTCGCCTAGCCCTTGCGCAGTTACCACATGTTTGACGCTGCTGCACCAGAGGTTGCTCCTTCTCCTACCTCACCATCAAGTCCTGGAATGCCCTTCCTCTCCACACACACCTCACCTTCTCTGTCCCACTTCAGGAAGAGGCTCAATCTTGGCTTTTTGACTGACAGAGCAGCACAGCGCCTAGATGCCTGCTTGGGTGACAAGCAGTGCTTTAGAAATTAAGCCTGATTGAATATATTTTTAAGGTACCTTATGTCCCCTCCTCAATGTGCCTAGTGTCTCAGAAGTTCAAGATGTACAATAACTAAATCAATAAAAGACAGAATTCATGTGAGTCTGGTATCCTTATAGGCTAGATGTGCAAAGTCTGCCTAGTGATTAGTAACCCACCTGCTATGCGCACTTTTTTTGTCAATAACTTTACTGCTAATATTGCATTGATATTATCAATGATGTTATCAAAGATGTCATGAGTACTGTAATTTGTGGGGTAATTCTTAGAGCACGAGTTATAGTTACTTGAGATAACTCTAACAGATGATTTTCTATGGTTATGTATGTTTAAAATGTGAGCTTAACTATAAAGCCCCTGTATCCTTTGTTTTTTTAAGTGATTTTTCTGTTTTTTTAATTTTATTTCCTAACTACAATGTTCCTGTAACCTTCGTTTTTTTTAGTAGATTTCTATGTTTTTTTGTGCAAAGTTATTTCCATTACTATATGTTAATCCTACCACCACCATGCACAGCCTTTGGCTGTGCACTGTGACAGTTGGCCGGCCAACCTTGCTCCGTGCATGGCTGCAGCTAGTCCCTGCGGCCAACCCCTCTAACCAACCAACCCTGAGAGAAAGAGATAGAAAAAGTGAGAGATTGAGAGAGAGAGAGAGTGATTTAGGCTTTTATGAATGTTAAAATTAGATATTTCCAGATGAATTGAAAAGGAAAATGTTTTTGTCAATTGCAAAGAGTGAGCTCTCCCTTCAGTATGTAACTTAAACATCTTTAGTTAAAAATAAACTAAGGCAGGGAATGACCACAGACTCACCTTGGCTAGAACACTTAACCTTTAGCGTGCATGTCTGGGACTTAAACCAGTAGGCCAGAGGTGACTCTTCAATGGGCTTTGTCCAGACTTAGATTTGACATTCAACCCACAGATAAGCAGCCACACTGCCATGAGATACAATGATTTGAATCTACAGCCTACTGAGTGACAGCACAAGACCTTGACCATGAAGCCAGAAATGACGCTGTTCTGCTCTGCATCAAAACATAACTGTAACATTCTTACCAAACATCTTGCTAATCTGACGCTTTGAAGTGATTGCATGGAGTGACCATTACAATAACAATCTCTATCTCTTTCACTACTGTTGACCGACAATAGGTAATACATAGGCATTCTCTCATAACAGAAAACATGCAACCTAATTATTTCATGCCCCCATGGTGTTTATAACATAAACAAAATACTTAGAAGACCAACTAAAATGTTTGAATGTGTTTGCAATTAATGTCTGCTTGTTGCTATTAATAAGGTAATAATACGTCTAATTCAGCAAATGCCTTTTTCACTTTTAGGTTCCAAACCTCAAGCCTTCTGAAGGAAAAACTGAAGAAATCAGATAAGTATTGTAGAAAGTAATTAAGCGCATTAGCGTGTTACCCCACTATACACAATACTGTCTTAATACCTGGTTGTTCTGTGTTTTTTACTTGCAGATTGCCAAAAAGGAGAATTTTTGAAGAACACTGAGGAAGTTCAGAAGGCCAACACGACCCAATGCCAACAATGGATGAGCACGACGGAAAAGGTCCAGGAATCTGAAGACACCGATACAGGAAGTCAGGTAAGTGTCCAATCACAAAGGGCTAACATGCAGCATGCATCTTAAAGGCTATGTTCTCCACCATTTAAAGGGACTGAACACTCATGGGCAGAGTCCGTGCAGTCATGACAGATATCCTTTATTTGAATCAAGGTGAGAAAAAAAAGACCTTTACATCATTTAATTGTATTCTCATGTCAGCAATGTGTGGAATTGGATGCCGTTCTCTTTCTATTGTCTTGTTCGCTTGATGCATTTCCACACATATGCATACATATCCTTCACTGTCCTTTTTGGGCACTACCGCAATGGGAGAAACCCATGGCGTCAGACCAGTAGAGCGCTCAATGATATCATGCTTAAGTAATGATTCAAGTTCCTTTTCAACAGTTTCTTGTAAATGAAATGCAATTCTTCTGTGTCTTTGAGCAACAGGACATACATCCTCATTAACATGCAATTGTACTTTGCTAGTATTAAGTTTTACTAATCCACAAAATAATGACTGGAACTAACATACTAGTTCTTGGTTAGTATTTGTATTGTAGTTCAGTGATATCAGTCCCATTATCAGCAGCTATGCTGAAGCTGAGTAAATAGGCACTTGACGCCGTACCTTGAAGTACTTGGATGGGTGCTTGCACTTTTTTTGTCTTGTGTTTCGTAGTTGCTACGAATTAACCTTTCATTTTCAAGGGTGTTGATGCAGCCCATATGTACACTTTGGTTTTCGATGACACCAGTTGTGGCAATGGAGATAGTTCATTATACTTCTCCTTAGGCATAATATTTATTGACGCACCTCTGTCGATGATGAAAGGTATAAAACAACTGCTTATTTTCAGTGTAATCTTCAGACAATGTTTGAATGTCTTTGGTGCTTTTTCATGTCGACTTTTCTTTGTCATATATTTTTCTTCACATGCAGCCAGTCCAACATGTGCACATTTTTCTGAGGTACATATTGGCATTGCACAATCATATTCTTCAGTTTCACTTGATATTAGGACTGATTAACTTTTTGATGATTATTTAAATGATGATCAACTTTGTTTGATGTCAATTTGTCTTATGATGTTGATGCTTGGCATTGTGGACGTAGCTTCTGGAACGTTCAGTCGGACATTTTATCTTCTTATCATGACGCACTTATTTTTATCTTGAAATGCAAACCGTAACAAAATGGTTCTCTTTCCACGACCAATGCACATCTGTCCAATGTGGAACATTTACCTTCATGTGGAAACAGCAATCCACATCTGAAGGGCAACTTATTTTTCCTTTGAGACATCACCTTGTGTCCTTCAGTTTTGTGTTTTCACTTGCTTTTCATGTTCATGACTGACTCACTTTGGGCACCTCCAGCCTCTATATCAGCAGCTTGCGAATTGCATGCTCTTCCATTCTGGCAGCCATGAGAAATTGCTCCAGACTAAGAGTTTCCCCCAGTGTTCGTCATCTGAACAAATCTGGTAGGCATCCATCAATAACTCTGAGACGTATTGCTTCTTCGTCATCAAATTTATTGAACTTGCAGTGTTTTATGTGTGTATCCAGTCTTTCAACAAACTCATCTATGGCTTCACCAACTCTTTGTTGTTCTTGAATGAAAATGTATTTAGCATATTCTACACTCAGCATTGGATTGAACTTGAGATTCAAGGCTTCTTTAATTTCACAACTTCATCAGCTCATGGCATTTTCTTTATGACTTCTTCTATACTACCATCAGCAAGATTCTTGAGGTATTTGATCATTGTTTTGTTATCTTTCTCTTCTAGTTCTAGTGCATCAATAAAATCATCAAATGTCTCTATCCCAGCAGTCCATCTACCTCCAATATTTTGCCTTTTGGCAGTAGTGAAGAGTGTTGGTGGTTTCAGGAATGTGGGATCATTATAACTGTTCATGGGATTGGCTGCCACTGCCACTGGAGCTCTCGCTGTCTCCATCAACTGTTCATCAGGATCTGTTCCATTAATACCATCCACCTGACTCTGTGACATGCTGGTCTCAGGGTCCTCTTTTATGCCTGTGCGAAATGTGGTCTCTTTCTTGGTCTCCATTAGAAGGATGGCCTTCTAGTGGGCCTCTCTTTGCTGCAGGCGTGGAAGGCTCAGTAAGCACAACCCCATGCACTTCTCTTGGGGCCACTTTCAACAGCAGTATGATGACTCTCCTTAACCCCTTGGGTGCCCAGGACGAGGTCATCTGGGGCGTCCTGCTATGGACTGATACTAGCCTGGACGATGAACTGCCCTCCACCTCCGCCTGTGCTAGTGGACAGGAGGCACCGCCACAGGACCACCACACCAGCACCCCACTCCCTGCAGAAGGAGAACCACCCCGCAAACGGTCCCTGAGATCCATGAACAAGACAGAGAATATTGCCAAGAGCCCAGCCAGGAAATAAGACCCCCCCTGAATGTTACCCTTTTGTCCCACTTTGTCACCCTGTCCACCTTAAACTGCCACTGCTCCACTTCCTACCTGTGAAACAAATAGACTGGACGCTGCCATGGACATTCCTCCACCATCACCTCAGCCCATTTCACACCCACCTCCACTTATTTGCACAGAAATAAACACACTTGAATCACAAAACAATCTGGAGTCTCTCTGTGCTTTCACTAATGTGTAATCGCAAAACCTCTGGAATATAGCAATGTCAATGTACCGGTTCACATGCCAATGTAACACAACTGTAGGCCATCAGTAAACATAGCAGAGGGCACAAAGTGGGACCCAGATCTGTGAAATGGAAAGGCAAAGAAACAAGTCAGGGTCCATACACTGAGTGAAAATGACAGACTTATGCTAGCGCCAACAATAGTATGAGATGTGGGAAGAAGATACATCGTCTTACCTGTGTCTCACTGGAAGTATTGCATGATGATGTTGTTTGGGTTGTCGACATCTTCTTCTTCTGCCTCCTCTTCTTTACAGTCCACAGGCTCCACAGCTGCCACAAGACCACCATCTGGCCCATCTTCCTGCAGAAAAGGCACCTGGCGTCGCAAACCCAGGTTGTGCAGCATACAGCAGGCCACGATTATCTGGCACACCTTCTTCGTGAGTAATATAGGGAACCACCTGTAAGATGGAGGCACTGGAATCTGGCCTTCAGGAGGCTGAAGGTGCGTTCTATAGTCCTCCTAGTTCACCCATGTGTCTCATTGTAGCGTTCCTCTGCCCTTGTCCTGGGATTCCTCACTGGGGTCAGTAGCCATGACAGGTTGGGGTAACCAGAGTCACCTGCAAATGTCGAAGGACAACTTTTAGACAGACACTAACCCTTAGGGACAAACCCATACCCATACACGTATGTCAACTGTGTTGGGACCTTGGGATCACACGGTGCCTCAGGAGTTGCCCCATCACATAAGGGATGCTGCTATTCCTCAAAATGTAAGCGTCATGCACAGAGCCAGGATACTTGGCATTCACATGGGAGATGTACTGGTCTGCCAAGCACACCATCTGCACATTCATGGAATGGTAGCTTTTCCAGTTTCTGCACACCTGTTCATTCCTGAGGGGGGGGACAAATGCCACATGTGTACCATCAATGGCACCAATGATGTTGGGGATATGTCCGAGGGCATAAAAGTCACCTTTCACTGTGGGCAAATCCTCCACATGAGGGAAAATGATCTAGCTGCGCATGTGTTTCAGCAGGGCAGATAACACTCTGGACAACATGTTAGAGAACATTGGCTGGGACATCCCTGATGCCATGTCCACTGTTGTTTTGAAAGACCCACTGGCTAGGAAATGGAGTACAGACAGAACCTGCACTAGAGGGGGGATTCCTGTGGGATGGCGGATAACTGAAATCAGGTCTGGCTCCAACTGGGCACACAGTTCCAGGATTGTTGCATGATCAAGTCTGTATGTGATATTGATGTGTCTCTCTTCCATTGTTGACAGGTCCACCAGGGGTCTGTATACAGGAGGATGCCCCCATCTCACCACCTGCCCCAGCAGGCGTGCCCTATGGAGGAGAACAGCGAGCAGAGGGTCATCCAACACTTAGGTATCACAATGTGTTGTTTGGTAAAATGTTGGAAAATCGCAATGTGCCGGTATATTTCTGTATTCCAGGCCTAAATAGGTGTGACACAGTTCTTTTCCATGCCATGTGGCCCCCTGAAATGGCAGTTGCCTGACCTGTAAGGTGAGACAAGGGGAAATGAGGTGACTGCACTGGCGTTGTACACCGTCGCGGTGGGCGGTCGAAGACCGCGGCGCAATTCAGCATTGGTTAACATTGGGCCCTATGGGTCCCAGGAGCAATGACGATGTACACCGACGGTGACGGTACGCACCACCGCGGACGTGGCCGCCATATTCTTACTGTTCCCTCACTTGATACCTGACCTTCAACAGGAGAGGACATACACTGCAAGTGCTGCTGTAACCTGTGTCTGGAAGCAACGATGGCTACAGTGTCTAGGGAAATGGCCCCTGCCTTCATTTCGGAGGAGTTGGAGAAACTAGTGGATGGGGTCCTCCCCAGTACACGCAACTGTACGGTCCTCCAGACAAACAGGTGAGTAAACTGTGAGCATGGTGGATGGCACATGAGTGTATGGAGTGTCATGGATGGAAGAGGGTGGGGAGGGGGATAGGCCAGCATGTCAGGATTGTGTGTGTATGTATGGCTGGGCCAGGGTGGGAGGTGTTTGGCAATGTGTGAGATGAAATGTACGGGCTAGAAACATCCATTGTTACTTCACTTTTCCTCTAGGTCACCGCCCACCAGAAGAAGGGTATTTGCCGTGCCATCGCCAAGGACGTCCAGACCCTGGGGGTCTATCATAGACAGAGCACCCACTGCCGTAAAAGAAGGGAGGACCTGCGTCGCTGGAGCAAGAAGACGGCGGAGGCCCAGCTGGGGATGGCCTCCCAACATGGAAGGGATGCCCTTCGCACCATGACCACCCTGATGTACTGGATCCTGGTGGTGGCCTATCTGGAGTTGGCTGGGCGCTTGAGGGCATCACAGCAGCCACAAGGGGGTAAGTACACTCTAATTCAGCTGACTCTGCGCGCTTTACAAGGTGTCTTGGTGGTCAAAGTGGGCTGTGGGTTCCCCTAGGCCAGGGCGAACTTGGAAGGCTAGGTCCCTTGTTAGGCAGGCTCTGTGGCTCCCAAACCCCACTACTGGTAATAGCCATCTACACCTAGTCAGGCTCCTGTGACTTCCAGGTGTGGAGCAATTGGGCTTAGGCCTTGTCCCCTATGGGCATGTGAATTTGTTAGGAACAGTTAGTGCATGGCTTAGTGCATAGGGCTGCTCCCTGTGTGTTGTGTCCGCCAACGGTAGTGGTGTTGCATGCACTAAACATGTGTTTCTTCTGTCTTTCCCCCCCTTTTTGTTTTGTCTCCCTTTTCTTGCGTGCAATAGCATCATCTGGTGGAGGAGCAGTGGCACCGGAGCCGGAGGTAGCTGCAACCCACATGGCCCTGGAGGGTGAAGCAAGGGACTCTGAAGCCACCAGTGGGATGGAAGGAGAAGTGAGCTCCACGACTGGGACAGGAGCATACACCAGTGACAGCGACTCCTCCTCTGATGGGTGCTCCCTTGCGGTGGCGGGCACCTCTGTGCCCACCGCATCAACAGATACAGCCGCCACCACCCCTACCAGCACCACCCTACCAGCAGCCCCTCAGCGTGTGTCCTGTGCCCGCTCACCCAGGAGGGTGGGCTTCTCCTTCACCCCAGGCACCTCAGGCCCTGCCCCAGTCAGCCCTGCTGCCCTCAGTGAGGAGGCTATTGACCTCCTGAGATCCCTCACTGTTGGGCAAGCTACCATTTTGAATGCCATTCAGGGTGTTGAGAGGCATTTGCAACAAACAAATGCATACCTGGAGGTCATTCATTCTGGGCAGGCGGCCCAACAGAGAGTATTTCAGGCTCTGGCCTCAGCACTGATGGCAGCCATTGTCCCTGTGTCCAGCCTCCCCCCTCCAACTTCTTCCACCCCGACCCAATCCCCTGTACCTCAGCCTACCCAAGCACACCATCAGACCAGCATGCACACTCATCAACACACAAGAGTGGACATGGCAAACATAAGCACCACACATCCCACAAGCACTCACACAAGCACCATCCCCTTGCAGACACACCAACATCCACTGCCTCCACTGTGCCCCCTCCTCCACATACTACTCCTCCCTCCCTGTCTCGTCTCCACTCACACCTGCATGCACTACATCCTCAGCCACTACCCCCATCACCAGGATGCGCATCAGCACACACCGCTTACGTGCAATCACCTCCCCCACTACCATGCACACATCCCCTGTGTCCTCTCCCAGTGTGTCTGTGAGCCCTCCTCCCAAAGTACACAAACGCAGGCACACACCCACCCAACAGCCATCCACCTCACAACAGCCTCTGGCCCATGCACCTTCACCCAAATTCAGCAAACGTACAACTCCTACAACCACTACCTCTTCCTCCACTCCCAAACCCCCTCCATCTTCCCATCCCAGTGTGTCTTTTCCTGGCTAACATTGACCTCTTACCTACACCTCCCCCCTGTCCTTCCCCTAGGGCCAGGCTTTCCAGGTCCCAGCCCAGCACCTCAGCCACCAAATCCCCAGGCACAGTGGTGCCAGCAACTGCGGGGTCATCGAGTGCGCCACCCATCAGGGCTGCCGGTGTGCCACCTTGCGAGCCCAAGGACATTCCTCCACCTACCAAGGTGAAGAAGGTGCCCACACCCCAGAGGGAGAAGCCGCACCAACCAGCCACCAAGGGCTCCTCCAAAACAAAAGGGGACAGTGGCAAGACACCTGTGGCACCATAAATGGTGGGGAAGGGACAAAAGCCGAGGAGCAGGTCAGGACAGGGCACGGTGGTCCTGACTGAGGGACTAGTGTCACCCCCTCTGTCAACAACTACACCAACGTTTATGGCGGCGAACACCGCAACCTGCACCGCCACCAGCACCGCCACCTGCACTGCCACCAGCACGTCACCTGCACCGTCACCAGCACCACCACCTGCACCGTCACCTGCACCGCCACCTGCACAGCCACCTGCACTGCCACCTGCACATCTGCAGTCCTCAGCATCTTCCCCAGTGGGCAGCCATCCGAGGCTGCAGGAGACGTCCTGCTGTGTCCCTCAACAGGTGCTGACACATGCACCATCGCTAGCACCACCACCACAGATGCCGCCGCAAGCACCGCCACCAGCCCCGTGACGTCCTCTGACAGTGACACCACAGCTGACATGGCTACCATTCCCAGTGGGCAGCCGTCTGAGGCTGGAGGAGACTTCCTGGACCCTGCCCAGCTTCCATGAGGCATGGCTCTCATCACTGTTTGCACCTGCAGGTGGAAGGCGAAGCTGCAGCAGGGTGGGGTATGTCTCTGCCTCCATGGTGTATCATGCTACCTGTTCCTAGGCAATCTCATGGCACACACACCCATGTGAGGTAATGGGACCAGCCATACTGCATGTCGAGCACTCTGGAAACCAAGCCCACTCCAGAACCAGTGGAGAATCACATCCACTACCTCAGTCCTTGGCAGGATGAAGCACTCTGGGCACAAAGCCCCCTCCAGAACCAGTGGAGAATCACATCCACTACCTCAATCCTTTGCAGGATGAAGCACTCTGGGCACCAAGCCCCCTCCAGAACCAGTGGAGAATCACATCCACTACCTCAGTCCTTGGCAGGATGAAGCACTCTGGGCACAAAGCCCCCTCCAGAACCAGTGGAGAATCACATCCACTACCTCAGTCCTTGGCAGGATGAAGCACTCTGGGCACAAAGCCCCCTCCAGAACCAGTGGAGAATCACATCCATGTGAGAGACTGTGGCTTTGCACTCCCCAGGATAAAGCAGTGGGCAAACCACCCACTGGAAAGACTTGAGAGACTGTGGCTTTGCACTCGGATAAAGCAGTGGGCAAACCACCCACTGGAAAGACTTGAGAGACTGTGGCTTTGCACTCCCCAGGATACAGCAATGGGCATGGAGCCCCCTCGAGGAGCAGTGGCTGAGGTGCCTGTTTATTTTCGATCTGATGCCCCTGCAGTGTTCTCTCTCCGTTTCGAGTCAGGTATCTTGGGTGGGCTTCGCCCATGCATTTTGGGCCCACTGGCCCACGGACAATGATTGGTACACTATACAGACTTGTGTAGTTGGTGTACATATTTGTATATAATGATTTCTGAACTTTCACTATCTGAATTTTCATGATTACACTTGTTACAATAATTTAATTTTGTCCTTGCGTTCTTCCAGGGAGTGAGGGGGTATATATGTAATGTTGCGGCATCTATTTGTGTGTATGGTGTTGTGGGTGAGGATGGGGGTGAGGGTATTGCGTGTTGCGTTTGTGTGTCACTCTCTTTTCCCTCCCCCCCCTCCCTTGTGTTGTAGGTGCAGTACTTCCCGTGGTCATCGACGTCATCTGTCCTGCTCCTGATACAGCAGGAGGAAGACCAGCATGGGCAGTACGTGTAACTCGGGCTCCATGGTGTCCTGGTTCCTCGTTGGGTGTCGAGAGGTGAGTGGTTTCCCTTCTGTGTACTGTTTCTGCCATGCTTATGATAGCGTTAGTTCTGCCCCGGAAAAGGTTGCGGATAGGCGTGTTGAAATACAGTGGGTGGTACTTTGTCCTCCGCCTGT
Source organism: Pleurodeles waltl (assembly GCF_031143425.1). NCBI lineage: Eukaryota > Metazoa > Chordata > Amphibia > Caudata > Salamandridae > Pleurodeles > Pleurodeles waltl. The sequence continues at coordinate 362,172,269 of NC_090448.1, read as the reverse complement.
CTGTTGGCGGTTACCGCTGCGGTGTTTGTTTCTACCGCCGTGGTGGTCGGAGTGTTAAAGTGGCTGTCTATGTTGGCGGTTTCCGCCATGGTCATGATTCCATTTTGTTTTCTGCCGGCCTGTTGGCGGTATTACCGCTGCTTTAACACTGTCCGCCAGGGTTGTAATGAGGGCCAAAATCCTTTCAATTCACACTAATTGAATAGGAATGTTCACTGAAGATTCCTGTTGCATTCCCTTTTTGGATTTTTTGGGGCTAATTCACAAAGATCTGTAAGAGTACATAAAAGAGTACTAAAGGACTACTATGTTACTTACACCAAAATGCCTTTGTAAATAAGCCCCAACATTCTTTGTATTTTGTAGAAACATAATAGAAGTAAAGCCCAGAATACACACAATGCAGCAAATGTAGAAAGTGGAAAAACTTAAGACAAATATTAGTTATTTCTTGTCGCAGTGCCTCACCGGGGATGGAGTACCAATTTGACACATTCCCAGGTTTACTACTGGTGGGAATGTGCTAAAGTCTATTGGTGGATGGCTGGGGACACCCACGCTCCATCCATTCATTACCTTCCCAGGGCAGAGTAACACAAGGCAGACTCTTGCCATGTGTTGTATTACTTCAGATTTACTATGCCACACAGAGCCATGCAGGTTAGGTCTGCATGGCATTGTAAATCTCACTTAAGGTTTGTGTTACCCTTGCATCACCATGTGTGAGGCAAAGGGCAGCACAGTCCTTTTGTAAATCTGGACCTACATATCTAGCCTACAATACCAGTACTTCACTCCTCAGCAACTCCACAAACTGTGACTTTTTGAATGACCGGCAGGGAATTAAGATGTCTATCTGGCATTTGCAATAGCCCCCCACTCGTCTTTCACCCTCACCTATCCATTGTTATGAGTCCACAGTTATAATCTCTAGTCCCTCTAGATCCTTGCACCCCACAACAAGACAGCCTCTTATGAGCTACACTGCTGCCTCCCTGTCTGAACAACACATACCACATGCTTATGTCTTGAGTACCAAGTGCACTCATGTGCTTAACCGGAGACCTGTTCTTTCACTTCCATCAACCCCAGGACTTTCAGGACCTCTTCCTTAATTTTAACCTCTGTTTCCCACGTACTCCAGCCCAAGTTTATAACTTGTCTTACCTCCAACTATATACCCAAAATGCACTGACACTTTGTACTTCCCTGTTACTATATACCCAATATGCCCTGACGCTTTGTACTTCCCTGATATTATTATGGTATTTGTTATAGTTTTTTAAAGTAATAAAAGATTTGATACAAAAAAGGAGCTATTCAGACTAAACTTTAATTAAAGTACATATTTTTTCATGGTGAATGGGGAAAAGCACATAGGGATCACTGACGCAATATTGGAATCAACAATATTGTGTAACACATGGTGTGTCAAAAAATATTGTTTCCCTATCCTTATAATTGTAAGTACAATAATATTGAAATAATATAACTTCACACTAATGTCCTTAAAAAATACACAAAAATATAGTTTCTCGGTATGCATATATAAAGTTTAAGCAGTAAATCATAAATGTTTCAATATACCATTAATACAATGTTAATTAAATAAATCTCACTAATATTTAATACTATCTATAAATATATACTTATATAAACACGTACACATATAAATGTTTTTTTAAATAAATTTATATACATATATAATGTAAAAAATTATTAAATATATATATATATTACATTTTATGTTGAATTCTTTATAATGAGTACTCTAAAAACGGAAATGTTATATATATATATATATATATATATATACCTATATATACATATGAAGAATATGTAGAGAAAGCAATAGTCTGGCTGGGATATTTCGATGATCTATTCATTGTCTGGAATGGAAGAGAGAGAAAATGTGTGCAATACTTTGAGAAGTTGAATAAGAATGAGGTGGGACTACAATTTACATACAACATGGGTACTAATTGTGTTCAATTTTTGGATGTACAAGTTTATGTAGAGGACAATAAGATTGAAATCACTTTGTATCGGAAGGCAACTTCAACAAATAGTATATTTCATGATGATAGTTTTCATCCAACATCGCTAAAGAAGAGTATACCATATGGAGTGTTTGTCAGGATGAAACGGAACTGCTCTACAGAGCAGGAAATGGAACAGAAGTTTACTGAAACTAGACAGAGATTAATTCAGAGAAAATACAAACAAAAAGACATAAGATCTGGTGAACAAAAAGCAAGGTCTTGAATGAGAGAGGAGATACTAAACAGACCAATGACAAACACAATTAAGAAAGAGTCCAACATAAGAATGGTGATGACATTCAGCAAAGAAAACCATCTGATTCTTAATTCTCTCTATACATACTGGGATATAATAAAGAAGGATCCAGATATTGGAAAATTGGTTGGAGCTAGACTGATGATTACATACAAGAAGGTACCATCTTTGCAAGATTTCTTGGTAAGGAGTCATTTTCAAATGAATGAACCGCCAAATTGGCTAAGGGCTCAGGCAAATGGTTTCATATGCTGCGGAAAATGTAAAGCTTGTCGTATGGGGAAAAACACAAAGGAATATCAAGATCCCAAAGGAAATAAGATGGTGATCAACAAAAGGATCACATGTAATACCACTTATGTGGTATACATAATTGAGTGTTTCTGTGGACTACACTGTGTGGAGAGTATGATCTGTCACCTAAAGAAATGAATTCTGGAGCACATAAGAGCCATACAAAACAAAAATTTGAATTATGCTATGGCAAGACACTTCAAAATACATAATAGAAAAAACTGGCCAAACATGAAGTTCTTTGGAATCACAAGTATTGACAAAAATTAGAGAGAAGGAAATTGTGAAATGAAACTAAGGCGCTTGGAACCACGGCTAATAATACAGCTAAATACGAAGACCCCAAGGGGTCTTAATGGAGATGAAGACCTTTACTGTCATTTATAAAAGGAAAATCATCAGATTAAAGTCACCATATAAGAAACTTGAGGTATTGGAGGTAGTCCTTTGAGTAGGAATATGGACTAATGATGGTGGATAAAATAACAGATAGACACCATTTCAATAGTATTATTTAATATGATCATTTTGGACTAAAAACATTGAGTTTATGTTTAAAGATATAAATAAGAAATGGAAACAAGGGTATATATGAGTGGCATATTTAAGATATAAATGAGAAATGGAAACAAGAGTAATCTGATGAACTCCTCAAGAATTAAAACTGTCAATAACATCAATAATGACGCCATTCGCAGGGACTCCTCTCGCTATTTATATTCAATACTATATGAATTTCATATTGAATACGCACAATAAATTTTGAATTAACACATTTGTGTGTTTTTTAAAGGTTAAGCATTGTCTTTAAAAGTTAATTATTGACTTTTCACTACATTTCCCATAATGTACTTAGATGGTAGGAGTAACAAATAGTATAAAAGAGAGACATTGAAAAAACACTCACATACTGTGAGCAAGACCTTGTGGTCGAAATGCGTAGGTGGTGGTTTTTGGTGGAGTACACAAATTAATTAAAGCAAACAACTCTCCTGGAGTGCAATGTTTACAATTGATTTCAAATGTTTGTTTGAAAAAATAATACATATATATATATATATATATATATATATATATATATATATAAATAAATATGTATATATATATATATACATAAAACAGAAAAGATATTACCATTTTGATTCCAAAACATTAACTATATCATCAAAGAATTAAAGACATTTACAAACAAAATTGCAAGCATTTAAAAACATATAAAACAGTAAACACATCCTATAAAATTAGAATTATAAATACAAATATATTTAACTAACATTAGGAAATGTATTGGAAACTAGGAATAAAAGGTATACTATTCCCACTCCAGGTTATGCAAGAGCAGAGAAAGTGTAGAACTTCAAATGGGTTAAATATATAAATCCCACTCCAAACATCACAACAATAGGGAAAGAACTGGACTTTGGAGGGGTTAAATTTACTATTCCCACTTAAGTGTGTGCAACAGTTGGAAAAATGTTGAATTTCAGAGAGGTAAGATTCACTATTTGCATTCCAGTTTGTGAAAAGTAGGGAAAGCATTAGAATTCAGAGGGGTTAAATTTACTATTCGCATTCCAGTCTAGGTAAACTACTTCACTTCAGACACATTACAGATTTGAATGACTATTTTAATTTAGACAAAACATAACAATCTAAATATAAGCATTGTTATATATATATATATATATATATATATATATATATATATATATATATATATATATAAAAGTAATCAACTTATAAAATTCATAAGCAATGCAATAACTGACTTTCAATGAAAACATATTGGTTAGTTTATTATTACTTAGTTAACTTGCCATCCTGTAACCCTACAAACCTAGCAACAGATACTGATCAGTATAGGGAAAGGTGCGGAAGACATTGTGACGCAAAGGGTTAATTAGTTTGAACAGTGTAGATGAGCGTGATGCCTGCCGAAACCTGAAACAACGTGGAAAAGTCCACAATGTCGTTTTCAAGCTTGTTTTCCAGCATTCCATAGATAAAATTATCCGCAGCTGCATGTGTAAGAAGCAGGATTTCAAATGTTTGTTTGAAAAAATAATAAATATATATATATATATATATATATATATATATATATATATATATATATATATATATATAAATAAATATGTATATATATATACATAAAACAGAAAATATATTACCATTTTGATTCCAAAACATTAACTATATCATCAAAGAATTAAAGACATTTACAAACAAAATTGCAAGCATTTAAAAACATATAAAACAGTAAACACATCCTATAAAATTAGAATTATAAATACAAATATATTTAACTAACATTAGGAAATGTATTGGAAACTAGGAATAAAAGGTATACTATTCCCACTCCAGGTTATGCAAGAGCAGAGAAAGTGTAGAACTTCAAATGGGTTAAATATATAAATCCCACTCCAAACATCACAACAATAGGGAAAGAACTGGACTTTGGAGGGGTTCAATTTACTATTCCCACTTAAGTGTGTGCAACAGTTGGAAAAATGTTGAATTTCAGAGAGGTAAGATTCACTATTTGCATTCCAGTTTGTGAAAAGTAGGGAAAGCATTAGAATTCAGAGGGGTTAAATTTACTATTCGCATTCCAGTCTAGGTAAACTACTTCACTTCAGACACATTACAGATTTGAATAACTATTTTAATTTAGACAAAACATAACAATCTAAATATAAGCATTGTTTTATATATATATATATATATATATATATATATATATATATATATATATAAAAGTAATCAACTTATAAAATTCATAAGCAATGCAATAACTGACTTTCAATGAAAACATATTGGTTAGTTTATTATTACTTAGTTAACTTGCCATCCTGTAACCCTACAAACCTAGCAACAGATACTGATCAGTATAGGGAAAGGTGCGGAAGACATTGTGACGCAAAGGTTTAATTAGTTTGAACAGTGTAGATGAGCGTGATGCCTGCCGAAACCTGAAACAACGTGGAAAAGTCCACAATGTCGTTTTCAAGCTTGTTTTCCAGCATTCCATAGATAAAATTATCCGCAGCTGCATGTGTAAGAAGCAGGATGTGTAGGAGAGAGACACAAAGGTCGTTCTAACCCTGAGAAAGGGAGTACAGGAAAAGGACCGAAAAAACAATGGCTAGGTAACGGCAGAGCAGCCAAGGGACATGTGCTGGTAACATAGCTAGAAGATGCGAGAAAGGGATAGAATCCAAGCTTCAGGTTATTTAAGCACTATAGTGCGGGTGAGGGGATTGAAGCTCACAGATGGGGTTGTGTAAGCTGCCATCGCCCAGCCCACATAGCTGCCTCCCTGGTTTTGCTGTTCAGAGACCGTGACGCTCGAGGGGGAGAGAGCTCCAAGCAGGCGGTAGAGGGCTTCCCAGCATTTGTGGATAAAGTTAAGTTCCACCCAGGGATGAAAGGCCTTTGTTTCTCTGCTTTATTATGAATGATTATTATGCTTGCACTATGTTTATAATCTGAAGTATTCTGCTCATTTATATTTTGTTTCCTGAACGTCTTAATGTGAGCATGCTGCCGTAATTGAGATAAGCGTTTTGTATACAGTTAACCAATACATATATCTGTAAATGAACTCTTTGCTCATATATAAATAGATGCCCTTTATTGCTGATTTTCATTCTACTTCGTTGATGTGCCAAATGCAAAAATTTATTTTTCCTGAAATACTAGTAAAGCTAAATTGTGTTCATAATTGGCGTGTGGTCCTTCACTGAACGTCCTTATTGACTTATGTTGAACAGATCAGGTGTTAATCAGTCACCTGGATAAGACAGATACGTAAACTATAACTGAAATGAATAAGTATAACACAACTTACATATTTGATCATCAATAACATAATTACCAATTAATAATTCATTGTTAATTCATTATTAATTAATTAACTTCCCCCTATAAACCCAGAAGCCAACACCTAAAATATAGCTCAAATATAATTATTATACATTCTACAAAATATTAATCAATTAAATATTTAATTACACATTATTAATTATTGTTTGTTGATTATTACTTAATTAACTTCCCACCATACACCCCTAAATATCTAGCAAACTACAGCTAAAATATAACTAAATTTTTACATAATGTTTTACATAATGTACACAGTTGATAATTCAATAATTAATAATAAATCAATTGTTAATTAATTACTACTTAATTAATTTCCCATCCTATACTCCTACAAACCCAGCAGCCTGCACCAAAAATACAACTAAAATACATGGTTATTACACAATATACATAATTATTAGTCAAATATGTAATAAACAAAATGTTACTTATTAATTCATTGTTACATAATTAACTTCCCACCTATATCCCTACGAATGTAGCAACCCACACCTAAAATATCAGAAAAATAAATCAGTATTATATAATATAATTAATTATCATCAATCACATACATACTTAAACAGTATCAGTTCATTAATAATTAAGTATTACTTAATTAACATCCCACCCTATCTCCCTATAAACTCACTGACCTACTACAACAGTGCACGTTATTATTAGCAATCAAATAAAAAATTCTAAATCACTTAAAAATGCAAACTATATTAAAATAAATTAATAACAATTATTAAAAAAATAGTAACATAAAATGTATATGTGAACTAAAACACATTAAAATAATTAAAAGACTATGGCCCTCATTATGACATTGGTGGTAAATCCCACTTACCGCCATGCTGACTGCCGCCAACTTACCGCCACCGCCGCAGATATCCGTTCACCATATTCTGACACACACACACCAATCCGTCAGTATTCAGCCACATACACAAATCCGCCAGCACAAAGGTCGGTGATGAACTGGCAGTACCAAAACCCACATCATTACGCCAACAGAACTATGCCCACCACATTATGACCCACGAATCACGACGGCGGACATTCAATGCTCAAAATGGACACACACAAACAAAACAACACCACATTAGACAATTCAAACAACACACACCTGACACCCATACACACACAACACCCACACACCCACACCACTATAAAACACACACCCACAGTACCCACAACCCTTTACCATTACAATTCATTGCCAACAGAGAGACATCAAGACCACAGACACAACCAGAGCCACACACTATACACACTTATACACGATACACATACCCCACATCGCACACCCCAACACAGTACCCAACACACCCTCACCTACACACCTCACACAACACCCATGGCACCACAAAGACACCCCCGTTTCACAGAGTAGGAGCTAAGGGTCATGGTGGAGGAAATCATCAGGGTAGAGCCACAGCTATTTGGAGCACAGGTGCAGCAGATATCGATTGCTAGGAAAATGGAGGTATGGCAGAGAATCGTGGACAGGGTCAATGCCATGGGACAGCACCCAAGAACTAGGGATGACATCAGGAAGAGGTGAAACAACCTACAGGGGCGGTACATTCCAATGTAGCAAGACACCAGCTCACTGTACAGAGGACTGGCGGTGGACATCCACCTCTTCCCCCACAACTAACAGCATGGGAGGAGCAAGTCTTGGCAATACTTCATCCTGAGGGCCTGGCCAGAGTAGGAGGAGGACTGGACTCTAGTAAGTGAACTCTCTACTTCTACCACATCCCTACCTGCATGCCATCACATACCCCCACCCTCACCCTCACTCCCATCACTCCACCAGTTCCCACACACCTCACCATCTCATCTCACTCATCCCAATGCCAAGCCCTGCAAGCTCTGCCAATGCTTGGACACCACTCACAGCCCTGCATGGACACTCATCACTAAAGCATGCACACCATAGAGAACTAACAATCCCACCATACACTAGCATACACAAGTGAAAGCTGGAAGGGCAGATCCAACCGTAAAGGGAAGCCACAGATACACAATATGTGAGACAAAGAAACCATAACACATCATTTACATCCCCATAGGTACCCCAGCCAATATCAGCGGAGAGGGGGTGCCAGCAATGTCCAATCAACCAACTGAAGAGGCCCACAGTGATTGTAGCAACTCTGGTCTTCAGGATCTGGTTGACCAACCTGGCCCATGAGGGACCTCTGGACAGACGGTTACACAGGCCCAGTCACACACCACCACAAAGCCTCTCCCATCAGGAAACACCACCACAGCACCCACCCAGCATACCCACTCCTCTGTCCCCAGGACACGTCAATCAGCAGTGTGTCCACCTCTACAGGGACCCCAGGCCACACCTCATACCCAAGACAATCAGGGATCTGGGGCCAGTGGCAATGGGCACATGGTTCAGGGCCAGAGGCACAGGTCAACAGGGAAACTGGGAAGACTGCTGTGCACCAGGGGGAGGACAGGCCCAGGGAACCGACTCTCCAGGAGGCACTTGCAGAGATCCTGGGAGCCTATCAACATTCCCAGGACATGATGGGTCAGATCCTGGACAATGTGCAGGAGAACAGGCGGCTGCATGAGGGACAGTACCAGGGGATCAGGGAGGACTTGCAGGCCACCAACAACACCTTGATCTCCATAGCAGGGGTGCTGACAGACATGGCCAACATTATGAGGGAGGCAGTCACACAACAGCTGGCCCCTGCCACTAGCTAGACATCTGAACAGCCTTCTACCTCCTCTGCCGATAGTGGCCGGGAGGCCCCACCACAGGACTCACAGGCCACCAGCACCCCTCCCCCTGCAGAAGGAGAACCACCCTGAAATGTTCCCTGCTATCCAGACAGAAGCCAGAGACACTTGCCAAGACCCCCACAAGGAAATTAGACTCTCCTGATTGTCACTCTTGTGTACCACTCAGTCACCATGTCCACCTTGAACTGCCATTGCTCCCCTTCCTATATCCCCTTGGACAATGCACCTGTGCTAGCTACAAGCAGACTGGAACAATACCCTGGACTTTCCTCCATCAACACCCCATCCCATTGCACTTGCCCCTCTATATTTTAACACTTCAATAAACGCCCTTGGAAAAAAAAGACGTTTGGAGTATTTCATGTTTCATGTTATCAATTTTGTATTATTTGAAACAGGTACAAACATTGCAATTCAACTGTACAGAAAATGAGCATAGATTAATGAGTTGTAGCTGGCTTCAGTGATCACACCAGGAGTATATGTGAGGCCACCAACATCTGTAAAATGAATTGCCAGAGGGAACAGTAAGTGGGCATAGAGGTGGGAAATATCAGCATGGCAGTGCCACAGAAATTCAAACAATATTAATTGAAATGTGAAGTAACACTGTTCTACCTGTGTGTCGTTGCAAGTATTGTCTGATCGCTGATGTTCTGTTGTCCTCATCCTCTGCCTCCTCATCCTCACTGTCCACAGGGTCCACTGCTGGCACACGGGCATCTCTAGCCACCTCCTCCTGCAGGAATGGGACATGGCGTCTGAGGGCAAGGTTATGCAACATGCAGTAAGTCAGCACTAACTGGCAGACCTTCTTGGGTGAGTAGCGCAGGGATTCACCTGTCAGATGGAGGCACTGGAACCTGGCCTTCAGGAGGCCAAAGGTCCTTTCAATTATCCTTCTGGTTCACCCCTTGGCCTCATTATAACATTCTTCTGCCCTTGCCCTTGTTCATTCTGACGGGGGGGGACAAATGCAATATGTGTTCCATCAATCGCCCCAATTATGTTGGGGATATCTCCATTGCATAGAACTCGGCCTTCACTGTGGCCAAATCTTCAACCTGGGGAAAAACAATGTAGCTGCACATGTGTTTATTCAGGGCAGACAACACTCCGTCAGCACTATTGAGAACATTGGCTATGACATTCCTGCTGCCAAGCCCACTGTCACTTGGAAAGAAAAAGTTGCCAGGAAATGGAGCACTGATAGAACTTGCACAAGAGGGGGGATCCCAGTGGGGTGACGGATAGTAGATATCAGGTCAGGCTCCAATTGGGCACACAGCACAATGATTGTGGCCCTGTCAGGTCAATAGGTGAGTATTATGTGCCTGTCCTCCAGTGTTGCCAAGTGCACCAGGGGTCTGTACATGGGGTTTGTCTCCATCTCCTATTCATCCGCAGTGGTAGGAATCTATGGGCAAAAGATTGAGGATCCGGTCACAAATTGAACAATGGAGCTACAACAGAACTATCCATGCTGTTAACTTGTAATGGGTCGGTGTGATTTGTCCAATATCTCCTAATTTCACCATTGATGCAGCAATTTTCCAGGGCCTGCCCCCCAAGCCCTCTGAAATGGCGTCCACCTGTCCTGTGTGGAGGGACAGGTGGAAGTGAGTTAATTCCACTGACTTTGTGTGCCGTTGCAGGAGGCGGTCGGGAACCACCGTGCAACTCCTTATTGGTTAATATTGGGCCCTATAGGTTACAGTGGCCAATGGTGATCTACGCCGGTGGTGACGGTATGCACCGCCGTGGATGTGACTACCATTATCTATCTGATCTCTCACTTCCTACCTGATCTTCCACAGGAGAGGACCTACACTGCATGTGCTGCTGTGACCTGTGTCTGGAAACTACCATGGCCCGTGTGACTGGGGAAAGGGCCCCAGACTTCACTTCGGAGGAGTTGGACAGACTGGTGGATGGGGTCCTACCCCAGTACGGACTGCTGTATAGGCCTCCAGACCAACAGGTGAGTACACTATGGGCACAATGCCTGTGGCAGGAATGCATGGAGTGGTGTGTGTGAAGCCCTTGTGTAAGGGGTTGGTGGATGTCCTCTGGGCGGCGTATAGATTGTGTGCTGGGCCATGTGTGTGTAAATGGTGACATGAAGGGATAAGGTGGGCCATAAGTGTAACAGGCAGGACTGTTTGTCTAATTCCATTTTCCTGTGTGTATTGCCTCTGCAGGTCAGTGCCCATCATAAGAAGGGTATATGGCGTGCCATCCCAAAGGAGGTGTGGACTCTCAGGGTCTATGGCAGGCAGAGCACCCACTATTGCAAATGGTGGGAGTGGGAGGCCCAGCTGGGGATGGCTCCCAACGAAGAAGGGGTGCCCGTCGAACCCTGACCCCCTTGATGGCCCGCATACTGGTGGTGGCCTATCCAGTGCTGGATGGGCACCTGAAGGCATCACAGCAGCCACAAGGGGGTGAGTACAGTGCCCATCATTACAACTTACGCATGGTAGGGTGGGGGATGTGTGTCAGTGGGTGGCCCTAGGCCAGGCCTGACACTGCAGCATAAGGTCTCCTGGTGGCTAGGGTTCTGAAGGGATAATCGTGCTAACTAGCTTGAAGGCATCCACTACTGGTCAGGGCTGCTTGGGTCCCATGTGTGCTGCATTTGGCGGTGTGTGCCCCTCCCCATGCCTTGGTGACAAGCTATTTCTCTGCTAGTGCTATGGTATATTGAGTAGGACTGTTCCCTGTGTGTGAGGGTGCTGTGTATGCCAACAGTGGTGTTGGTGCAGCCACTGACCCAGTGTATCCTTTGTCTCTTCCCCCTCCCTTTTGTTTTGTCATCCTGTCCTTATGTGCATTAGCATCAACTGGCAGAGGAGCAGAGGCACCGACGATGGAGGGAGCTGCATCCCACAGGACCCAGGAAGCAGAGTCCACCGACGCTGAGGGCACCAGTGGGACCTAGGGCGAGGGGAGCACCACAGCGGAGACTGGAAAGAACAGTTCTGATACAGATACCTCCTCCGATTGAAGCTCCTTGGTGGTGACAGACACTTTTGTGACCACCCCAGCTACAGGTACAACTGCCAACCCCATACCAGCAGCGCCCTCCCAGCAGCCCCTCATCGAGTTGCCCATTGCTGCTCACCCAGGAGAGTGGGGATCTCCTTCGCCCCAGGCACCTAAGGCCCTGCTCCAGTGAGCCCTGCTGCCCTGAGTGAGGAGGCTATTGACCTCCTGAGATCCATCTCTGTAGGGCAGTCAACCATTGTGAACACCATCCATGGGCTGGTAGCCCAGATGCAACAGACTAATGTATTCCTGGAGGGCATTCACACTGGATTGGCGGCCCAACAGAGATCGATCCAGGCTCTGGCCTCCTATCTGATGGCAGCCATTGTTCCTATTTCTACCCTCCTCCTCCATCTTCCACTGTCCAGTCCCATTCTTCTCAACCCCAGCCCATCCCAAGCACCCAGCCAGACGAGCATGCCCACAAGACAATACACAAGAGGGGTACAGGCAAACACAAGCACCACACTTCATCCCACAGGCACTCACACAAACACCATCCAGATGCAGACACACCAACATCCACTATTTCCACTGTCTCCCCCTCCGCCTCCTCTTCCACCTCCCTCTCAGTTCCGTCCACACTCCCACCTGCATACACTACATCATCATCCACTACCAGCATCATCACCACACCAAGCAGACACACACCTCACTGGTAGACACCTCCACAACAGCCATGCACACGTCCACTGTGTCCTCTCCCACTGTGTCTGTCCCCCCTCCTAAGGTACAAAAATACAAGCACTCAGACACCCCACAGCCATCCACCTCACAACAGCATACAGGCCATGCACATGCACCCAAAAGCAGCAGACAGACACCTCCAACAACCACTCCCTCTTCCTCCACTCCCATTCCTTCTCCCTTTTCCCACCCCAATGACCCTAAAAAAAATGTCCTATCCACCATTGAGCTCTTTCCAATCCCCTCCCCCCATCCTGCACATATGGGCAGGGTAGGAAGAACCCAGCCAAGCACCTCAGCTACACAGTCCAGGGGCCCAGTCATCACCACACCCACTTGTGGTGGAAAAGGATCCAGGCCACATGTACTGAAGGTGAAGGAGCCTGCACCAGGCAGCCTTAAGGGAAAAAAGCCTGCCCCAACTGCCAGAAAGACGAAGTAGCCTGCACCAGCAGGCAAGAAGGGAAAGGAGCCTGCTCCAGCTGCCAGGAAGACCAAGGAGCCTGCCCCAGCAGGCAAGAAGGTAACGGATCCTGCCCCAGCTGCCAGGAAGAGCAAGGAACCTGCACCAGCAGGCAAGAAGGGGAAGGAGCCTGCCCCAGCTGCCAGGAAGACCAAGGAGCCTACACCAGCAGGCAGGAAGACCAAGGGGCCTGGGGCAGGAACTGCGACAGAGCCCCCACCACCAACCATGGTTGTGCAGCTGTCTGAGTTTGCAGGGGATGGGGAAGAGCCTCCCCCCCAGCAGCAGCACCACCACTGAGCAGCCGTCCGAGGTTGCAGGGGATGGGCAGGAAACCCCCTCAGCAGCAGCACCACCACTGAGCAGCCGTCTGAGGTTGCAGGGGATGACCAGGAGCCCCCCGAGCAGCAGCACCATCACTGAGCAGCCGTCTGAGGTTGCAGGGGATGGTCAGGAGCCCCCCCGAGCAGCAGCACCATCACTGAGCAGCAGTCTGAGGTTGCTGGGGATGTGCATGTGCCCCCCCCCCAGCAGCAGCACCACCGCTGAGCAGCTGTTTGAGGTTGAGGGGAATGGGCAGGAGCCTCTCCCCCCAGCAGCACCACCACCACTGAGCAGCTGTCCGAGGTTGCAAGGGATGGGCAGGAGCCTCCCCCACCAGCAGCAGCACCACCACTGAGCAGCTGGCACCACTGGCACACAGTATGTAATCCTGCCTCCATGGGCTGCTGTGCGGCTTGCCACCTGCAAATCCAGTGGGTATGACACCCACCTGATAGACTGTGACCATGCACTCCCCAGGATCAAGAGCACAGGGCACAATGCCCCATCCAGAACCAGTGGTCTTGTTTCATCTCCCGGCTGAGATGCCCCCGTCCCCCATCTCCCATCCCCCTGAGGTGCCTGCCTATTTACCAACTGATGCCCCTGCAGTGTTCTCTCCGTGTTGAAGCAGGTGACACATGTGGCCTTGGATTTTGGCCTGTGGCCATGTGGACTACGCAAATAGTGGATGATTGATGTCGTTGGTACCGCCCCAGAAGAGGTGGCGGTTTCCTGGGTCTTAATATGGTGGGCGGAACATTGGATTCCGCCTTGCTGTAGGCGGCTACTGCCGTGGTGGCTGTTGTTTCCGCCCTGGCGGTTGGTGTGGTACATTGAATGTCTTTCGGAGATCTTTCCGCCATGGTCATAATTTGGCGGGAGTTACCACCAGCCTGTTGGCGGTATTACCGCCACCTTAACACCAACTGCCAGGGTTATAATGAGGGCCTATGTTCTTCACAACTATCACATTGAAAACAATATTAACAACAATGACATTTTTAACAACGATACCACTTACTAAAATACATATTCCTCAGAATGGTATTTCTGCATCACTATATTTCTGTATCACAATATGTTTTTACAGATATTTCTGTCTCCTGATAATTGTAACTTCACATTGTGTCCAAATACCTCTCTATAATGTCACCTATACCAATACATTCTGCACAGAAAGTGCTCCCTCCTCCAAAGAATACCTATCTCCTCAAACGAATATTTGTGAACTATACAAAATAGCACTTGTTTCCAGTCAGAAAAAAAGATGCTAAGAAAAAGAAAACATAGCAAATAAGATACTCCCTCCCTAAGTTAGATATTCTAAGGAACCATCTGGTTGTCTACAGTTGTTGGAGCTGATGAGGGATAACTGTACTGTTTAGGAAATGTAATTTGCCATTTTGAAGAAAGGTCATGTTTTATTCCTTTTTAAGGTGCCTGTTGACATTGGTATCCATCTGCTGGTCTGCCCTGAAGGAGCACAACACCTGGCATCCTATGGTGCAGTGCGTTTTCTTAGAGCCAAGAGCTGCCTTATTGGATGCTTCAATGCGCTTTGACAGCAGTGGAAGGAAAGTGGAATGAATAAAATAAAAAATCGCACAGGTGTGCAGAGAAAATTGCTCCTTTTAGATGATTGTAAGGAAGAGTGAAACAATATAGCTTTTGGTTACTGTGAAAAAAAAGTAAGTTTTGGCGGAGGGCAGCACTGCTAACCTTTTTGCTGTGCCGCCCTGCATCAAAACAAAAGGGCAAGAATGCGCCATATCTATAAGATACGTGGCACTCTGTCCTTGTCCCCTGCGCTGGCACACAAATTGCTGTCTAGCACCAATGCAGGCACCCTTGCACTATGGTGAAAGGGTGCGTGTGTGGCGGGGATGACTGTTTATGTGCAGGAAGAAACCCCTTCCTGCACATAAACAATCATTAATGGCGTTTTCCTTTTTCTATGTGTGCTGCAGAATGCGTAGAATTCTGACGCTTTCCCAGACTTGTAAATCTGGGAATGCACCAGATTCCATTGGATTCCCAGGGTGTTGCGTGGGAACACCCACAGCAATACCCATGGAACGACCCTTTTAGGCAGTGTTTTTCGTGAAAGGGGTCGATATTTACAAGGCCATGAAAAGCCTTTCAAGGTGGCTTTGTGTGGCCTTGTAAATGTGGGCCTGCACACTGCACTATCAGAGGATAAAAAAATTATGATCTGGTGCTGCAGTGTGCTGCTAGGGCCTTGTAAATGAAGCCCTCGGTTTTTTGGCCAGAAAAGTGATTGTGACAGGTTGTTCCAAAGACGTGTTCATGTGACATCAAGGCATGCCCCTACAAAACCAGATAATATAAACTTGATATACAGACTAAGGCCAGATTTATAGGTATTGTGGCTCAGGGCAGCATAGGAAGTCACTTGCAGCACTGCTCTGCATCACAGGGAAAGGACAGCAATGCACCATAGTTAACCAATAAATAAATACGGTTTTAACCAATAAAGCACATTCCTGTCCTTACCTCGTGTGTAGGCGCCCTTTTGGCAGCCTAGCACCAACGCAGACACACTTGCACCATGGTGCAAGGGTGCCTGCTTTGCATGCAGGATTTTTTTTGTGGAGGAAGGGACATCTTCCTGCAGAAAAGCAATCATGAAAGGCTTTTTATTTTTTCTATGTGTGCTGCAGAATGCATGGCAGATAGAAAGAGGAAACATTAGGAGAACTAAAGATATTTCTCCTCCTTATGCCTCACCTGAGAAGGTGTAGGAATTTGGCACATTCCCAGTTTACCAGTGTTGGTAAACCTGGGAATGCATTAAAAACCATGGGATGTGCGTGGGAACAACCATACAATGCCTGCATCACTCACAATGGCCACAATGCCCATGGAACGCTTTCCTAGCTGAGAGTAAGGCAATGCAGCAATTTGGGCTGCCTTGCCTTACTGCATATTTTTGAAGCCATTCAAAGTCATACCAAGTGGTTTTGCTGGCTTCAAAAATATGACTTAGTGGTTTGTGCAATGCATGTACCACGTTGCGTAAAACCCTCATAAATCTGCCCCTTAGTGAGCCTTGCAGCCACCCAGATGTATTAACATTTTGCCTAACTTGTTTTTAACACAGCCTGATGCAAAATATATTTTTGTGTTTGCTAAGACACACAAAGCCCAATGTGTGTTTCTATGTGCGGATTAGTTAAAAATAAAAAAGTAATGCAAGGCAGTGCATATCACTGCGATGCATTACCTTGTTTCAGGGAGGTGTTTAATCGGTGGAGCATGGGTGTTCCCATGCACTCACCCATGGATTTTGATGCAAACCCAGATTTACTAAAGTCTATAAACTTAGGTTTGTATCAAAATAGTGTGCTAAGCCGAGGCTTGCATAATTAGGAGAAATAACTTTATTTCTCCTCAATATGTTACTTCCTCTTTGCAATTTTGCTGTATTCTGCAGCACACATGTGAAAAGAAATGTAACTCTAAGAGTAGTTTTGATGCAGGATGGTCCTCCTTACTGTACAAAAAACTTTCTGACCACAACACAGGCACCCTTGCATCATGTCGTAAGAGTGTCTGAAGTGGCGTTAGGCTGCCACAAGTGTGCCAGTGCACCACAGAGAAGTGTGCCCTGTTTTTGTAAATATGGCACATTTCTCCCTCCCTTTCGTGTATTGTAGTGCAGCAAGTTCCCCTGTTACATTGCATGAAAGTTTAGTAAATCCGATCCTCCGTGGCACGCAAAAATGAAGTTTTTCAAGGCTCTAAAGTGTGCTTTGAGGGGAGATACATACATTACAGCGAGTGTGGGGGAGCCTACACCACCAGAGGATACTCCGGCTTATGCCGTCATGGAGGAGAAGGGAGTAGCACCGTGTCTTTGGCTAAAGCAATGGTGCAAAATGACAGAAAAGGAAGGATGTTTGGCGTTTCCGGAGCATGGAACGTTCAATATAAGAATTTTGGAAAATTTGCAGAGGGTGTTAAATGAGCAGAAGCCACCTCCGAGACCAGCTCAGTTTGAGGCGTTAGCAATTTGGGAGCTGGCGGCAATTCAGAAACAGCAGCAGAAATTTGAGAGGAGAATGAGGAAAGCAGAGAAGACTCTAGCGGAGGCTAGATGGAATACTGAGACCAGGATGTGGAGAAGGGAAATAATAGACGGAGTTAGGATGTTTCCGGCAATAACTCAAGAAGGTGAAACACAGGGGAGAAAGGCAACTTGTAAAACAGACAAGGGCTCTAGTAAGCAAAAGGAGACTCAAAAGTCTTGGGCAGATGCAGATGATTCAGATGACGATGAGTTTCTAAATCAGTTGTTACATGATCGACCGCCACCATATGCCATAAATGACAATAGACCGAGTACTAGTGCAGGTCCTGTTAATCTGACATAAAATCAGGGAACCACAAGCGTAGCACAGGCAAATATTGTTACCACATCAGCTCCGATACAGAATGGTGCTAGTGTATCCACTGCACCAGACACACAGATACAGTTGCAGCCACCACCAATTCAGAGGCTCTATCCCGATGTCCCAGTATTAGAGACAACTATGAGTTTGATGGTGCCGCCTGATCCAGTATACACAAGATCAAAGTTAGTGCAGATTGAGCCAACTCCACAATTGCTGCCCCAGCCGCAGCGACAGGTGGTCCTGAATTTTGCTCCGGTCGCAGGATCGCAGTCAGTTACAGCACCTGTAATGAATCAAGCTATGGGAGTTAATGCTCCACCGTGATTGGGAAACGGACAGGCACCAGCCGCTATATCATTACTGATTATTTTTGGTCCGCCATTACCGCTATATGCGCAGGCAAAACCTACTGTATGCGATCAAGGAGTAATGACTCAAGATGTGATAAGAGGAGGGTTCTCAGGAAGTTCCCAAGGGATGACACAGGGAGAACAGACAGTTGAAGGATCTAGATCCTTGTTGGACTTCAGTCCGATTGGGGTTCCTTTAGAAACAATGAGACAAGCAGGTTTGGGTATGCTGACTCCACAGGTAGCGAGTGCAAATATGTCACAGACACCAACGATGCAGGATGGAAATATCTTGTTGCAAGGCTTAACAGCGCAACAGTTGTCTGAGTGGTTAGACAAGCTTAACACTCCACAGACTACTCCCGTGAAAACAGAGCGGTCAGAGAGAGAGGAATACCTGAATTTTATAAGGTTGGGTGTGGAAGCAGAGAAGCTAGTTGATGGGAGTGAACAGATTAGAATCATACACTGAAGCGGAATTGTGGTTTCTGTGCCCGAAAATAACCAAAGAAGTCAGTAAGGTGCACCAGAGGTTAGCGAACATGGCAGACAAATACTGTATAGACTTAGACAATACTAAGCATCTGAAGAGGAGTTACAGGTTAGACTTCGACCCTAAAGATTTTGATCATATGAGATCCACTCGAAGGAAGGCACACCTCAAAGAGATACTACAGAGTGCGCAGGTTTGGGGAGCATTAGAGAAGTGGGAAGGCAGATGGGCCAAGAAGAGAGATAAAGGGAAAAGTCACTGCCTGGAACCGCAGCAGATGAAGGCAGCGCCAGACCAGGAAACAATAAAGATGTTACTGATGAGAGAGACAGCTGGAGGGGTTCTAGTCCATGTACCATGGTCTAGAGGTGACATTTTGTCATTCACAAATGATTATCCCAGGTTGAGGGAGAAGCCAATAGAGTGGTATCAGCAGACGGACAGGTTTGTGAAGCTTGCGCAATGTCTTTGGGAAGACTTGAACACATTGTTTGAAATTATAGTCCCAGCTGATTTGTGGCCTGAATGCAAGAGGGGTGTGGATTGGCCGACAGAGGAACCGGCAAGGGATAAGATTACTGGAGCACAGTCTCCTGACGTGATGAGGTATTACCATAAGGTGATTGAGTACTTGAAGCAGAAGGTGTCACCGCAGAATATTGATTGGCAGAAAATTGATCGAACTGCACAAGAAGGCAAAGTGTCGATACATGCTTACTGTGAGAGGTGGTTGAAGGCATTTAAACACTATAGTGGCACGGAGGTCATAGAATCGAAAGCCATGAATCATCTTGTGTTCAGATTTGTTGAAGGACTGAGGCTGGAGATTAGCCAGATGATTAAGAATCATTTGATCTGTTGGTAAGCGAAACCGATTGATGAGGTGTTACAGTATGCGAAATACTGTAGCGATGAGATTGAATTGAAGCAGAGAAAGCTGAAAGAGAAGGTGATGGTGATGCAAATTAAGGCAGCTCAGGCAGGGATGCAGGGAAATGGAGTACAGCAGATGGTACAACAGCAACCTCAAGGAAACAGAATGTTTCAGGTGCAACCAAGAGGTAGAGGCCGGGGAGGTTTTGTGAACCGTGGTCCTGATTTGAATACCGTTGTGGTTCAAAATGATGTGCAAGGGATGAAAAAGGTGTTACCATGCCATGCGTGCGGGGCGTGAGACACCGGAAGCGGGAGTGCCCAATGTTTGGCGCAGGATGGTGTTGTTCAACAAAGCAATGATGTTGGTACGTTTCAAAATGTGAGGGGTCCAAGAATGAGGGGTCCAAATCCGAACTTCCAGAGCAATATGGTTCAGATGCAGGGTCTCCAGCCTATGCAATAAATGGAAAGGCCACGTATGCAACCAGCACAGATGCAGCATGTGCAACAGCAGATTCCCATGGTACCTAGACAGCAAATGCAGTTACCTTTAGCTCCGATGGGACAGCAACAGGTGATGCTTCCTCAATAGGTCACAGGTCAAACAATGAGTCAAAATAAAACAGTACAACAGTTCCCATTGCGTGGTGAGGATGGAAACAATGAGTGGTCGGATGATTGTTCAGATAGTGAGGAGTGCAGGCTTGCAGCGTCCCTAGAAGTAGATCAGAGGGGACCTTATGTGCAAGGGAAGGTGATGGGTCACAAGGTTTCGTTCCTAGTTGATACAGGAGCTACACGCTCTACAGTCAGAAGTGCAGAGGTTCCGAAGTTGCTGCTTTCGGGGCATACCATAAAGGTGGTAGGAGTAGCAAATCAGCTCTTGACAAATCCGATTGCAGATCCGGTCCAAGTTGAGATTTGTACCTTTCAGGGATTACATAGGTTTGTAGTCTGTGACTCAAGTCCCGTATCCCTACTGGGAAGAGACTTAGGGGGTTATTACAACTTTGGAGGAGGTGTTAATCCGTCCCAAATGTGACGGATATACCACCAGCCGTATTACGAGTTCCATAGGATATAATGGACTCGTAATACGGCTGGTGGCATATCCGTCACTTTACCGTCACTTTTGGAACGGATTAACACCTCCTCCAAAGTTGTAATAACGCCCTTACTGTGTAAAATGAGGTGTTCGATCACCTGTTCCAATGAAGGGATTGAGGTGCCGACAAACAGTGATGATGAAGGGGACGATGGTCAGATCTCAGAGCCGTAGATCGCAGATAAGGAGTACCCTTTGATAAGCTTCTTCCCGATGGTCACAATGACCTATTTGCCAACCGAATTGCAGGGAACAGTGACAGAGAAGGTGTGGGATTTGACAGGAAAGGAAGTGGGACTGATCAAAGGAGTAGAACCAGTCAAAGTAGATGTGAAGCCAAATGCCGTGTTTCCCCAGGTACCGCAGTACCACATGGCACAAGATGTCCTCATACAAGTGAAGCAGATAATTGCAGACTTTGTGAAGCAAGGGGTCTTAAAAGAAGTAATGAGCAGCCCGTGTAATTCGCCAATAATGGGACTGAGAAAACCTTGTGGGAAGGTTCAAATTGTCCAAGACATGAGAAAAATTAACGAGATAGTGGTAAAATGTTGCCCCATAGTGCCAAATCCAGCTGTGATCATGTTTCAGGTCCCATGTGATGCAGAGCAGTTCACAGTCGTGGACTTGTCTCAAGCATTCTTTTCGGTGCCTCTTCATGAGGACAGACAATTTCTCTTCAGTTTTAAATTCTTGGACAAGGTTTACAGTTGGTGTCGAATTCCTCAATGATTTTCAGAATCGCCTTCCATCTTCAATCAGATATTGAAGAAGGATTTGGAATCATTAGAACTGCCTTTTAATTCGACTCTAGTGCAACACATTGATGACTTGTTGATTGCATCCAAAATGAAAGATGACTGCAGGTATGATACAATTGTCTGTCTGAATCATTTGGGAAAGAACGGACATAAAGTGTCCCCAAAGAAGCTACAGTACTGTCAGAAAGAGGTGAAGTACTTAGGCCATCTAATTGAGAAAGGGTCGAGGAAAATATCTAAAGAAAGAGTGACAGCTATATTGCAGATGAATCCCCCGTCATCCAAGAGAAACGTGAGGATATTTTTGGGAATGGTGCGTTACTGTCGTCAGTGGATTCCCAACTTCTCGATTATCTCTAAGCCTTTGGTGAGGTTGACGGTCAAGGAGATTATGGATGGCCCGGGTACCCTGACTATGTCCGAGAAAGAAATGAAGGCATTCATTGAACTGAGGGAGAGCATGTGGAGGGCTCCAGCTTTAGGTATGCCTGACTACACAAAGCCTTTTGTACTGTTTTGTCATGAACGTGATGCTTGTTCTTTGTCTGTCCTGACACAGGTCCATGGAGGTGCAAACCGCCCAGTAGCATATTTTTCAGCTACTTTGGACCCAGTTGCAGCCGCCCTACCAGGTTGTCTGCGTGCAGTTGTAGCAGTTGGTCAAAGCCTTACTCAGTGTGAAGGCATAGTGATGGGACTTCCCTTAACAGTAATGGTCCCACACTCAGTTGAGATACTACTGACTCGTACTAAGAACCAGCATATGACAAATGCCCGCCTGACCAAATATGTAACCATTATACTGGGATCACCTAATGTCTCACTGAAACGATGTACTGTGTTGAACCTGGCAACTTTGCTTCCTAATGAGAATACAAATACTGATGATGCTGAGGAAGTAGAACATGATTGTCTTGAGGTAACAGAACTGTGCACCAAACCGAGACCTGACATTAAAGATACTCAATTAGAAGAAAATGATTACATTAGCTTTGTTTATGGATCAAGTCTGAGCGTCTCAGTAGGTGTACTGTGAGCTGGATACTCTGTGTGTACAATCACCGGTATCCTGGAAGCATCTTGGCTCGAACTAGTGTACTCTGCTCAAGTGGCTGAATTGATTGCTCTTACTAGAGCGTGCCATGCTGCTGAAAATTTGAAAGTCACTATCTATACTGATAGCAGATACGGATTTGGAATTGTTCATGATTTCGGCCAATTATGGTCCCAGAGGGGTTTCTGGTTCTCTGGTGAAAAATGGTGAAAGAATTAAGGAATTGTTGTACGCAATTCAGTTACCTCTTGAAATTGCCGTGGTGAAATGCAATGCTCATGTTAAATTGCAAGACTTTGGGCCTGATTACAACTTTGGAGGACGGTGTTAAACCGTCCCAAAAGTGACGGATATACCACCTACCGTATTACGAGTTCCATAGGATATAATGGACTCGTAATACGGTAGGTGGTATATCCGCCACTTTTGGGACGGTTTAACACCGTCCTCCAAAGTTGTAATCAGGCCCTTTGTGTCAATGGGAAATAGATATGCAGATCAAGTCGCAAGGTTTTGTGCATTGAACTGTATATCGTTCAAGGATCAGTGGAAATTGTTGTCGGAAACTGAAAATGAGACGTGCACAGGTTATGCATTAATGGTGGTTGACACAATGGAAGAGTTAAAATTGTTGCAGGGACGTGCCAGCAAAGAAGAGAAATGTTCTTGGCTCAAATTGCAATGTGGTTTCAGATGAGGGGAAAATGGTTTTGCCAAACAGTCTCTTGTCACAGTTTGCGAGGTTTTACCATGGACAAGCACATATTGGGAGGGACGCCATGATTAGGTTGTTTAAAATTGACTGGTTCAATCCAAAATTCAGACAAGCAGCAGAAGTGATTTGACACCGGTGCATCATCTGTCAGCAGGTGAATGCGGGGAAAGGGACCGTGGTAAATTTGAGCCACATTGGGAGAGCAGGAGGTCCATTTAGCAGGATGCAGATGGATTTTATTGAGATGCCTGTGTGTGGAGGTCTGAGGTACGTGTTGGTGATTGTGTGCATTTTCAGTCACTGGATTGAAGCTTACCCTACACGTAGGAATGACAGTCTCACAGTAGCGAAGTTGCTGCTTAGGGAATTGATACCACGTTTCGGGTTTCCAATCTCTTTAGAATCAGATAGGGGAAGTCACTTCAACAACAAGGTGGTTAAGCTCTTGTGTGCTGCACTGAACATTGAACAGAAGTTGCATTGCAGTTACGGTCCTGAAGCATCAGGACTAGTGGTACGGATGAATGGTACCTTGAAGTCAAGAATGGCAAAAATGTGTGCAGCTACGAATTTGAAATGGCCAGATGCATTGCCCTTAGTGCTAATGTCAATTAGAAATACACCCAACAAGAAAACAGGACTGCCTCCGCATGAAATTCTCATGGGCCGAGCTATGAGATTGCCCGCAGTGCCTGCAAATGCTCTTGTGAATATCATGGATGATATGGTGTTGGACTACTGCAAGGGTCTGGCTGACGTGGTCCGCTCTTTCTCTCACCAGGTGGAAGCAACCACACTGCCACCGATAAATGATCCAGGTCACACTCTGAAAGTCGGTGACTGGGTTGTTGTCAAGAAACACGTGAGGAAGTCGTGTTTGGAGCCACGTTAGAAGGGGCTGTATCAAGTGATACTGACAACTACTACTGCTGTGAAATGTGCGGGAGTTCCAAACTGGATACATGCCAGTCAGACAAAGAAGGTGACGTGTCCAACTGATGAGGAACTTGAGTTGTCAAGAATAACAGCTACAGAAAAGGAAGTCTCAGGGTTGGAGAATAATCAAAGGGGAACTGAGACTTAAGGAGAGCCCATTGAGGACAGCCTGGTCACTCAAACTCCAAACCAGATTCAGAGGGGTGACGGTGAGCCTATCTCAACTGAGGCGCCAGGGGAACCGACACGAAGAGAGGTTCTCCCAGAAGCAGACGGATGCAGGTTTGAAGTTGAGCCCCTGACAGACCCGGAAGGGGAAGGAGGTGAAACAGAGGAAAGTCAAAGTGTTCCGACTCCTCCTGAGCCACTTGCAGAGCCATCAAGGGAAAACACCATAGCACAAGAGGAGGGCACTGAACAGCAACCTGAGAGGCCAAAAAGCAAAAGGTCACTGAAAGGAAATAAAAAGGCCAGAGCCACAAGCTGCAAAGGAGAAAGTGGTAATAGACGAAACAATCGAGGAAGAAGTTGATACCACAATGAGGGAGGACCTGAGTGAAGGAGAGTTGCAGGGTGATCGCAGACTGAAATAAAGAGAGTTGCAAACAGAAGGTACGCAGGTCCTGAATGGGCGTATGCAACATCAGCTGAGTGGCATCAAGAATTCTTGGCATTCTGATTTGATCGAGAGATTCCAGGTCAATATTATGGTACTTGAAGTTGCCCACAAATAAGAGACTGTGGGCCTGATTCTGATTCTGGCGGGCGGCGGAGGCCGCCCGCCAGAATTCCGCCCTCCAAAATACCGCGCCGCGGTCAAAAGACCGCAGCGGGTATTTCAAGTTTTCCCCTGGGCTGGCGGGCGGCCGCCAAAAGGCCGCCCGCCAGCCCAGGGGAAAACGACCTTCCCACGAGGATGCCGGCTCGTAATCGAGCCGGCAGAGTGGGAAGGTGCGACGGGTGCATTTGCACCCGTCGCGTATTTCACTGTCTGCCAAGCAGACAGTGAAATACTTGTAGGGGCCCTCTTACGGGGGCCCCTGCAGTGCCCATGCCATTGGCATGGGCAATGCAGGGGCCCCCAGGGGCCCCGCGACTCCCCCTCCCGCCATCCGGTTCCCGGCGGGAGAACCGCCAGGAACTGGATGGCGGGAGGGGGAGTCGGAATCCCCAAGCCGGCGCAGCAAGCTGCGCCGGCTTGGAGGATTCCTGGGGGCAGCGGGAAACCGGCGGGAGACCGCCGGTTTCCCTTTACTGACCGCGGCTAAGCCGCCGCGGTCAGAATGCCCCGCGGGGCACCGCCGGCCTGTCGGCGGTGCCACCGCGTCCCACGGCCCTGGCGGAGGAAATCCGCCAGGGTCGTAATGACCCCCTGTGTTAAGCTGAGATTTAAATAAAGGGAAACCTGAGAAAAAGAGACTGATAAGTTACCGGATGTGACACTGTTAACCTGAATTGACTTTTGAAAACCCAATTTTGACAAGCTGCTAACCTGATTTGACAAGGATCCTGGGAGTGAGTGAAACGCTGTAAATACTTGCTGAAGAAAGACTTTGCTCAAGAAAAAACAAAAGAGCTTTTAGACCTTCCTCAGTTGATTGTTTGCCTTTATATTGTTCTGCTTTCTGATTCTTTACAGATCATGATTGACACTAGAGATGACAATAATAGGAGTAGGATTTGTAGATGGCTGAGTATTATTTTGGGTGTTGTGTGTGCAATAGTAATCATAGCTGTGATTGTGGGAATGCCATTGGTGGATAAGAGTGGGACTAACAATGCTTCAATTCCTGAGACTGCTACACTAACACCATGGGAGAAATTTGAGCAGGATACGAAATATTTGCATGAGGGAACTAACACAAAAGGGGAACTATCTACTAATGCTTTCTATCGTTTGTTGAATGAGTATGTTGAAACAATGGATGCAAAGAATTGTTATGTGTGCATGAAAATTCCTTCGTCAGTACAAGAAGGGGTTACTTATCATAGTTTGCAGCTAACTTACCGGATAAGTTGTAGTTTTTTATTAACAAGGTTTTATGATCAAAAGTATACTCAGTACTTCTATTCCAATCTAGATGTAGTGTTTTCTTTTGTGCCTATAAATGAATATTTGAGTAAGATAGCTAGAGATCATAGTATAAAAATAGTTAGGGGTTTCTTTGAGCCCACACTGACATTTGGTACAGCTTATGCGCATCGCAATAATCTAACCTGCTTACTAACGCCTGTAGAAAAGAGCTTTTTAGATCACACGGATAATAGAAGAAAAGTGTTAAAGGAAAAGCTAGAAAAGGGATTGGAGAAACTAACGTTCGCAAATGATTATGCTTATAGTGCAA
The DNA here is from genome assembly GCF_031143425.1 of Pleurodeles waltl. NCBI lineage: Eukaryota > Metazoa > Chordata > Amphibia > Caudata > Salamandridae > Pleurodeles > Pleurodeles waltl. Next base: position 362,145,463 of record NC_090448.1, on the reverse strand, counting down.
TAAAGATACAAGGCAAATTAGCTATAGATGCATTACACGTAGGAAATCTTTGTGTATATATATGGGCCAAAATCTGATCATGACACTTTATTTGTGGGAACGAGTGAGTGCAGACATGTGTTTTTGTTTCAGAGTAAGTGGACGTTCATGTTAAATGGACAGGATCCAGCGATCCCAGGGATCTATTACATATGTGGACTTAATGCTTATTACCGTATTCCGAAGGGATGGTACGGGACATGTTATTTGTGAATCGTTTTTCCAAAGATTTACCAATTTGATGACTAAAGGAAGTTTCCTAAAGTGTCTGAATTACATCATACTAGACAGAAAAGAGAAACAGCTGCTGCTGTCGTGGGTGATATATCTGGAGCAATAATTCCTTCAGTGGGAGTTATCTTAAACTCCATAAAGATTCGAAAGTTGTCTACTATTGTGGATAACATGCTGAAAAACTTCACAGGGGCTATACTCTTGATGGATACTGAACTTGCTGCGGAGAGGGCTATGACTCTTCAAAACCGGCTTGCTTTAGACATTCTTTTAGCGAAAAGTGGCAGAGTCTGTAGGATGCTTAATGAGCGCCACTGTTGTGCGTATATTCCGGATAACAGTAATAAGATGAGAAGTATGTTTACTAACCTAACAAGAGATAGTACAGATTTGAAGGAGGTGAAAGAACCTGGAGTTTGGGAAAAGGTTGGAAAGGGACTTGCTAAAGTGGGAAGTTGTTTAGTAGTATTTGGCATGGTATACTTGCAAAAATAATACAGGTGATATTGATTGTTTTACCTTGTTTATTTGGACTATGGTTATCATGTAAAATGAGTAAAAGAATTAGAGAAAAATGGGCAAATCGCAATATGAGGAGGGAAGAAAAGAAAAGGGAGAAAATATTCAAAGCAAAATACGACAAGACAAAAATGGGGGAAGAAATTGAAATGAACGACCTAAGAAAGTGAAAAGAAAAGTGAAAAGTGGGTTTGTGTCATCAGAGGAGGGCTTGTTGGAGTGTAGATTTTATAATCAAAATTAACATGAAATGTTTACGAACTAATGCATAATAATGCCGCATGGAAAATGTGTTTTACCAAACGTGTGTTTGAAATGTGCCCACAGGGAGTGGCCACCAATGTATACGATGATTAATGAAATGGACTAAGAATGACATATTAATGTACTAATGTGTGATTTTGTACTAGTGTTAAGAGTTATGTGTTAAGGATTTGCTAATTAATTCACTAGGCCTTATGATGATTAAATTGTAATTGTCTGTTTGCCTTTCCTTTCTAGGTACCAACTGCTTCCTTTGATAGAGACCGTAGTTAGATGTTTTCAAAATTTCTGTTGCTCAATTGTTTTGCATGAAGCCCAACATGCCAATGCTGATTCGAGGGTAGTTAAGGAATTCACTGAACGGACGCAAATAGACAAATTACTGAATCTATGCTTTGTTGAATAATGCGCTAATGATACTCTGCTAAAGGTTAACCCATGTTGACATTGTGCTATGTTCTAATGTTTATGATCTTTGCTTTGATGAAATCTTATTCGAGTTGCCATATTCTTACAGTGTTGATGTGCTTCATGGTATTGAGACTAATAAACTTGCTAGTAGAGTGTAATCAATAGGGAATCAACATCATAAACTTGCTAAATCTGGCCTGGTTATTCATGACTGAAAGGTCATGGTGGTTTCCGAGTCTTATTGATGTCATTGATTAATTTGATGGATTTGCTATTGTGAATATTGATGAGGTTATTGACTTATTGATTGACATGTTGATTAGCAATCTCGCACTAAGGTGTCTTCAATCAGGGTCAAAAGATTCATCGGCCTAAAACGAGTCCCAGAGTGAATAAATTATCTAGATTGGGACACTTTATCAAGCCCTCATCCACCCAAGGTGTGGCATGCATCATCATCATCATGCCCCTCCTAACATTGGTGGTAAAACTCTACCAATGTGGACTACAAACCTGAAGAATAGGGGAAGTTTTGAGTTGGAAATGCCAAACAAAAACTAGTAGTTTAGAGGGGCCTGAGTCGTCTGGTGTGGTGATAAATGTTTTGTGAATTGGAGAGGGGAAACAACTTAAAACTACCTTCTGGCTGACTAAACTATTTTTATTGGTGTTTCCAGTGAGTCAAGTTAAAATGAAGCAAATTGTCTACCCGTATTGTGGGGTAGCTTGTTTCTGTTATTCTATGCATCCTAAATAGGTGTCCGGGGATTTCCTCAGGACCACCTCTGTCTGATTGGGTTACTAAGTTAAAAGAAGGTGTGTTCATAGTCTGTGTAATTTGCTGTTGCACATATATGTGAAATTTCAGTAAAGTTAAGCGAAATTATCCATAATTAGCCAAAATGCAAAAGTGTAGATTCGTGCTACATTTTAGTGCAAAATGCACCCTGACATCAATTTATGATGTTAGGACGCGTTTCACTCCAAAAATAAAGCTAGTGCAAAAAGCACTGTGAACCAAAATGCCCAGGTTCTGTTGTTCCTCTGCATTTGCTATAATTTACTACAAATTATATGTTTGTGGTTTACTGCAAGTGGTACATCACTATGTGAAATAGCACAATGGCATGATTCAGGGAATTTGTATAACAAGTGTAACACGAAATGCCTAAAAAATGTGAATTATGCTGGCGTAATTTAAATTTCCTCCAGGTCTAAATGTGTCATAGAAAATAAATGATACAAAGCCCACGCATACATGAGTGGGTTAATTTTTTAATCTTGTCAGGTCCTGGCATAAAGCACATCCTCCACTATTAAATGTCAGCGAGGAGGGGAACCTAGCTGGTATCTCCCTCGCTGTGATCTCCATACAGTGACTATATTTCACAGTAGACTTTCACGAATGATGAGTGAAACACAGTTTCTTAGCTAATCTGCAGTTCAGTGGTTGCTGTACTTCCAAATAGATTTAATCTAAATACCTACTTACTTATGCCTACTACCCCTCCTGGGATATGGACCATCAACCAGGACTGTCCAGCCAGCTCTGACTTTGGCTTTTCTCTCAATATGATTTCAAGCATAACCCATCTCCTTGCAGAGAAATCTGAGACCTCGTGCCAGGTGATTCTTGGCTTTCCTCTTTTCCTTTTCCCTTGAAGGGTCTAGGTCAGGACTTGCTTGGTGGTGTTTGGCAGGGCTTGCAGAGGATGTGACTTATCTAGCCCCAGCACCTTTAATACTTGCCGAAATTCCATAGAATGAGATGGGCATTTATAAAATATTACAGTACATTATAGTCTGCAGAACGAGGTTCAGCTTTACAAACAAGTTCAAACAATCCTTTGTGCAATTTGATATTTCCTCCTGCCATTTTAAATGAAGCACATAAAACATGTTTCTGCATTTCTGCTAAAGGGGGTTAAAAATTATATTTTCACAAGAGACCTGTAACAGGCAGCAAACATTGTAAGCTTATCAAGTTTCAAACTTCTGACAGCTGCGTGGTATCTTGCCTGTGGGTCAAAACTACTGCAAAATAACTTTTAGAAAAATGCTCTTGCAAAAGCATTTTTGGAAAAGAATTCCTCCTACTCAAAAGTGGAAATTTAATTAGGCTAATGGGGCGAGGGCAGTGGTACAGACATGTCTTCTCAAAACCCATATGGGTTCCAATCAATTTTACCCTCAATTTACAAACTTGCAAATTTTGAAGAGGAAAACCTTTCTAAATGTGCACCCATGTACTTTTCCCGTACATTTACTTTCATTTTCCCATAGTTCCTCCTAAGTAGAAATTCCTGGGTTGAAATAGATCTTTCAGCTTTAGACAGTGGTGTTAAGTGACACTAATCTTACAGATTTAAACAGTGACCATATGATCATAAAACTATGAGTCTAGACCATAAAATACGTGAATAAGAGCCATGAAATAAACTTCACCGCTGCATAGTGCCCACTGTAAGAAAATAAATTATACCATAAAATAAACAAAAAGAGCCCCAAGAACTGTCACTGCAAAGGGCGATTTAAATGTTGTGTAAATTCACTGACCTTGTGCTTGTTATGTTCACCGTTCTCTTTATACCTCGAATAAACATCAATTTGTCACTTTCTAAGAATACACTGAGGGCCAATTCAAAAAAGAATTCAAGCAACTCAGCATGACAACTTGTTGCAGCTGCAGGAAAGTGAAAGAGGAAGAATGCACCAAACTTACCAATATATGTCACATTTCTGTCGTCTGTATGTGCTGGTGCACAATCTGCAGCCTAGCGCCAACACAGGCACCCTTGTACCATGGAGCAAGGGTGCCAGCTTTACAGGCATGATACTATGGCACATTACTTGTGATAATGTGTCCAAGTAAGCCCTCTATATGTCAGCCAATTACACAATGTGCCCTGGTATACTCGCAGGGTGTTGCCCGAGGTGAAGTGCTTCAATGCCTCTTTTGGGGCAGTAAGCACTATATGAATGATATTACAGTACAATACAATATTGAATTCAGTGCCATGGTAGTGCTCAATTAAGGGTCAACATATTGATCAATGCCAATTTATGCCAAGAACCCATCTACATTTGCAACAAAGGTCAGTCCTACCAGTGTGTAGAATGATTCCCTGTTTACCTTAATGTGTCACATGCATTTTTATTTCACAGTCGATATCACAATGTGCCACAGCCATTCAATCCTAGTCAAACTCATTTTTTGCTCCAAGCAGGAAGGTCTCACCAGTTCCCACAGGTGTCATCAGTTTGGAAAAGAAGGAGGAAGCTTAAGTGTGAAAGGTATTATGGACGAGGCAATAAAAATTAAAAGGTGATGTGCTTAAATATAGTGCATCTAGATCTACAAGAGAGAGTAGCTGCTATCCAAAACAGATTTGCATACCATCAATGTGCACATAGAATACAAACAGAAAGCGCCAATCTGATGTCACAGGACTTCCATTCTTGCTGGAACTAAAATACAACAACTACAAAATCTACCAAGTTGACAGTGAGGCCTGCTTGTGTGTAGAATGGTTCCCTGAAGGTGAGCTCGTTCAAGGAGGACAGATCCCTCCCACGAAGGAGAAAGGCAAAAGTTTGTTTAATCTCAGTTTTCAGTAAGAATACAGACCGTGAAAGCTGGGTCTCAGGATCCTCCTAACTTTCTGGTTTTCAAGCAGGAGATTAGAAAAGTTACCACACCGCCAAGCATCCATAGGCACGTCACTTTTTATCTCCCTGTTTACCAACAACATGCTTGATCAACTCTAGTCACGGACGTCAGTTTCAGAATAAGCTGCATAGAATGTCTGAAACATCCCGTTGCGCATGCCAGGATGGGCTTTTTGAGGCTTTAAATTCTAAAATAGGGGGTGGGTGATTATTAGAGACTGGATTTGGGCAGGGGGTATTTGAATAAATACTGTTTCCTAAAGCCTGGAGAGATTTCTGCAGCTTATATCATGTCCTTGTACTTGAAAATGGGGTTGTTTATATGACATGTATGTTTTATGATAGGAGTATGCATATATGAAACGCCTCAGCATGACTGCTGTAACTTTGTTGAGCAACCGTTAGGAACGCAGTAATAGGGCCATTTAATTGCCACCGAATACCATCATAACTGGTGCTGTTTTGAAGGCTGAACAAAGGTTTGCCCTGGGACGCTGCGAATGAGCTAGTTTTCTCTCTGCAATCCTCCTAGGGGAGTCGATGTATCTGTGTCTCCGGGAACTGGAATTCAAGCTTCCCCCAATATTACAGGAGTTGAGTTCTCAGACATGGCAGTGGTATATAAATAACAGAGCCCTGTGATCAATGAGTCTTTCTCAGGCATACTGGAATTAACAGAGGTTTTTACAGCTGACTCAGCTGAGATTTCACAGCGGCACCAGCACATGTGCAACCAGCATCGTATGATGTCAATCATGTTATCAACAAACATAAATGAATAGTATACATGTCACAAAATCCCACCCTCTTCACCAATATGTTGTAAAAATGAGTTCCAAGCAAATCAGCTGATGAATCCAGGTGTAGTTTCACAGTTCAAAAGTGACAGAAACCGATGGTGCAGTTGTCCAAGAATCTCAATTGATAAGAGTGAGCTAAAATTTCACTGAGACCACAGCACACGTGTAATCAGAATCCTGGCAATAATGATCTGTTCCACCCCTATTAATATAACGAAACAGGCACACGCCCTAAATAGCAAGCCCTACATTTGCTGATGTAACATGATATATACACGGCAGGTGCATGTACACTTCGGACCTTATATGGTCTAATACAAAAGATTTTCGTTGAACTTTACAAATAAGATTGATGTCAGGTCATCTGACGTTTAGAGGATTTAAGCTTAGACTGATTGTTTATTGTCATAGCACATAGAGAACGTGCAATATTTCAGTTAGTCAATCTTCAATATTCATCTGACGCAACTGTATGCAGTTGTCTGTGCTCTGAACTATGAAAGCGCCACCCGCCCCCTTTGTTTCCTTGCACTGCGGGTCTCATTCAGGATTTGACAGGTGGTCTGCTCTACACCAGGAAATCTGAGGTCTTTAACTCTGCTACTTAGAAGTCCTGCAGCGCGCCATATTTAGACATCCCCTCGGCCTGGTGGAGTTCTGAGTGCCTTCTAAGGCAACTCCTCCAACGGCACTAAAAGTGTACTTAACGGCTGCCATATTTCATGTGATCACTTAGAAAACTGATCTACAAACACAAACTCCCAAAGCAGGAATTTGTCTTTGTAAAACAAAATACAAATGAGTCTGCCACTTGGGGAACTACTCTCTAGGTGTGTGGAATATTTTTTGCTTTTCTGCTCAGGACCACCAGGCTTTTCATCTGTAAATAGGTAGGATAACTTGATGCACTTAAGCAACACAAAAGGATGATGGACGGAGGTTTACAATTTTTCAAACACTCACCCCCAGTCACAGATCATCAGCTAGGCTAGCTTGAATCCAGTGGCACAGTGAGCAAGGGACCCACGTCTGGGCATACCCTTCCCACTTAGGGCAACTTTAACAACACAAAAGGATGATGGACGGAGTGTTGAAACTTTTTAAACACTCACCCCCAGTCACAGATCTGGGTTTAATCCTTTGTTCTTTTGCTCACCATGCCACCCCAGTTTGGACCCAGCCATATGCAAATCAGTCTTGACCCTGTTCCCCATGGGAACAGTCCAGCCAAACTGCCAAGCCAGGTCCTCCCTGGACCAGAAACAAGCATCCTAGGAGCGGTTTTAGGGCATCACCCTTCATCAGCTAGGCTAGCTTGAATACAGTGGCACAGTGAGCAAGGGACCCACGTCTGGGCATAACCTTCCCACTTAGGGCAACTTTAGCAACACAACACAACGCAAAAGGAAACTTTTCAAACACTCACCTCCAGTCACAGATCTGGGTTTGATCCATCGTTCGTTTGCTCACCATGCCACCCCAGTTTGGACCCAGCCTTTTGCAAATCAGTCTTGACCCTGTTCCCACTTTATGCACTTACACTGACGCCTCCAGTTTCGTCAAGCTATTGGTTTAAGGTTTGAACCGGTGGAGAGACCGCCTGCAGAAACATGATACTCCATTTGACTCTAAATTGAGACGTTGGACTGTCAGTTTGTTGGACTAGATATTCAGCTACCTTTGCAGTGGTATACCCTTTCTGCCAAACTTTCTAAGAGGCCACAAGTGCTTCTGAGTAGCTGAAATAGTACATCTCACTTTGTCATCCTTGGTGAGGATCTGCAACGTGCATCCTTGCTCACATAACAGCTCACCGAGCACCATGGTTACACCTACTTATGCATATGATTAGGTCAGTTTATATGTAAATGTCTCGTCTTTGGCAATGTGTACACAGGCAGCAGGAATGGGCAAAGTCATTCAGATTAAACAATTTCCCAGCCATGCTGTTACTCTCTCAATGGAGCACACTACTTCATTTTGGTTTATTTAACTCTAACAAAAATACCTTCTTCACTTTTCTTGTTTTATTCCATACAAAGGGCCTGATGTGCAGAGTACTTTTCTGGCTAAAAATCATATGATGCTCAAAATGACAGGATTTGCTACCGCAAAATGGCTTTCTGATATTTTGTAATTCAGAAATGCCTTTCTGAATCACAAAATCGTTCACCGACTCATTCTAAATTGCAATTATGAAAGAGCACCAAGGGTGGATTCTGTTCTAGTTGCTACTCACGATGAGATATATCAATGGTTTGTAACTCAGTTGCAGTCACAAGCTATTGAATTTACCCCTGCTTCAAAGGTCGAGGTATCCCATTTGCAAAGGGAAAACTGTCCACGATGTACAGTTTTTCATTGAGATATCTGTTTTGTATTTCCGTTAGTCCCTACAGTAGGAAGTCTTTTACTCTACCACGTATTCACCTAACACTGTACCATTGTGGGCGTGTCCAGCCATATATTTATTTTTATTATTATTTATAATAAGGGTAATCATCTAGGGTAATCATCTATTACCCTTAGAGGTCGACCTGAATCTTTTGACTCAGACAGGAGTGTGAGAACGTCTTAACAGTCAACATTAAACATAACCAAATCAATAAACATCAATGTTCAAATTTTGAAGTCAAAAATGTATACACACCATGACATATGTGGCTATGAATCACCACACTATTTTGGTAAAATTCAAACATTTGTTGTCCTTTAGATTAACAATGCTAAGATCATGTAAATCAAGCGCAAAACAAATGATATAAGTACAGAAACAACACAGGCTGTCCAAAGCGCCTGAAAAATCTCAAACAAGTAAAAACATTGATCATTAAACGTTCGAGAATCACTCTGCAGAATGACAACAACAACAGATGAAAGATGGAAATAGAATACATTAGTAGTCACAGATGAATTGTTTACTATTAAATTATATATAACAGTTTAATTAAAAATTTGGCATCCCTAGCTATTACTCTGATAAGCACGTTTGGGCTTCATTCAAAAATAAAAAGGCAAAAATTAATTTGGAAAACATCTGACTATGGGGCTATCCAAAATAGCGGTTGGATTTTCTGAAGAGAAAAAACATAAAAACCTGCAAGAAAAACAAATGCACATTTGGTTATACCTCTCCTTAACCCGTTCTGTGCCTTGGACGAGGTGACCTCGTCCAAGGCTACAGTTCCCGTGTGCCATGGACGAGGTCACCTCATCCAAGGCACACGGGAACTTGGGGGAGCACTAGCGCGCCCCCCCTGTGCTCCCCCCTCCCCCCCAAGGCGGGGATGGAAGGGGAAGACCTTCCCCTTCCACCCCGACCCTCCCCCACCCCCCTGTGACGTCAGCGTGCGAGCGCGCGCTGATTTGTCACAGGGGCCTCCCCCATTGCGCTGGAAGCTCTGCTTACAGCGCGATTGAAAGAGAAATGCTCAGCATTTCTCTTTCAATTACTGGGGGAGGCCCGGAGGGGCTTCAAAGGGAAGGAAATGTATTTCCTTCCCTTTGAAGTCTCTCCCAGGGTTTCAAAAGCCGGATTGCTTGCAATCCGGCTTTTGAAACCCCACTAGACACCAGGGATTTTTTTTTTTCTTCCAGAAATTGACATAAGGGAGCGACCCCTTGGGCAAGGGTCGCTCCTGGGGGGGGGGCATTTTTCGGGAAGGCCTTTTCTGCCTATTATTAGGCCGATCTGCCCCCGGGGGGGCAGAAACCTCCAGGCGCCAAGGCAAGTTTTTTTTTGTGTGTTTTTTTTTTTGTTTTTTTTTAGAGATGGGGAGCGACCCATCAGGCAAGGGTCGCTGCCCTGGGGGGCAAATTGTATTTAGACCATTTCTGCCCCCCTTGGGGGCAGATTGGCCGATTTTAGGTCAATCTGCCCCCAAGGGGGCAGAAACCACTAGGCACCGGGGATTTGTTTTTTGGCGCCAATGTCACGCAGGGGGAGTGACCCCGTAGGCAAGGGTCGCTCCCGGGGGGGGGGGTGGGGGTTGGGGAGGGAAATTATTTTAGGCCATTTTTGCCCCCCCCGGGGGCAGATCGGCCTATTATTAGGCCGATCTGCCCCCAGGGGGGGCAGAAACCTCAAGGCGGCAGGGCAATTTTTTGTTTGTTTGTTTTTTTAGAGGTGGGGAGCGACCCATTAGGCAAGGGTCGCTCCCCTGGGGGGCAAATTGTATTTAGACCATTTCTGCCCCCCTTAGGGGCAGATTGGCCGATTTTAGGTCAATCTGCCCCCAAGGGGGCAGAAACCACTAGGCACCGGGGATTTGTTTTTTGGCGCCAAGGTCACGCAGGGGGAGCGACCCTGTAGGCAAGGGTCGCTCCGGGGGGGGGGGGAATTTATTTTAGGCCATTTCTTCCCCCCCCGGGGGCAGATCGGCCTATTATTAGGCCGATCTGCCCCCGGGGGGGCAGAAACCTCTAGGCGCTAAGGCAATTTTTTTTTTGTGTGTTTTTTTTTTTTGGGGTTTGTTTGTTTTTTTAGATATGGGGAGCGACCCATCAGGCAAGGGTCGCTGCCCTGGGGGGTAAATTGTATTTAGACCATTTCTGCCCACCTTGGGGGCAGATTGGCAGATTTTAGGTCAATCTGCCCCCAAGGGGGCAGAAACCACTAGGCACCGGGGATTTGTTTTTTGGCGCCAATGTCACGCAGGGGGAGTGACCCTGTAGGCAAGGGTCGCTCCGGGGGGGGGTGGGGGTTTGGGAGGGATATTATTTTAGGCCATTTTTGCTCCCGGCTGGGGGCAGAAACCTCAAGGCGGCAGGGCAATTTGTTTTGTGTGTTTTTTTGTTTTTGTTTTTTTAGAGGTGGGGAGCGAACCATAAGGCAAGGGTCGCTCCCCTGGGGGGCAAATTGTATTTAGACCATTTCTGCCCCCCTTGGGGGCAGACTGGGCGATTTTAGGTCAATCTTCCCCCAAGGGGGCAGAAACCACTAGGCACCGGGGATTTGTTTTTTGGCGCCAATGTCACGCAGGGGGAGCAACCCCGTAGTCAAGGGTCGCTCCCACAGAAGTGAGGTACCATTTTTATCGAGAGACTTAGGGGAACGCTGGGTGGAAGGAAATTTGTGGCTCCTCTCAGATTCCAGTACTTTCTGTCTCCAAAATGTGAGGAAAATGTGTTTTTTTTAGCCAAATGTTGAGGTTTGCAAAGGATCTTGGTAACAAAACCTGGTCAGAGCCCCACAAGTCACCCCATCTTGGATTCCCCTGGATTTCTAGTTTTCAAAAATGCACTTGTTTGCTAGGTTTCCCCAGGTGTCGGCTGAGCTACAGGCCAAAATCCACAGGTAGGCACTGTTTTCTATGAAAAAATGTGATGTGTCCACGTTGTGTTTTGGGCCATTTCCTTTCGTGGGCGCTAGGCCTACCCACACAACTGAGGTATCATGTTTATCGGGAGACTTGGGGGAACGCTGGGTGGAAGGAAATTTGTGCCTCCTCTCAGATTCCAGAACTTTCTGCCACAGAAATGTGAGCAACATGTGTTTTTTTACCCAAATTTTGAGGTTTGCAAAGGACTCTGGGTAACAGAACCTGGTCAGAGCCTCACAAGTCACCCCATCTTGGATTCCCCTAGGTCTCTAGTATTCAGAAATGCACAGGTTTGGTAGGTTTCCCTAGGTGCCGGCTGAGCTGAAGGCCAAAATCTACAGGTAGGCACTTTGCAAAAAACAGCTCTGTTTTCTGTCAAAAAATGGGATGTGTCCACGTTGTGCTTTGGGGCATTTCCTGTCCCAGGCGCTAGCCTACCCACACAAGTGAGGTATCATTTCTATCGGGAGACTTGGGGGAACGCTGGGTGGAAGGAAATTTGTGCCTCCTCTCAGATTCCAGAACTTTCTGCCACAGAAATGTGAGGAACATGTGTTTTTTTAGCCACATTTTGAGGTTTGCAAAGGATTCGGGGTACAGAACCTGGTCAGAGCCCCACAAGTCACCCCATCTTGAATTCCCATAGGTCTCTAGTTTTCAGAAATGCACAGGTTTGGTAGGTTTCCCTAGGTGCCGGCTGAGCTAGAGGCCAAAATCTACAGGTAGGCACTTTGCAAAATACAGCTCTGATTTCTGTCTAAAAATGGGATGTGTCCACGTTGTGCTTTGGGGCATTTCCTGTCGCGGGCGCTAGGCCTACCCACACAAGTGAGGTATAATTTTTATCGGGAGACTTGGGGGAACGCTGGGTGGAAGGAAATTTGTACTTCCTCTCAGATTCCAGAACTTTCTGCCACAGAAATGTGAGGATCATGTGTTTTTTTAGCCAAATTTTGAGGTTTGCAAAGGATTCTGGGTAACAGAACCTGGTCAGAGCCCCACAAGTCACCCCATCTTGGATTCCCCTAGGTCTCTAGCTTTCAAAAATGCACAGGTTTGGTAGATTTCCCTGGTTGCCGGCTGAGCTAGAGGCCAAAATCTTCAGGTAGGCACTTTGCAAAAAACACCTCTGTTTTCTTTCAAAAAATGGGATGTATCCACGTTGCGTTTTGGGGCATTTCCTGTCGCGGGCGCTAGGCCTACCCACACAAGTGAGGTACCATTTTTATCAGGAGACTTGGGGGAACGCTGGGTGGAAGGAAATTTGTGGCTCCTCTCTGATTCCAGAACTTTCTGTCACCGAAATGTGAGGAAAATGTGTTTTTTTAGTCACATTTAGAGGTTTGCAAAGGATTCTGGGTAACAGAACCTGGTCAGAGCCCCACAACTAACCCCATCTTGGGTTCCCCTACGTCTCTAGTTTTCAGAAATGCACAGGTTTGGTAGGTTTCCCTAGGTGCCAGCTGAGCTAGAGGCCAAACTCTACAGGTAGGCACTTTGCAAAATACAGCTCTGTTTTCTGTCAAAAAATGGGATGTGTCCACGTTGTGCTTTGGGGCATTTCCTGTCGCAGGCGCTAGGCCTACCCACACAAGTGAGGTATCATTTTTATCGGGAGACTTGGGGGAATGCTGGGTGGAAGAAAATTTGTGCCTCCTCTCAGATTCCAGAACTTTATGCCACAGAAATGTGAGGAACATGTGTTTTTTTAGCCCAATTTTGAGGTTTGCAAAGGATTCTGGGTAACAGAACCTGGTCAGAGCCCCACAAGTCACCCCATCTTGGATTCCACTAGGTCTCTAGTTTAAAAAAATGCACAGGTTTGGTAGGTTTCCCAAGGTGCCGGCTGAGCTAGAGGCCAAAATCTACAGGTAGGCACTTTGCAAAAAACACCTTTGTTTTCTTTAAAAAAAATGGGATGTGTCCACGTTGCGTTTTGGGGCGCTTCCTGTCGTGGGCGCTAGGCCTACCCACACAAGTGAGGTATCATTTTTATCGGGAGACTTGGGGGAACATAGATTAGCAAAACAAGTGTTATTCACCCTTGTCTTTCTCTACATTTTTTCCTTCTAAATATAGGAGAGTGTGTAAAAAAGACATCTATTTGAGAAATGCCCTGTAATTCACATGCTAGTATGGTCACCCTGGAATTCAGAGATGTGCAAATAACCACTGCTCCTCAACACCTTATCTTCTGCCCTTTTTGGAAATACAAAGGTTTTCTTGATAGCTATTTTTTACTCTTTATATTTCAGCAAATGAATTGCTGTATACCCGGTATAGAATGAAAACGCACTGCAGGGTGCAGCTCATTTATTGGCTCTGGGTACCTAGGGTTCTTGATGAACCTACAAGCCCTATATATCCCGCAACCAGAGGATTCCAGCAGATGTAACAGTATATTGCTTTCAATAATCTGACATTGCAGGAAAAAGTTACAGAGTCAAACGTAGAGAAAAATTTATGTTTTTTTCACCTCAATTTCAATATTTTTCTTTTTCAGTTGTTATATTCTGTAGGAAACCCTTGTAGGATCTACACAAATGACCCCTTGCTGAATTCAGAATTTTGGCTACCTTTCAGAAATGTTTAGGTTTCTGGGATCCAGCATTGGTTTCATGCCCATTTCTGTCACTGACTGGAAGGAGGCTGAAAGCACAAAAAATTGCAAAAATGGGGTATGTCCCAGTAAAATGCCAAAATTGTGTTGAAAAAATGGGTTTTCTGATTCAAGTCTGCCTGTTCCTGAAAGCTGGGAAGCTGCTGAATTTAGCACCGCAAACCCTTTGTTGCTGCCATTGTCAGGGGAAAAACCACAAGCCTTCTTCTGCAGCCACATTTTACAAATTTGTTTGAAAAAAACAAAATTTTCACTGTATTTTGTCTAATTTCTTGGCCTCCTTCAGGGGAACCCACAAAGTCTGGGTACCTCTAGAATCCCTAGGATGTTGGGAAAAAAGGACGCAAATTTGGCTTGGTTAGCTCATGTGGACAAAAGGTTATGAGGGCCTAAGCGCGAACTGCCCCAAATAGGCAAAAAAAGGCCTGGCACAGGAGGGGGAAAAGGCCTGGCAGCGAAGGGGTTAATGGATCAGCAAGCAGGAATGTCTGTCATCAGTTGAACATATGCTCTTCATTGCACAGCATCAGTGTTATGAATGGGGAAAACAGTTCAGTAAAGCTTGGGCTTAATGTGTCTGAACTGACTAAATCATAGGCAAAAAGCTAAGAGACATAACACATCATTTCACTAGTTTGGAAAGAAAGAATCTGAGCTTGCATCACCTAAATGTTGCTATATTCAAATCCTAAATAGCAGAATTTCTATTCAGACTATGGGGTGTTTTAGTTGCAGCCAGTACACTTTAATCCATGTTTCAGAAGTATCTTTCTCTTCATTTTCTGCATACACTATTGGCTCATCTTTTCTCGCTCCTGGTCACCAGTTTCCTACCAAAAATTACATTTAACCAGTGTGAAAAAAACATAACATGAGCTTCCTGACAAAAACTAAAACGTGAGCAGGAACAAAAATATTGCAACATGAAAACACCACATTGAGCACTGAAGTCTTTTGTTTAGTTTATCTCATCTCAGAAAGGACAAGTGCGACAAGCAAAGAACAGATCTTTTCCACAGTATGCAAGTCACTCTGGATATTTGGAAAACAATATTTTGCAAAGCTAATACTCTTTAAACAGCGTGCCTTTGGAGGATTACTAAAACGTGAGGCCTTTTATACTAATGCTAAAACATGAAGAATAAAACATTTCATTTAAGTTTAAACCATTAATCCTTTCAGTACACATTAATAATTATCTTTTTCAGTACATTTAATTTTGATTTAAAAATAAATACATTTTATTAGACATTATGGGGCATATTTATACTCCGTTTGCGCCGAATTAGCGTCGTTTTTTTCGACACAAATTCGGCGCAAAACCAACGTCATATTTATACTTTGGCGTTAGACGCGTCTAGCGCCAAAGTATGAGGAAAGAGCGTCATTTTTTTGCGTGAACGCCTTCCTTGCGTTAATGAGATGCAAGGTAGGCGTTCCCGTCCAAAAAAATGACTGCGACACAAATGCGTCGTATTTATACTCCCGGGCAAAAATCACGCCCGGGAGTAGGCGGGGCAAAAAACCCCGCATTTGCGCCTCTTTTTAACGCCTGGGTCAGGGCAGGCGTTAAGGGACCTGTGGGCTCAAAATGAGCCCACAGCTGCCCTCCCATGCCCCCAGGTACCCCCCCTGCCACCCTTGCCCACCCCAGGAGGACACCCAAGGATGGAGGGACCCATCCCAGGGACATTCAGGTAAGTTCAGGTAAGTATACATTTTTATTTTTTTTATATATTTTTTTGGCATAGGGGGGCCTGATTTGTGCCCCCCTACATGCCTCAATGCCCAATGACCATGCCCAGGGGACATAAGTCCCCTGGGCATGGCCATTGGGCAAGGGGGCATGACTCCTGTCTTTACTAAGACAGGAGTCATGTAAATGGCGTCTGGGCGTCGTTAAAAATGGCGCAAATCGGGTGGAGGCGATTTTTTAGCGTCAACCTGACTTGCACCATTTTTAAGATGCCCTAACGCCATTTTCCCCAACGCCGGCGCTGCCTGGTGTACGTGGTATTTTTCCACGCACACCAGGCAGCGCCGGTCTGCTAGCGCCGGCTAACGCCATTCAATAAATACGGCGCCCGCATGGCGCTTCAGAATGGCGTTAGCCGGCGCTAAACTTTTTGATGCTAAACTGCGTTAGCGCAGTTTAGCGTCAAAAAGTATAAATACGGGCCTATATTTTTACGTTAATACACATTGTTTATGGTGTCCACCACGTTTTTATTTTCTAGCACATGGTTTCAGTTAGGCCTTTTAATACATGTTATTTCACATTATGTTTTAATGACATATTTTTATTAATAATGTTTGCACTTTAACACCATGTATGAGCTTGTTGCCTCAGATTCATCCTTGTCCCTTCTCTTCATGAGACATCAATTCCCTACAGGGAGAAAAAGGAACTCTTTCAATTAGAATGACGTTCACCTGAAACACAACTCACTATTTTTGGAAGACACCTTCTTCCCAATGGTGTGCTCTTTTAGAGCATAGGTCACTTCTGTCTTACCCAGTTATGAAACATGGACACCTTGGATTCCTTTGGGTGCACTGAGACATCATTCAACCATCATTCTCTACTCATTGGTTATACCTGCCACCAGTCAGCAAGAGAGAATACTGAGACACCGGCACCTATCAGGATCTTGGCAGCCCACCCAATAGCCTAGACTGATGAGTTCCACCACTCTGCAATAGTGATTCACCACCCCAAAGCAAGGCTCAGCGGGATAAGGTGAAGACATCAGTAGGCTGAGAACTCTTGCATGTTGCTCATGAGAAGAGCCAGGTAGGGGGCTTTAAAACAAGCCCTACCTTTGAAAAAGGTCTTAATAAGGGAATTATGTCACCCTCCTTCCTTCATCTCTAAACATTCTGGATCTCCAGCATATTCATCACAAAAGCATTCATTCTTATAGTATAGTAAAAGGTGTTTAAACACATGCTACCCATACCCAACACTGACTTAAAACCGCTAAGCTGCAAACACCTGGTTAGAACTCAGTTTGCAGGGCACGTTGCTTGCATATCATCATACAATCTGAGATTTCCTTACAGGTGATATCATATAGATGAAACAGAGCATGCAAAGGGGCCATATGTAATGTGGTTTTTAGTGCTGTGTCACCTTATTTTCTGACCATTTTTCTGACCATTACACAGTGCCACTTAGCACAGACTAGCTGCTTAGATACAGGCCAGATGGAGTGGGTTCGCTTGGAACCAGACTGGAATTAGCCACTTTCAAGGAGGAATGTTGTCAGCTTTGTGTTTAGGCAGTCAGTGCCTGCCACCTGACTGAGGAACTGTCATGTCTACTCTGATTTGTTTTAACTCTTGCACTAACAAACGATATATGGTAAAATGCAGTAGTAGTGAGAAACTGAGAGGAAGAGAAAGGAAGGAAAGGGGGAGAAAGATAGAGAGGGGGCAGAAAGAGAAGGAAAGATGGGTGAAAGAAGAAGGAACGAGAAGGAGCGAGAACAGAGAGGAAATTAGGCATTGAGCGAGCAAGGAAAAAGGGGGAAAGATCATGTGGACAAGGGACAGATAGATTAAAAGAAAGAACTGAAAGAATAGTGGCGTACCAGTAAACTCAATTAAAGGAGAGCAGAGAGAGTAAGGTAAAAGAAAGGATTCCAGTGTGGACACTGCAAATAGGGTGCACTGACCCTACATGTTCTATAGAGAAACCTTAACTGGGTGCACCCTACCTGACTGCAGACCAAGACAGTGCACCGACTACAGTAGACAGCAGTAAATCTGCTGTTACAGTGCAGCTGCAAATTCGTGCCTGTCCTCTCTATCGTTAAAAATTAAGATGGAGGTAGCAGTGGCCCATCTTTGAGGGTGAAGGTGACAGGAGCTAGACGAGCATTAAATGCGCAGATGCCTGGCTGCTTGAGCTGGACCTTTGAAGGAATGAAGATATCAAAGCTTCTGTCAGCGTTATCTCTTCAGCCTGGCAAAGCACCTCAAGGCCTTCCCTATTGTGATGAGGGCGTCACTGATAGCCTTGGACCTGGGTGCTTTAGTATTAAGCCCTGAAGTGTCCAGGGCCTAAGGTTCTATCACTGACACATCATCACAGAGTGGAGTGGGATCAGCAGTCTGTATGACCATGCCCCACTCAGTGACAAGTGAGGGACTACTGCCTCGTTTCAGTGGTTGACCTAAGGTCAGCCAATGAGATAAGGCGGCAATTCCAACCCCCCTGGAACCTTCAAGGCTTTCCTCTAGAGATGACGCAGCAGTTAAATGTTATGTTTTTATTTAACATTTGGGGCATGCATGTGTGTGTGTGTGTGTATAAATATATGTACATATGTGAATGTGTGATGTGAATGAGTGTGTGTGTGTGTGAATGCATGGGTGTGAGTGAATGTGCACATGTGTGTGTGGTGTCCTCCCCGCTCTGTGCTCTAATTACCAGCTGTCACTTGGTTGAGACAATGCTAGAATGGCATGCACTTGCTTGGAACAGACAAGCAATGTGGGGGAGGGTTTTGAAGATGAATTTGGGTTAGATATGAAGATTTCCGTGCAAGGAATTAAACCAGTAATTAAATTTGTCTTAGAAAGTAAGCAGAGGTAGTGGCATGGAAGTAAAACAGGAGGTGGCTGAAGCAGAGTAAAACGTGCCCAGAGTGAGTGTTATTGTGCCATCTTCACTGTTGGTCCCCAAGAAATGAGAAAGCAAATATAGGATAGTTCAACATTTATCATAAACAATCATCCTGGACACCCTCTTGAATTTGTGTCCAATTATGCTGTTATTCTGCAAACATAAAGACTAATAAAGCCTTTGAGGGACCTTGTCCCTCAGGCACACTGGATTTGAGCCTAATGGCTTTACTGCCAGTATATTTAAATCAAATTAGGTATATTTGACTCAGTGTTTTTATCGGGTCATTTTCTCCTGCCTTCGAACCATTACTATGTTAGAATCTCAAAGGATTTAGGCCCTGACGCAGTCTGCGCCAAAAAGTTGATCTCTGACTAGTGCCATTTTTTAACACTACCCGGGCATCATATTTATACTATGACGCTGGGTGGCGCTAAAAATAGGTTAGAGTAATTTTTCCCGACATCAACCATTGCACCTTGTCGTTAGGCAAAATAACGTTACCTGAGGAAAAATGACTCTAATCCGTTTTACGACGTAAATACATCACAAAATGGAAATGCACCATTTTTTCACACAATAGCATCAACTACAGTGAGAAAACAGTGCAAAGGAGAGGCAAAATGGACCCAGGAAGCTGGGAGAGACCCCAGGGAGACCCCGTTCAACCAGGAACGAGCCAGGAGGACACAGACAAGACACAGCGGAGGGAGAGGAAAATGAGAAAGTGTTGTTTCAGCACAGAGGAGCACGGAATACTGGTGGGAGAGGGGACTGAGCATCAAAATCAACTCTTCATCACCTCAAAATTGCCAATTGGAAGGGGAGAGGCTATTTGGCAGCAGATAGTGGATAAGATTAACAGTGTGGCAGAGGTCAGGAGAACTGTAACTGAGTGCAAGAAATGCTGGCATGACTGCAAGAGAAGGCCAAAGGAAAAAATGGCAAGGACCAAGAAGGCAGCACTTCAAGCTGGAGGGGGGAGTCAAGCACCACAAGAGGACTTGGACGAGATGGAGGAGATGGTTGCAGCGGTCATCCCGGAGGAAATTGTCACAGGAATCACAGGACAGCGCAGACTACCAGGAAACAGCACAAATGCAGGGTAAGTTGCAGGAGGGAAATTTATGCTAAAATGTCAAGTGCAAGAAGTGGGAGGCACAAAGGACTCACACAATGCATGTCAAAGGAGCACAATGCATGTCAAAGGAGCGCAGAGGGACACAATGCACACTAAGCAAGTTGCACCATGCTGACGTAAGCTACACATGTACCTACGCCTTGGTGGTGCCATGCACCATAACACATACACAACCTGGATATATGTTGAACACTAGTCCTAAATACCTACATGTACTTATGCAGCACATGGGATCGATGGTATGGCTAATCACTGTGCCACTGGTTGGGTCTCACAACATCCTTTGCATATAGTCATATCAACATTACCAACACGACCAAGACCGCTGAGACTAGGTAGTCAGTCGATACCATTCCTGGGGTAACATCATGCTGGTGTCTCTTGCAGTAACACCTTGCAACTGCCTTGCCTCATTGCCCAAATGCATGTGTGCTGCATCTTACAGCATGTACGTCATTGTAACTGTCCCAACAGTACCCAGACATGTGCATGTAGCACCATCACACCACACATTGACAACACATCCACATGAGGCAGCCACCACTCTATCATGTAGTGAGGGTGCCTCCAGGGTGCAGGGAACAATGAAATGAACAGGCACTGGGAGAATAGCAGGCTGGTCCTGTATCATTGGTAACATGTCACTGCCCAGACCATCTAAATTGCAGTAGTGCTGAACCACACATCTTGATGCTGAACTGAAATGTGCCACTACAGAAAATATGTACCACAGAAAGCAAACAGTAGGTTATAACAGTCACAGGCTGAGCCCACAACTACTCTGACACAACCATGTAAGACACATGTGAATGGGGAAAAAAACACAGACATACAACACATGGGGTATAACTGTGAAAATAATGGTGTATAATTCCAGATCGAGGGGCCGGAGATGGTGCATGGGCAAGTCCTGTCTAGGTAAGACTGCCAGTGCAGTGTACCCTTTGCACTTGGCAGTATGAGTCACACATTGGGATGGCGGCTGGAAATCTGTCTGCTCATGGTAGCTCTGTGGGTCACTTTGTACAACATTCTTAATGGATCAACTAGATTCAGTGGCAGTTTTGGGGTGCATTGGGTGTGACAGAACACACTGCAATTAGCCCTGCAAATCAGGCAGTGGAAAGGGCAAAGGGCCAGTGCATGGGACCCCCTGCACTGCCCATGCCAAGTGCATGGGCTGTACAGGGGCACCTAGGGCCACACTACATCACCAACAACCTTTTTATGGGTGTTTTACCGCCATGCAAAGGCTGGTGGAAATGTGGAATCAGACCTGGAGGGTAATGTTGAACGTAACACTGGTCTGGTGTCCAGGACAGCTGGCATTGCTAGTCCGTAAGCTGCTGGAAACCTGCCTGCATTGGGGGGGACATAGGTTTGTGGGAAGGCAAACACACCTGTACAGACAGAAGATGAAATTGAACTCTGCTAGGTCCATGAGTGCCATGCAATGTAGGACACATACACAAACATCAACATGAGGAGCCATCAATAGTAACAAGAGCACAGTGTCCTGGCAATGCCATCCCTGGGGTGGTGCAAGGTCTCAGCACCACATGGGTGTATGTGAAACATGCAAGACTTTGACAGGTTAATATTGCCCTGTGTGGTGCTGTGGCATGAGCACAGCAACACCCATTGCAAGGCCTCACCATGCAAATGGATGCATAGGGAGGGTTGACAATGACAAGATGGTGTCAAGCCATAAAAAGGATAGACATCTCACCTAGGAGATAAGATGCAGCCAATTGCGCCAACTAGGCTACCCTTCATGTGACACGCAGGTGGGGCATAGGGCTGTAGACTCCAGCCATGATGTACAGGAACAATGTTTTGGAACTAAGATTGCAATGAGCCTCAAATAGCAAGTCAGTGATGTGACATATCAACTGCCACAACAAAGATAGACTGATTTTACACCATCTCATTGCAGATGCCTGTCCTGGAGTACCCCGATGACCTGAATGACCAGCTGGCAACCACCAGCCAAGAGACCCTCCAAGAAGTCCTTGTAAACCTCCAGACACCATCTCCAGTCGCAAGGAGGAGTATTGATGTAGCAGCATCTCACAAGCTCCACTTAACACACCAATAGTACGACCTTCCTGCACTGACACAGCTGACGACTCCGAGGACCCAGGGTCCAGCTTTGAGAGAACAATGGTAGGAGTCCAGCGGGAGTTGGTCAAGGAGGTGTGGGTGGGGATGCAAACTATGGCAGCCAGCCTAGAGGGTATGCGCACATGCATGGTTACGGCTACTGAACAGACTTCAGCCAACCGAGACACACACTCCCCAATGCATGGGGTCCAACAGTGTCTGAGGGATATAGCTGCTGCCATTAGGGAGAGGCCACAACAACTGCTCTCCCAAACTGTCATCAGCGTGCTTGAGAACAAGATGGACTCCGTGCACCAGGAAATGGTCTCCCTCAGGGCAGACATGGCTGCCTACCACAGGAATGTTGATGCTATACTAAAAAATCAGCAGTTCCTCCTTGCTGCACTGATGACATATGTAGTTCCACAGATGGCTGCTGCCGGGAATTGGGAGTCCACACTTCAAACTCTGGAGTGTGTGTGGCCCTCTCTATCTCCCCACTACCAAGGGCAGAGGAGACACCACACACATCGGAGGATGAAGATGTAGAATAGATCATCTTCACCCATAGGAGTTCCCGGTAGCACCAGCCCATGCCACAGGGGCAGTGTTTTCCTTTGTCCTGTGCTTAACATCACGCCAGTGTTAGCACAGTTGGAGACATTCACTCTTAACCAACACACTGTTGACCTTTCTGCTATGGACTGCAATTGTCTCTCACTTTTCATTCGGCAATTCATTTTCGCCTGCAATGAAAGACACTTTACCCAAGCATGTCCCATGACATTTCCCTCAACCCTGGACTTGTGTTGTTTCACAATTGTATGGATTTCTCTAATTGGGTCACAGACCTGGACATTGTAAATATTGCACTACGATCCTTGTAAATAAACACCAGCTACACATCCAGCATGTCTTTGTGTAATGTGACACCTCTACTATGCTGAGGAATTGTGATGTATGTAACATGTCTTTAGTTAAAGAGGCACTAATTTATACTTATTTTGTGCTGCAATTGCGTCATTGTTTTACACAAAAGCGGCATAAACTTACAAAATACAATTGCGCTTTTTGATGCAAAAGCGGTGTAAACTTACAAAATGCAATTGTATTTTGGAAGTTTAAGCTGCTTTTGCATCCAAAAATAACACAAATGCACCACAAAAAAGTATAAATCAGGGCCAGAATGTCAGTACAAGAGTGCAGGAAAATGGGGGCACATATCTATGCACAAGGTACCTACATGATGAACGTCGATGCTGGTCTCATCCTCTACAAGCAATTCACTGAGTATGTCAAAAATGTTGAACCCACTACATATGGCAGGAATGGCTGTGAAACAGTTCTCGGGCAATATTGTCAGCTGGGAGTACCAGTAGAACACATTGGTGTGAAACAAAGGTACTTAACCTCATCTGTAATTGGTACTGGTTAGTTTAGCAGTACAGAAATTAAATGTAGGCAGTTGTCAGATGTCCCACAGTGCCCAACATTCTGACAAAGGACCCAAACAATGACAGCTGAATTACCACACCTGCCTGTCCAATACATGGTTTACATAGTCAACTTGAGTGGTGGGTACACTGGATGGCCGGTGCATGGACAAGTAGATGTGTTGTAGCTGCCAATGTGACAGCTTAGTTGTAAGAAGGTGATGAAAATGTCAAGAGAGGGATCTGGAGGCAGGGCGGAATCCCTAGGCCAACATACAATTTTCACTGTACACTCATGGGAAGACCCTGAGACCCAAGCATATGACACATGAAGTAAGGGAGTACCTAAATATTTTTAATAAGAATTAAACTAAACTAAAAAAGTGAAGAACACCTATCCTAACCTAACCAATCTTAACTACACATAACCAACAACTGACCCTAACTACTGTATGCTAAATTTACCTAATACATTTAACAACTCACTCTAAACATTAGCCCCCCTGTTGTAATTTAGCAGTGATTAGATTAAGCATTAGCAGAAGACATCTTGTATTTAGTAACTATTGTGAACATTTTGCGGAATCCATTTTGTATTCATGGCAGCCATTTTCTCTGCTACATGCTGCCATGTGCTCACCATGTGCTCTGTTCTACCTTTCTGTTAACTGCTCTTGAAATCTGCCTAGTGACAAGTTATATTGAGCATCTCTTACTTTCGCTCATGCTCAGTAAGGTCTGCGGCTGTTAGTCCTTGGAAACTGTTAGCTCCTCCTACCTGTCGACTGTGCATTTTCCACATGACCTTACATGTATACAAGTCTTGTGTCCATAATTTTACCACCTCCTTTTAGCCCCTGCGTGGGTATAAAAGGACCATGCTCTCTCAGTTCAGTGTGCTACTTCAGACATTACCCTAGGGTGCTGTTTGAACTGTAGTACCACCTCATGAGGTTAATAAACTTTTGTCTTTTACTCCAGTTTCTGTGCCAACTTCTTCCTACATGGTCTGAGGACTTTGTGCAGAGAAAGGTGAAACCCTTGCACTAGTAGGCCTTGCTAAGGCTTACTTCAACAAATTGGCGCCCGAACAGGGACTCATCGGCGACTCGGATGTCCAACGGATTGGTCGCGACGAAGGATTGGGATCTCGCTGCGGACGATCAATGCCTGAGGAGACCCGAGTCTTGGCAACCACAGCGTTTTTCCCTTCTTTCTGATTTGACCATCCAGGTGGGCCGGTCCTCGACTGAGATCCTTTTTGTTCATTCGTCATGCAGTGACCATTTGGTCGATTTTAGAACTTGGCAGTTGGAACCTGGACACCCTGTGATTGGTAAGAGCCGTTTTACGGCACTTGCTGTGGGTTTTGATGCCTGTGTTTGGTAATGTAGTTTAGCACTACTTACTGTGGCCCTCGTGATTTGGGTGACTAGTCAATTTGTATTCTTTGGATTGATATATAAATTGCAATTTATATAGGTAGGTAATGAGGAGAATTTTCTCCAATTTAATTTTGTTTTGAACGGCACCTTAAGTGCTACTTTGATTATAATATTGCATATTCTGCACTATTTTTGGCATGCCTGTTTTTAGCGCACTTCGTAGGATGTGTTGCTTTTGTAATGGTACCAATTTGAGACTGGAAGAATCGCAACCGGCACCCCCAGAGGGGACGCCAAATAGAGATATGTATGTTAAACATGGTCTTTCTTCTATAATGGACAGCACATTATGGAATAAATACACCCGCGCGGATCCTGAGTTACGTTGGCCTATGCATGGGTCATTTGATTTGCGAAAGATTGAGTATGTGGAACAATGTATGTGTAAGTGAAGGTCTAGGCAAGATATGTTTGACTGTGTACGAATGTGGGAGAAAGAAGTACGTGGACGAGTGAAGCGTGAGCAAGCCTTGCTTGAGAAAGAGCAGCGGAAGAATGTATATGTGAAAGCATTGGAAATGAGAAAGAAAGAAATAAATGACTTAAAGGACCTAGAAGAGAAAGAACGTAAGCTACAGGTAACTGGCCAATACACTGTTAGGCAACCTCTCTATCCTATCCTTAATAAACCACATGATGATTTATTGTTACTAGATCGCCCTCCACCTCTGTATGTCGTTCCTTCTGCCTCTCATGAGTTAGCTGAGGTCTCCAGTTCGGAGCAACAGAAGATGCGGGACAGTCGCTCTATGCTGCCTGCTGACCGTGCGTCTGAGCTTAGATCGATTGCTCATAAAACAATTCGTAGCGTTGTTTCTGCTTCTGAACTTTTAGACAACATGAAAGGGTGGACGGAAAAGGAGCAGCTATATTTTACTGAGGCATTTGGCTCAGAAGTTATTGAACTATATCGGAAATTTTCTGATGAGTTAGAGCCCGATGATGTAGCAGCTGATCATAAGCAAATGCGTGATGGTCTTTTTGTTTTCTCCCAGGTGGCTGATGCAATCAGGCGTTTAATGAAATTATGTGTTGTGGCAGTCCGTTTGCAAGAAGAGAAAAGGGCTGCGGACGCAGTTGCACGAGCATCTCAGACCGAAGGGGCGCAAGCTTCCATCTTTGAAACAGATAAGACTATGATAGTTCACGCGAAACCAATCCGGGAGGCCGCGCCTTTGTATGTTCCTCCTAAAGGATTGGGTACAAGTGATGATAAAACTTCTGTTGATGCTAAGGGTTATTTTATTTATAATTGGGTGTATACTCCTTGGAATAGGGCAGATGTAATGGCACTTAAAACAGCATTACCTGACCCGCGGAAAAATCCAGCCGCCTTTTATGAGGAAGTTGAGGGAGCAATTAGTTCTTGTACTATGACTTTGGACACCTTGATTCTTTTGTTTTACCTGAAGGTGTGGCTCTCATACAATATGTTGATGATATTTTGTTGGCAGCTGATACCCCGGAGCAATGTGAAAAGTGCACTTTGTCCTTACTTTCTTTTCTTGCTTCACACCATCATAAAGTGGCACGAAAGAAATTGCAATATTGTAGACCAAGGGTAACCTATTTAGGTCACCTTTTGTCTAAGGAGGGCCGTGCACTTACATCAGATCGTATTCAAGCAATTTTAGACACACCAGTACCCTCTACTCAGAAAGATGTTCGTGCATTCCTTGGTCTTACTTCTTTTTGTAGGCAATGGATATTAGGGTTTTCACACATTGCCAAACCTTTGCTAGCACTTTTGACTAAAGATACTCCAATGCCTCTCCCATGGACAGGTGAATGTGAGACTGCTTTCCGGCAGCTGCGACAAGCCCTTTGTTCTGCACCAGTGTAAGGTACTCCAGATTACATGAAGCCTTTTGCACTTTACGTACACGAGAAAGATGGATGTGCATTGTCAGTTTTATTACAGACACATGGCGATAAGCAGCGTCCCTGTGCATATTTTTCAGCAGTACTTGATCCTGTCGCTCGAGCGTTGCCTGGGTGTTTTCGTTCAGTTGCCGCAACAGCTGTCTCAATACGTCAGTGTGAAGGGATAGTTTTGTCACATAAGCTGTTGGTGCTAGTACCCCATGCAGTTGATGCTCTTTTAAATCAAACAAAGACACAACATTTAACTAGTGCCCGTATGACGGGTTATGAGTTGACATTGTTGGCTCCTCACATTACACTGAAGAGATGTGCGACACTAAATCCAGCTACTTTTTTGCCATATCCGGTGACTCAGCCTCAGTCACAAGAAACACATGATTGTATATTCCTTACCGAAGAACAGACAAAGGGTCATGTTGATTTACAAGATACGCCACTTTTAGATGTGGACGGGGAACTGTGGGTTGATGGGTCTTGTTTGAAGTTGCCAGATGGTACAACCTCAGCTGCATATGCAATCACCACAATACACACGGTAGTGGAGACAGCTCATATACCACAGAAGTCAGCTCAAGCAGCTGAACTAATAGCTTTGACACAAACATGTGAGCTTAGTACTGATTTAAGTGTGAACATTTATAAAGCCAGCCGCTATGCTTTTGGAGTGGCTCATGATTTTGGTTTGCTTTGGAAGGAGAGAGGTTTTCTCACATCCCACGGGATGCAGATAATGCACGGAGAATTAGTGCATAACCTCTTGACTGCATTGACATATCCAAATAAACTAGCTATTGTGAAATGTAGTGCACATAAGAAAGTGACCGATAAGATAGGGCAAGGTAATGCTCTTGCAGACCGTGTAGCACGTGAGACTGCGATGCAGCGAAGTACTACTTCTATGTATGTAGTGAAGTCACAAGCTGAACGTTGGCATAATGCTAGACAAGACGTATTAGATATACAGAAATCTGCTTCTGTGAAAGAACGTGAGCAATGGTCTAAAGATGGAGAATTGGATGATGAGGGCTGTTGGCGGAATAAGCAGATGGATAAATGGAAATTGCCTATAGCTTTTGTACAACCTATGGTTCAGATGGCACATGGGCTGGCACATGTTGGAGCTTCAACAATAACGAAGTTGCTTACGCAAGTTTGGGAGCATCCAGAAATTTCCAGTACAGATAAGAGAGTAGTACAGTCTTGTTTGATCTGCTTACAATACAATCCTGGAAAAGGGACACGTACTCCTGCTGGAGGGTTTGCTACACCAACTGCACCTTTTGAAGTTCTACCAATGGATTATATTCAGCTTGAACGCTGCAACAATTTAAAGTATGTCTTGGTGGTGGTTTGTGCCTTTAGTAAATGGATAGAGGCGTACCCCACAAAGGATAATACTGCCATTACCACAGCGAAGGTGCTTTTGAAAGAATTTTTCTCTAGGTTTGGTGTTTGCAGACTTTTATGGAGTGATAACGGACCTCATTTTGTTGGGGAAGTTATTAAGTATGTCCTGAAAGGATTAGGGATCAAACAGAAGTTCCATGCGGTTTTCCACCCACAATCAGCAGGGTTGGTGGAAAGGTATAATGCTACTTTGAAGCTGAAGTTAGCGAAGATACAGGCTTCCACATCCTTAACTTGGCCGGATGCATTACCATTGGCATTATTGTCTATTAGGTCAGTGCCACACTCCCGACTTGGCCTTAGCCCCTATGAAGTAGTATTTGGGAGACCAATGAATATTTGGGGAGTTCCTAAACCAAAATCTGTATATGATGTACCTTGTGTCCTGATGAATGATTATTTGGCACAGTTAACCGACAATTTGGTTTCTATTCATCAACAGGTTTGAGAAGCACTTCCTGACAGATCTACAGGTGAAGGCCATGAACTCCGACCTGGTGACCAGGTGATGATTAAGTCTTTTGAAAGATCAAGCAGCTTGGAACCAAGGTGGCGAGGCCCAGAACAGGTGCTCCTTGCGACATGGACAGCAGTTCGAGTGACGAACCGAAAGAATTGGGTCCATAGTACTCACTGCAAGAGAGTGCTACCTACCTTGGTGGAACCTGCTGTGCTGACCGATCATCGAGAGATTTTGACTACGGAGAAAGGCCGTGCTATATCACCTGACAAATCTGCAGAGGTCTTCCCGGACCATACGACTTCTGGAGTGTCGCAATATAATTTGAGACCAAGGAAAGAATCTGAAAATTGTTTTGAAAAGACTGGTTGAGCTACCGCCCTGGGTTAGTGAAACAGAGAGCCAATGTGGCAAGGGGGGTGGATCAGCCGTGCATTAGAGTAGTGACACCCGTCTTGGCCCGTGGTGAAGAAATCAGCGGCTGCCCAGGGATAAGAGCTCCAACAATTGTTTTTAATTCATTCCTGAAAGGGTCGATTATCACTGTTGCTAAAATGAATAACAAATTGATCATTAGTATTATGGGGTTTGTTGTTGTTTTGGTGGTTACAGCAACAGTCACCTGGTTTGTTGAAGAGAAGGCTCCTGCTCGTGAGTTTTTTGTTGCCACTACTCCAGTACCAGAGGATCACTATTACTTTACGCTTCCCTATCAGGAGCAGAAGCACCGTCAATCGTACTTCAATAATACTTTCATTCAGATGTTGCATCATACTCATAATGCTACAAATACTACTAACTGTTGGGTATGTGGAATGATACCTGCGCATCAAAAGAAAGGAGGGACACCTTTCATTCCTCTTCCTTTTTCACACAATGGTTCTTGTCAAGCTTGGTACATGCTTTTGTTTGCATCTGGAAAACGTACAGAGGGCGGACTTCTTTTTCGCCTTAATAAAGTATGCTACCAAGACAAAGATGGGTATCCTCAAGCCAAAGCAACTAAATGGGAATCGGAAGAGTATCAACCGGACAATGTTTCAATACCATATGTCTTCACAAATATACGAGACTCTGACAAGAAAGAACAATTTGTGATTTCTGTTACAAAAACTAAAGCAGATTTATGTATACGAAGCATTGGACGAATTCCAGTAGGGATAAGCGATTGTGCCTTGATTTTAACTATTGAGGGTGTAAATAATAGTAGTTTTACAGCTTCATATAATACATATTTTGTTTGTGGTAACTATGGATATTACCAACTACCTGTTGGAAGGTCATGTGTGTGTAATGATTGCAATATTTTTCACATGCTGTATCCTTATTCAGTGTGGTCCAATGTTCTGCTCCATGTGTATTACTGCTTGTATGCCTACCAAAAGAAATATTACAGAAATGAAAGCACAACACATGTTAGATAAGGAAATAGCTGAAATGATGAGCATAAATATACAAGATGAATAGTTAGATTATCCGAGAAAGACGAATGTCTTCAGCTAATGCTGAAAGGGTCGTCTGTTGTAATTTAGCAGTGATTAGATTAAGCATTAGCAGAAGACATCTTGTATTTAGTAACTATTGTGAACATTTTGCGGAATCCATTTTGTATTCATAGCAGCCATTTATTCTGCTACATGCTGCCATGTGCTCACCATGTGCTCTGTCCTACCTTTCTGTTAACTGCTCTTGAAATCTGCCTAGTGACAAGTTATATTTAGCATCTCTTACTTTCGCACATGCTCAGTAAGGTCTGCAGCTGTTAGTCCTTGGAAACTGTTAGCTCCTCCTACCTGTCGACTGTGCATTTTCCACATGACCTTACATGTATACAAGTCTTGTTTCCATATTTGTACCACCTCCTTTTAGCCCCTGCGTGGGTATAAAAGGACCATGCTCTCTCAGTTCAGTGTGCTACTTCAGACATTACCCTAGGGTGCTGTTTGAACTGTAGTACCACCTCATGAGGTTAATAAACTTTTGTCTTTTATTCCAGTTTCTGTGCCAACTTCTTCCTACATGGTCTGAGGACTTTGTCCAGAGAAAGGTGAACCCCTTGCACTAGTAGGCCTTGCTGAGGCTTACTTCAACACGCCCACACCCCTTATATCACGAGACACATGCAGGAAAACATATACTAAACTACACATATACTACCTATGTCTAAACAAATATATATATATATATATATATTTATATATTTAATGTATTTTGTTTTATTTTTATACAACACATACCCAATAAAAGCCACCCACAAAGTAACATGTAAAAAATAGAAAACCCATCCCCAAAACTACTTATCCTAACTAAACTACTAACCTAATCTAACCTGACACTAACCCCTAAAACCCACTATAAAACATTAAAACAAATGAGGAGGGAGGGGACTGAACTGGGGGTGACAGCCATTAAGCCAATTACAGACTGGCCCTCTTGAGTTTCCTTTTGATGCACTTCAGTCTCTTGGTGTTCTTCTCCACCTCCTTCTCAAGACTGTCCAACTTTTTGAGGACCAGTGTCACATCCCTCTGGAGGTCCTTTATTGCATTCATGTCCATGACAGCAGGCAGGTGGGGTGGGCTGTGGCACAGATGTTGAGGGTGTATCAGCTGGGGCTGTTGTGATGGTGAAGGTGTGCCCTGCACAATTGTGGTGCTTGGTCCTCTCTGTGTGGCCAGTGTGGGTCCCCCTTGGGTGAATGCCCGCCATTCCCCGGTGGATCGCTCCCTGCGAAAGCGGTGTGCCATCCTCCGGAACCCAGATTCTACTGCCAGGATGTGCCTATAGCAGACTGTCCTCTTCTGAAATGCCCACAGTTCCTCATTGTTCATGTTAGCAGCTGTTAAATTGAGACAGCCAACCATCAGTGTCAGCATTGTGTGGAGTATGTACAAATTATTAGTTTACACTCTCTATTTATTTGCACATGCACTCCAACTCACATTCTGGATAAAACAATGGCCCTGATGAATAAAATGGCAATGCTGCCTTAGCATCATTTCATTGACACCAAAGCGATGCGCAACAAGATTAGGAACCAAACCAAATTAGGTGTTCATTGATTCATTACCATGTGTCACAATACAAAGGCAGCGTCAACTTCACATAGATCAGGGCCACTATACCTCATCATCTGTGTCAATTTTCAACCATACGTCACCAGTAACTTGAATATGTTATTGGGAGTATGGGATGCAATTGGTAACCATAAGGGGTCAGTGTTGATAGGTACACATCCAACCCTGATCAAAATTACTGTCACCTACACTGTGAGCATCACATCTACCTACAAAGTTGTTGTTCTTCTCCCCCTGTGTCTCAGTGGGGATTGCCATGCAGTCCATCATCTCAACTGTCCAGGTCATCCACCAACGCATGCCCACTCATACATGGAGTCAGGAAGTGGACCATATGTTAGGAGGGCTGCCAACTAGGAAGCTGGTAACCATAGGCCAATCACATCCACATTCGTGTGTCAAGGTGTAGACACCCATCAATACCTGATCTGCCAATACTACTCCTTATATACCCATATCCATGCCAGCACACGTCTGACCTTGACATGCATGCATGCCCATTGCATTCCACATAACTGTCACGTAAATGGAGTAGAAAATATGGGGCACCATGCTGGGGGACAATTGCTCATCCAGTCCTACATGTACATTACAAGATAGGGATGCACCAATTTGTGTTCAAAATGGTGCATCACTGTGTTGTGAGAATGACGGTGTGTCCCAGTGCCAATATTCTCACAGCGGTGCACTTCTTAGTCACATATGGGCCTACAAGTGGCTTGTCATCACCTTGTTTACACGATGCTGCCCATTGAACACCACAAGCCTCACAAGATATGACTCTCTGCTCGTGCATGGGGAACCCTTAAATGGGACACAACATCACCATCCAGCCTACTTTGATAGCTGATCATTTGACAGCTCATCACTTCTAGCATTGTGTGCAACACATGTGACTCATCCACACAAAAGCCTCAATCACTACACAGGACAGACATTATCACACTTACTGGATACATCTGGGTCCTCAAATCCTGCCACTTCACCAATGGCAGGTCCTCCTGCATAATATGGATGGACACCCATGCTTAGTGTCATATCACTGTCACTACTAGTGGACAACATATTACAGTGTGTACTGTTTTAGAGGAGTGAGCTAGTTATCCTGGTTGAAGACAGCACAACAGACACACCACTGCAAACTCACAATGACACTAACAGTCAGGTGAGTGAGAGCCACACATCTGTACACTTACAGTGGACCTGAGACTCATGTAGTGCTACACCCTGCAACAACCATGTGTGGGCAATCCATAGAAGATGGAACTCTATGGTATGAGGGGGAGTTGGGTGACAAATACATGACACTACCCTGGTGCTCTGCAAGACAACTGACTCAGGTATTCTGGCTTGTCCTGCAAGGCACACAGAGGCACTTTGTGATGGGCATGTGGGTCGATTTTTAGTCTGCAATGATCATGCATTGAGCAATCCATGACTGATGTGGCAAAGTTGTCTGATCGGATCAAATGCCCCATTACCAGTACCCCCTAAGACGGGTATGCCCCATCGCTAACAGAAGGGCAGGGATCATGTGTGTGAAATTGTGACAATGTAGCGCTATAAATGGATTGCCCTACTTTGTTGCCAAAATTCAGTTAAATATGGTATGCTGGCGGTGTCTTGACTTATCACACATGACATAATGCTCGGGCACAGGTGTTGCCAATGCCCCTGAAATGTGTGGCTTAGTGATGGTTGTGCATGACTCACCAAACATCTGACCTGCATTGGTAAAGTGGCGGGACATGTGAACTCCACGTCTAGACCGGCCCAGTTACAGTTAATTCGGTTGCATATAACCTGTCCACAAGCACTGCATGCAGCATGCCAACACGTCTGCTACTATCATTCAAGAGCGGTGAACAGTAAGTAGTGTGTCAATTGGAGACTCACCAATAGGGCCACCGATCACCACACCAAGATGGTCAAGCAGATCCTGCTACCTGGCCACCAAATCTGCCCTGCAATGTTGCAGCTGGTGCTCACTGCGGCTGCTGCGGAATACCTTCTTCAGGTGGTGGAGCACCTTGCCCCACTGCAGCTGCCTCGCCTCCGTCCGGTAGCCCTGGATCACACGGCTCTCCATCTCCCACATTAATGGCAGGTAGTGGGCCACCAGCCACATAAAACCTCCCAGCAAATCCTCCCCCATCCTTGTCAACCTCCCCCTACCAGACATATCTATCAGATACAGGTTTACAACAATAATGAATATAAACAAAATGAAAATAAAGGAAACTTAAGGCCCCAAAAAATAATCCTAACTAGCCCAAATTAACAACTATCCCGGACAGACACCCAACAGTACAAGTACAATGATAGATACAAAAAATACACACATTTACAAACACTGGGACAAAGTACAGTCAAAAATACAAAAACATAACAGGAGGGACACCATAAGATAAAATACAGAGCAAGAACACACGACCAACTCTAGGACACAACCACACAGTCAAAAGAGGCACAGACTGTAAAGAGAAAGTGAAAGTACACCCACTGTATCATGCCTGTAAACAGGATTTCCTATTACATCACCTCCTATCCCCGTGCGTCACATTTTCTGTTATGCATGTATTTACTTGATGCATGTGATATTTGCATGAGTATTTCAGACACATGACCTATGTGCGTCTTTTACTTTCACGTGTCAAATTAACAGAAAATCAGCATTTAGATGAGTGCGAAGGTGGAGTTCATGCTAAGGGCCCATGGGATATATACTTTGCGTTTGCAATTTCTTTTTACTCTATCCCAGATTGCGTGATTTTGTTCCATTGTCTATGGATGCACCATGTATCAACATACAAATGGAATGGGCTGGGCTGCAGTGTGGTCTTTTGTGTATGGCCACATGTGGTAGTCTATGCAACAATGTAATTTGGGTGTGATTGGTCTGTTACACCGATGTGTGTGTTACAAAATCAACAGCATGCAAATATTTGCACGTCATACATATGTATGTATGAGTGACAACAGTGTATCCACATATGTTTGGCAGTCTGTACTATGCAAAATTTATGGTATGTGATTGTGAATTGTGTTTACATATGTGATGTGTGTAGTTGTCTTACAGAGCATAACATTTTAGACGACATACACAGCTCGGGCATTGTTGATGATGCCTGATGAATGCTATCTAGGAAATGTTACCCGACATCTGTCTCAATATGTTGATCTTGCGTTTATGGTGAATTGTGTGTGGACTACACATATATCTGACATGTGTACATATTTGGTACATACTGTGATTGACACAATCTGCATACATTCCACCCATCTCATATTTTGAACACAGAAGTCAGGTTAAACTCATTACATTTAGCAATGGTTCTTGTTTTTGTGTAGTGGACCTGCAGCCCTAGCTGCACATGTTCTCATCCATTCTGATGTGCATTCCACAGATGTGCCTGTACAAAGTGTGAGGTCATGTGTACCCTGTATCAGGATTGGGCCCCAGGGCAGTGCCAGGACTGATTTCCATGGATGCACTGCGCAGGCCCAGCTTCTTCAATTGCTTGTCATACCTGGGCTGATCATGATGACCATTGTCACCAATGATGTCCCCCCCTTGTCACACATGCTCCATGCAGCTATTGCAACTCTCACATTGAGTTCTGTCAGTGGTCTGTTCAAACATTGCAGTCTCACCATATTTTGACACCCACTGCCTCATGTGTGGGGCCCTTGTTTACCTCCTAGTTGGACATGTTGTAGTTGTATGTGATGAGTTATTGTTGTACAAGTTGGCAACATGGATGTAATTAATATGTTGTGGTCCATAGATTGTGTCCTTCAGTTGTCACATTCAAGTGATGAGGCTATTTGTGATGTGTGTATTGGTAGCAGTTCAATCGTATGCATCACATGTGATGTAGTTACATCACATGCTCCCTGAGGTTTGACTCACAATCCTGAGGTATATGTTGTGGAGATTGAAGAGACCAAAGCCGGATTGTGTGAATAAGTGAGGTGTTTCTTGACAAAATGCACAAGGTGAGTTATGTGATTATTAAGTGAAGAAGTTCTCAACGATGTGCAGTCTGCAGCGTATCCCAACAGCTGTGTTGTGCTGTCCCCCCTCATTTTCTTCTCCATCATCCTACTCCTACTCTTAAGGCAGGTCATCAACCTGCTCATATAAGGGTACATTAATCCACACACACATGTTGTGCAGGATAGCACATGTCATATGATCTTGCAGACGATGTGTGGGGCATATAGGAGGCTGCCTCCTGGATTGTCCAGGCACCTGAATCTGGACTTCAGGATGCCAAATGTCCTCTCCACAATAGTCTGTGTCCTTCAATGTCCTTCATTATATGCACGCTCAGCTGCTGTGCTGCTGTGCTTGGGTTGGGAAATGGGGTGATTATCCATGGCTGTATGCATTAACCCTGATCTGCTGCAAAAGATTAAATGAGTAAGTTGTTTTAAGGCTTGCAACAGGTTTGTCATGTAGCATGGCAGTTGATATTTTGAGGTGGTTGTGACTCATATGTGTTTGCGGTATGCTGTAAGTTCCTATCCTTGTGTAATGTCTCCTCAGCACTGGGTTGTTGGACATGACAATCTACTGTTTGGCTCAAGGACCTGGGACATATGATTTGGATTCCAAACTGATGGTCATAATGTATGTCACATGCGTTGTGTAGTGCACCTTTATATCAGTGAGCTATCACTAGAGGGGACATGACACAACCTCACAACACAATGGGGTCGGATGTGGTGTTGTTGCAGATGATGAGCAACACATAGGGCCTTTGAAATTGGTAAGTGACAATGCACAACACAGCTCCAAAATTGGCTGCACTGTCCTGCAACATTTAGACTATTCAAGAATGCCCCATGTGTGACATCTTACTAGGCAACCCTTCATTGTCCCCTGCACCTGTTGTTCATATGCAGCTGTGCATCTACACTACCTACCTTGCATCAGGGTACTTGGCTAGTTGCCTTGTGGAGGTGGATGTCTCTGTGCAGGAAGGGACACCGCCCTATAAATATGCTGTTTTGATGGCCAATATGTTCTTTCTGTGTGTGCAGCCGTAGGCAGCATGCATTGGTGGCACAATCATCTGAGTTCAAAGCACAGTCTACTTCCTTGTTGCAATCTGCAAACAGCAACCCTGGGGTGGTGTTTGTTGTTGGCACCGCCTCAGGTTTTTGGGTAACACCTACATCTGAGTCAGCATCATCGTGCTATGTATCTTGTGGGTACAGACCTGCAGTGACACACCTTGCACACCCCTTCCACACTACATACAGCATGGGAGGGTGGCAGATTTACAATGTGGCTTCAAGTCATTATGAAATGGTCATCTGCCAAGTTGTACATACAGTGCGGGCCATAACAATGCATAGGTCCCTTGGTGATCCAGAGTGGCAGATAATGTTTGTGGCAGCCATGAGGTCTCCAAGGGTGTGTATTCCATTGTTACAGGACTATTGTCTCTCCTATCTTCCAACACATGAATCAGCATTTATACTGTCAACATATGCATAGTGCAGGCAATGGGATGGAGCTCAGCTACTTAGCAAATGTGTCCCTTGGCACAGTGCATGTGAGGTCAGTGATGTCCTGTTTTCTCCTATGGGGTACCACCATGGCATCCATGATCTGCACTGTCTGACAGTGACTCTGCCCCATGGTGGCCATTTATTGTATCTGGTACAGACATGATGGTGTTGTGAGTCAGTAGGTGTTGCATGTGAGGTGGCACTACAATAGGTGTGGTACCACTTATAACACATCTGGCACATGCTTTGTGATGAGCATTGATCTTCTATTCCTATGTGTGTGAGCCAATGCGTCAGGCAAATGTCTCTGGACACTACAGGTAAGTCAGGTATGTGTTGATGAGATATAGTTAGTATAGGCAGCAGTTGTCTGGTATTGGATGTTTGTTCTGGCAATGATTTGCATGGCATGACTTGAGGGATCTGTGCCTACCTGGAACTTACATGACATGGGCATGGTGTATGCCATTGTGATGGCTGTGCTATTCTTCGTTTGGTGTACTGTGTGTGAAGTGTACGTCGTAGGCAACCTGTGGGCACTTGTAGTGGTCTGTGTGGTTCTTCTGTTAGCAAAGGGTACATGTCTCCACCTGTCCTTCATGTGGTGTACCTGTCAAGTTATGGGTGTGTTTAGTAAATGGGGTGTATGTGTTTGTGATGTGCACTGATTGTGCTGTACTGCAGCATAGTGCATATGTGTTGTTAGCTGCACATCTGTGTTACCCTGACTGTGTATAAGTGTTGTGTGTTCTACAGGGTTGGTGTGTTGTGTGTATATTGCTAGGTTTGTTGACTTACCCACAAGTAGGCCATTTCTATATTGTCCATTCTGGAATTGTTCATTGATCCTGCTGTGTCAGAATATGAAGGCATCATGGACACTCCCAGGATACTTGGCCAAAATGTTTATAAGTAGTCCCCAGTGGTCCACTATGGCCTGGATATTAATGAAATGCGTGTGCTTGCCTTTCCGGTATAAGTGCTCGGTGGCTGCAGGTAGTACGAGCCAGACATGGGTGCAGTCAATTGCACCGAGCACAAGCGGGAAGCCATGGATTTGATAGAACCCCTGTTTGTTCTCCTGCTTCTTTTGCTAGGTGTTGAGGTAGCTGATGTGACGGTGTGTCAGGGAGATAACAGCATCTGACACCTTTGGGAGGAATGCAGTGATCGACAGCTGTGAGACACCAGCAACCAGGGCACCCCTTGTTTGGAATGAGCCACTTGCCAGCATGTGCAGGACAGCTAGCAGCTTTGTCACAGGTGGAAGGTTGTGTGGGGTCTGCAGGCTAGCTGTGATTTGTGTCTCAATGTGGTGCAGCAGGTGTAGTATGGTTTGCCAGTTCAGTTTCTAGGTCCTAATGATGTCTGGGTCCCTGAGGCCAAGGAGGGTTGTCCTGGTTCTGAAGACCCTCTCATGCCTTCTGCATTGCCATTGTGGGCCACGTTGTAGTGGTGGTGATTGCCGTAGTTGTTAGTGTCCCCTGCATAATCTCGCAAGCTGGATCAATATCACCTCCATCTTTTCCTGTAGGTTGGTAATGTTGCTTCTGTGTGTTCTCCTTAAGTAGTGATGGGTTTGCCTCACTTTAACGCCTGCCCTGACCCAGGCGATACATTTTGACCCAAATTGGGGTTAATGTAATTTTGTGGGTCCATCTCCCACCTGTGCATCATTTTTCCCCGTGTGGATAAATATGGCACTATGGGGTTTGAGTCATTTTTTGGGACAGGAATGCCTACGTTTCACACATCCGAAAAATGACATTAACACCAATATTTTGATGTTAGAAGGGTCTAGCATCAAAATATAAATATGGCTTTGAGTTTGAGCTATAATAGGGTAAAAAAATGACGCTAATTCAGCGCAAACAGAGTATAAATATACCGCTTAGTTCTTCATCTATTCCTCAGAATTTGAAATCCTGCTGGTCTCTTAAACTATTGGTTTATCCTTATGGGTGTGCAAAATTCACATAATTTGCTAACAACAGAAAGGTTACACAAAATTACACATACTGACAGAAAATGCAAAGCCATCATTTTATGCCATATTTTAGTGCAAAATGCGTCCTTGCAAAAATGTTTCTACACAACGACCATAATGCTGAATTCCCTAAATTATGCAAATTATGCTGGAGTAATCTGTAAATTTCACCCAGGTTTACTCATCGCACCTTTG
This sequence comes from Pleurodeles waltl, assembly GCF_031143425.1. Lineage (NCBI taxonomy): Eukaryota > Metazoa > Chordata > Amphibia > Caudata > Salamandridae > Pleurodeles > Pleurodeles waltl. The sequence goes on along the minus strand of NC_090448.1, from coordinate 362,106,301 downwards.
GACATTGTGGCAAAGATTTATCTACATAAGGTGCTTAAAGAAATGGAAAGGTGGTGCATGGGACAAAACCTCCTGCCCAGTTAAGAATGCAGGAAGGCAATGAGATCTGTCACTTGATCACGCCATATTTAATGACCCTGCTAAATTATGCTCCCCTACAGTTAGGAGCCAAACATTTACCTGTGCTTCAGTACACTGATTGCACAGGTATATTGGACTATGCAATTGTGAGCTTAAAAGACCATTGATTGCCATGGATACATGTAACCTAGCTGTCTCGTAACAAATATGAAAATTAGGGGGTTTTGGTTGAATCACCGTAAACAAGGGAGGTGGTTGATTAATATCACTGAAATTACATGTTCCCTGACCGTATAATTATCTAGGAATAGGTTTGATGTGGATGAATGTCACAAATGCCATCTTTCCAGTCTAAAAAGTAAGAAGCAATCCTCAACTTTGCTTTTGAAAATATTTCCTATGGAGTTCATCACTGCAGTACTAGTATTATTCAGTAATAAGTACAAAGTTAATGCCTTCACTGGTGTATGGGTTGCAAGCCTTCTCTGGAAATGTTTATGGTTGGCAGAACCGTGCAAAATGCAAAGCATTTGGGTCAATGTTTGGTCAAGCTAAAGCAACTGCACAAGCACTGTTGTGTCTTGAATTTAACTTAAGGAAGTAGACAATGGCAAGGAAGACTTGGCGCCTGATGTACAAATTTTGATTTACAAAAAAGTGGCTGCTAATTGCACACCAACGTTTTGTGAATAAAGGAAATTTTGCAACCCAAACTATGAACTAATAGGTTGGTTAACATTATGCCGAATTATAGTAGGACACTATTCGACCTACCTCATTAAATTGCACGAGGCAAGTTGTAGATTGCAGCCCACTATAATTGGCTGGAGTCACAGGCATGGTGACCATCGTGCCAGTGACTGATTTCAAATAATATTTTTTCATAAGTGCAGCCCATTTTCCTTTTAGGACACTTTGTAAAAGTAAAGCTTTTAACAAATAAGGAAAAGTTAAACAAATCTGTTTTTTAGAAGGCAATGTGTCCTATGGACCACTCCCTAGTCCTAAAAACGCTTTTGTCAACATTCTGGAAGTGGGGGGGGTCTGCTTCAGGTTTGTGAATGCCGTACCATCAATTTCGAATTGGTGGTACCATGTATTACCAGATTTTGTTTCAAAACATTAATGCATACCTTAAGGAATTAGGGCCGTATTTATACTCTGGTTGCGCCAAATTTGCGTCGTTTTTTTCGACGCAAATTCGACGCTAAACTAACGCCAACTAACGCCATATTTATACTATGGCGTTAGACGCTTCGGGCGCCAAAGTGCCCGGAGTGGGCGTAATTTTTTTGCGTGAACCCCTTCCTTGCGTTAATGATATGCAAGGGAGGCGTTCCCGTCTTAAAAAATGACTCCCAGGCCTTTACGTGGTATTTATACTCCCGGGCAAAAATGACGCCCGGGAGTGGGCGTGGCCAAAAACGGCGCTTTTGCGCCGCTTTTTAACGCCTGGGTCAGGCATGGCGTTAAGGGACAAGTGGGCTCAAAATGAGCCCAGAGGTGCCCTCCCCTGCCCCCAGGGACCCCCCCTGCCACCCTTGCCCACCCCAGGAGGACACCCAAGGACTGAGGGACCCATCCCATGAACATTAAGGTAAGTCCAGGTAAGTTTTTTTTTTGTTTTTTTTTTGTGGCATAGGGGGGCCTGATTTGTGCCCCCCTACATGCCACTATGCCCAATGACCATGCCCAGGGGACAGAAGTCCCCTGGGCATGGCCATTGGGCAAGGGGGCATGACTCCTATCTTTACAATGATAGGAGTCATGTTGATGGGGGATGGGCGTCGAAAAAAAATGGCGCAAGTCGGGTTACGACGATTTTTTCGACGTAACCTGACTTGCCCCATTTTAAGACGCCCATACGCCATTTTCCCCCTACGCCGGCGCTGTCTGGTGTACGTGGTTTTTTTCCACGCACACCAGGCAGCGCCGGTCTGATTCCCCCGTCTAACGCCATTCCATAAATATGGCGCCCGCATGGCACTTCAGAATGGCGTTAGACGGCGCAAAATTTTTTGACGCTAAACTGCGTTAGCGCAGTTTAGCGTCAAAAAGTATAAATATGGGCCTTAGTATTTGGAAGGGACGCCCTTTACGTGCTCCTTACAAATAGCAATTCCTTAATGTTTACTTAATCTTTTTAAGGATTTGAACAACCTTACCCATATCTTTAATTGAATTTAGTACATTATTAAGTATTTTAGAATTTGCAAACCCTCAGATTTACTCAATTTGAGGTTTTGCGACCACAACAACTCTTTGCAAATCCCGAGTGCTATCCCCGAATCCATAAAAATGTATGGGATTGAGAGTAAAAAAACGGAGGCAAAAAGCCAAATGGTCTATGTATTAGTGGTAACACTGAATGATTTAGAGTCTCATCTATGAAACCTTTTTGCATTCACATAGCTTGCAATTCACAAAATCACAGACTTTACAACCAGAAAAAAGCAAGGGGCACTGGGATCCATGGGTGCACTGCCAGTCGGAAATGTAGTTTAAAATTCCAGTGTACATTGCGATTCTGTGACTGGAAAGATGGTGAGCTGTAAAGAGAGCCCCCGCCTCCCCCCCCCCCCCATCCAAATCAGAATACAATATATCAGTGGTTTACCACCATTATTACAATTGAAAAACATTGATTGGATGGCAATACCTTAAAGGAGATGGAGCTATTTGCAAAGTGGAAGCTGCCCATGACCAAGAGGTCCCACTTTGTGAATATGGGCTGTCCGCATTGGAGGTAACAGACAGTGGGGAAGAAAAATGCTGCATGAACCTCCTAATGCCATCTTAGAATGCCTATTTATATTTCTGATTGCAGTCACTACCCATTTAAGGAACAACAGCTGCAAAAAAATATTGTCATCAGCAGTCTCCAAACATGAATGGATGGATTGAGATCTGCTGTCCTCGAGGCATTCACAGGCATCTGTAGGAATTTGCAAAGCGAGTCCTGCCTCAATAATATGAATGGTGCAGGGATTCAGCAAATCCTATTAAATGTAATGTTTGCTGTGCGACTGAGTTGTACATCTGTCACAGGGTAAAACAAATATTGGACCTTACTGCAGTTGCTGCACATTAATTGGATCTGAACTGCTATTCGATTTTGGTAAATTTGAGCTTTTGCTTGGCACTATCTTGTCAGTTCAAAAGTATTTATTGAAGTTAAAGAGGAAGTATAAAAGGTACAAGGTACGTGTATTTGGTGTAACTATATTCGATGAGATCCGAGTTATTAAAGAGTATTGCATAACAAATATATCTCATCATATTTATTAGGTGGCAATAACGAGAATATTGTTTCATATTGTCTTGATAATTATGTTAAATGATGTAGGTATACCAATAAAGTGCATATGTAAAACCATGATAATAATGCTGTCCAACATAAAATTAACACCCTTAATGTACCATCCTTCTGGCAACTACGATAAATGATTATTTATTATCAAGGAAGAAAGGAGAAACAGAGAGTCACAAAAGGAGAGAAGAAAGAGATAAAAAGAAACCTGGATGAAGGAGCTTGATTTGAACTCAGACAATCTCATGGAGACATAAACAGGCAGAAGCAAGGAGCTGGTGAGGTGGCTTCGTTTAAGAAAGGCAATGTTCTCTTGGGATACTTAAGGGGAGTTGTTCTGTTGTAGGTACGCATCATGAGCACTCCACAGTTTTTTTGAGGAAGTTAGCGAGGGTGATTTCTGGAAACAAATGTCAGCGCTTCTAAGGAAGCATAACTAGGCCCACCAAGTATCGATTAAATATTCTGAAAGCTTTTCCATTTCGAAAGATCCATGTCGTGCCTATGGCCAGCATAAGGTCAATTTCTTGTAAATCTGTGCTAATCAGGATCGGTGTAGATGGAGCTGCATAAATAACTATGAGAGCAGTAATGGCATAAACGGAGATTCAAGTTTTATAGACATTCTGTAAAACTGTATTTGACACCACAAAGAAAGAATACATTTACAGTTAAAAAACGTGTATTAAAAATCCCCTACGTCTGATTTCCAATTCCAGCAAAGGTTGGAGTCAACGAGGCCAATTTACGTAGTCCAACAGGAGTCCAGTATGCATTGGCCAGGATCCATATTCTCATTTGCGCTAAGGCAGGGGTAAAGTGTGAATTGCACTTATTCAGCCAGGCCGAGGATGATATTTCCTTCCCTGAATTGGAGCTGCTGAACATGTTCCTTGTATTGATCTCTTTTCAGTGAGGTGTGGTTTAGGTGTAAAAAGAAAATGATATATGTTTGAGGCACTATAGTCTAATTTAATGAATTATTGTAATAGGGCTTGGAGGTCGGGTATAGAAATATAGCCCAGATTCCTTAAAGCTGTTTTCAACTTGAGAAAGTTACAGAAGTCTACGTTGGAGAGATTATATTTGACTTGTAACTCAGTAAAAGGAATAGGATTAATCCGAGTACCCAGATCTTTAATTAAGTAGATTCCCTTTTTTGACCAAATTTTCCAAAAAATTGGGGTGTCATCTACCTTAACATGTTTATTCAACCACAGGGAAGCAGAGGCAGATTCGAGTATTTTTGATACTAGTATTTTGTCTAGTGTATGGAGAGTGTCTATTGTGTGCTGAATTATCTTGTGCATGTTCCACGAAGAGGCACATAATATTATATGCTGATGGAGCCCGGGGCACTAGCTTTTCATCTGGGGTCCAATAAATCTTATCAAATCATTCAAATCGATTACAGTGCAACTCAATAGTCACACATTAAACCTCAAAGTCCAAATTAAAGTTTCAAAAGGCTTTATTACAGATTTGAAGCCAAAGTTACATATGTGAGTCTCAAAACCATAGTATCGAGATATAAAATCATCTCTTTCTAACATTATTCTGTTGACACACAAGTCAGCGGTAACACAACACTTCAGCCATCAGTCGAAATTGAAGATTGAACCAGGTCTGCCTGAACAATCTCACCATGCATCCATACTAATATGAGCAGGACCATGAAAATGTTGTGGGAGAACAGGGTATTTGGCAACACTGGTCTTCCATCCATTGAAACCCAAATGTCATCATCCCTTTTAACACAACCTACCCTGTCCCAACCATGCTGTTCCTCTTGAGACACTTCCTCTTGGAGCCGTTTTACCTCATACCAAGTATCAGCTGATGTCAACAAAAGGTTAAAGTTAGTCTCATCCATTCTCTTGTTTGTGAATTCACCATTAAAGGTACAGACATTATGGGCACAGTATCAGGCAATCTTATCAGCCTAACTATTGCCCAAAGTCACATGATCATCTCCAGAATGATGTGCAGGTCACTTGACCACTGTGACTTGTTCAGGCAATTGTAGTGCGTCAAGGAGGTTTTTCATCTGAGATGTACAGGATGTCATAAAACCTTGCTGAGACAACACTTGTCTGAAGTCATGAACGACACCAAAGCTGTAGTGACTATCAATAAAAATTGTCACTCTCAATTGATCAGAGACACAACATGCTCTAGTAAGAGCAATCAATTCAGCTACTTGGGCAGAAAATATTCCTTGAAGCCAAGAAGATTTGGAAACTCCAGACAAATTGGACACAGGATAAGCTGCTCTCAAACTTTAATTGTTGTCTCTCAAGCATGAATCATCAACATAAAGGACCTAATCAGTTTTAGGTAATGGTTCATCTCATATGTCTGATCTCAGTTTGGTACATAGCTCAGTGATATCAAGGCAATAATGATCCACATCACAATCTTCAGTAGTTGCCTGATCTACTATTGCAGCACAGTAGCAGGTTTCAAAACCCCACAAGGTTTGACTGTCACATTTTCTGTCAGACAATATAATCTGATCACACTTGTTAAGTTGACTAGTTGTCAGGTGCTGTGTTCTTGTTCTTCTCAATAAAACCTCTACTGAATGAGAGGTGTACATGGTTAATGGATGTCTCTTGACAATAGTTTCTCACCTCTCCATGCTAGTGCTAACCATAGCTACTGATTTTTAATATCCAGGTAATGCAGAAGCAAGAGGAGCTAATGTGGCAGAAAAATACGTCACAAGTTTCTTAGCATTTCCATGCCTTTGAGTCAGCAGTGAGAGAGCGCTTACCTCCCTCTCACTACAGAAAAGTGCAAAAGATTTGTTAGAATTGGGATCACTACAGCCGGGGCACGACAGAGACATTCTGTCAGCTCTAGAGATGCAACAAGACAATCGTTGTTCCAGGGTACAGGATCAGACGCATCCTTGTGTGTCAGCCTCTGTAAAGGCTTAGCCACCAGGGAAAAGCTGGCTATCCACTGTCAACAGTAGCCCACCATTCCTAATAACATCCTGATTTCTCTCTGTGTAGTTTGTGGACCCATTTGCAGCATTGCTACCTCCTTTCTCAATGTGGAGTCCAAGTTATTAACTTGTTTTTAACAATATTGTAACTTTCCTGGGGTTCCTTTATGTCCATTCTCAACCAGGTTGTTCAGGAATGCAACGGCATCCTGTTTACAAGCTTCTTGAATATTCAACGCCACCCTGAGGTCATATACTGAATCAAGACTGAACTGCTTGACATGACCAAGGACTCCAAATTTTTCTTTATGAATTGATTGAAAATTAATGGTGACTCAGTATACCCCTGTGGAACTTGGCACCATGCCAAAACCATGTTACCAAGCCGATATGTGAAGAGGAATTGACTATCCTCAAGCAACAGTATTGAAAAGAAGAACTGACACAGATCAATGACAGTATACCATTCAGCCTAACATGGAATCTTAAACAATATTACAGCTGGATTCAGTACCACAGGGCAACAAGGGACAACAATATTGTTTATTTTCCTAAGATCCTGTACAATTATGAATCCTCCGTTTGGTTTCTGAACACCCATGATGGGAGAGTTAGAAGGACTTCCCATGATCTCCTTTAGAATTCCCTGATGTATCATGGACTCAAATACAGGAATTCCAGCAATCGTTTCAGGGGGGTCAAACTATACAGTGGGGTTTTTGGAAATTCATAATTTGGTTTAACAGTGATCCGGACTGGTTCTACACCTTTTATCTGCCCGATATCCTTTCTGGAAAACTCCTACACTTCAAGTCTCTCTGTTCCTCTCAAATCTGGAGGCAAATTGTCAACTGTTAACAGTCCATAAGGTGCAATGTGTTTCACTCTTCATTAACTTAAAGATTGCATCCTCATCTTGGGTATTAACTTCTATTACTGCCGGAGTACAATAGATGACACAATTTAACTTGGACAGTAAATCTCTTCCCAAGAGAGTCACTGGACTGCGATCACATATTATTAACATGTGCTTGTCTTCAAAGGATTCTACTTTTACTGCAAATGGGACAGGTTCTTGAGCTGTCATTTGTTTATTTTTCACACCAACAACTTCAACGTTTTTTCCCGAGAAGGCTAGGTTTGGGACTTCTACTGTTCTCAGAGTAGAACAGGCAGGACTAGTGTTAACCCAAAATGACTCAGGACGGCAATCCTCTTCACTATGTATGAGTGGTCCACTCTGGTCTACCTCTAAGGCTGGCCAAGCATGCAATCTTCCTCCGTGCTCAAGAACCATCAGGGTGACTGATTGGAGCCACTTCTTTCACCTGTTTCAAACAAAGGGAACTGTTGAAATGGTTTATTGTGCTGTTCCCCATTTGAATTCATTCGCATGCCCTGATTTATATTCTGGGGTGATCCAACAGCATTGTGCTGTGCCAGCACGGGTTGGGGTACTTGCATTACCGGAGCTTGAGCACATTAAAAAGTTGGCTCCTGAATCTTTGGACAGCCTGCACCTGGTTAGGATTGTTATTCTGAGACGGCGCTAATCCTGCATTTTGGACCAGATTAACTGGAATTAAAATACATTCCTGCTTCCCTTGTTCCAGCTTATTGAAGAGGTGACAAGGAGTTGACCTTTTTAGACTATTTACATGTAGTTCTGTACTAGGATCTATTGGGACTACTCAACCCTTAACTTGCATTGGATTCTGTAGCTGTTGATACACACCTTGCATTGCGCCTGCATTGTTTACAGCCATGAGCATCTGTCTAGTTCTTTGAGCAGCTTTCATTTGGGCAACCATCAACTTTTCCTTCAACTTGTTTCGCTTCATTGCATATCATCATGGCAATGTATAGCATAACGCAAAATCTTGTCAATTGACATTCTGCCAACAGATTAAATACTGCTGAATCATAAGACTTATCTCTGGCCTCAATCCTTTCACAAACCTCAACACAAAATGTCCCATACTCCTTGCCACTAAAGTCACTATACCCCTATACTATTTAAATGCCTGTAATGCCTTTCTTAGTAGGCATGGATCCACTCCTTAGGTTCTTGAGTTGTTCTATCAATCTTGACCCTATCAACATCTTGAGGAGGTACCTTCCCTTTCAGGAATATCATGACCTCCTGATATTTCTTTATTAAAAATGGCAAAAAACTCTTAGGGACAGATTTATACTTTTTGATGCAAAACTGAGCTGGCTTGCGTCATTTCGTAAGCCAATCTGGGCGTCAAATTTATACTTAGATGCTGGGAGGTGCTAAGAACACGTTAGAGTAATTTTTCCTGACTCTTACCATTGTGCCTTGTCGAAAAGGCAAAATGATGTTAACAAAGGAAAAATTACTCTAATCCGGTTTGCGACATGGAAAAACATCGCAAAACGGATATGCGCCATTTTTCACCGCAATAGCTTCAAAAAGAGACGCAAACACAGCAAACAGTGCTGAGGAGCCCCAAAATGGATCCCAGAAGCCATGAGAGACCCCAGGGAGAGCCCACACAACCAGGAACCAGCCAAGAGGACACAGTCAAGACCCAGGGGAGAGACAAGAAGAAGAGGAAGTGTCGCTTCAGTGCAGAGGAGCATGAACTCCTGGTCAGATAGGTGATGGAGCACCAGCAGCAACTCTTCATCACCTCTAAATTGCCAATTGGGAGGAGAGAGGCAATTTGCCAACAGACTGTGGACAAGATTAAGAGTGTGGCAGTGGTCAGGAGAACAGTCACTGAGTGCAAGAAACACTGGCATGACTGCAAGCGCAGGACAAAGGAGAAAATGGCAACGAACAGGAAGGCAGCACTGCAGAAGGGATTTGGGAGTCCAGCACCGCTAGAGGACCTGGACGAGATGGAGGAGATGGTTGCAGCTGTCATCCCCGAGGAAATTGTCACTGGACAGAGCAGACTACCAGGAAACAACACATATGCAGGGTAAGTTGCACAGGGGACAAAAATGCCTAAATGTAAAGTGCAAAAAAGGGGGAGACACATAGCTACTACACAATGCATGTCAGCCCTAAAAATCAGGCAGTGGAAAGGGCAAATGGGCACAGCACAGGACTCCCTGTACTGCCCATGCCGGGTGCATGCGCTGTGCAGGGGCATCCAGGGGCACAGCACAACACAACACAACACCAACAACCTTTGCATGGTGGTACACCACCATGTCAAGGGTGCTGGAAATGCTGAAGCAGACCAGAAGGGTAGGGTAAAACGTAAAACTGGTCTGCTGTCACAGGACAGCTGGTACTGTCAGAATGTAAACTATAGGAAAATGCTCAGTCTCAGGCCATTGGCTCAAGTGGCATTTACCATTGACAACACTTGCCACTACTACCTGTGCTGTGTGCGCTGGTCAATTAGGAAATGATAGTTAGGTACCCATGGCACAAACACACTCAAAATGAGGGTTCAGCATGATTAAGTGATAAATCCCCATCAATCCCTATCCAAGTGCAACTCCTGTCAACTGCTCATGTCCATAGACTCAATAATCATCAGTCACTGTCACATACATTTCGATGTACACAGCAGTAATCTCATACCCATGCTGCACATTCCAGGGTTTACCCCTGTGCCTGTGTCACAATAGCTGCAATGCTACCATCCAACATCTCAGGTATCATAGTGCTAAGACAACAGCATTGAGCGGAGGACATATGTGTGTAGCTAGGCAAACACACCCGCACTGTCATAAGAGGAAATGGAACCCTGCCAGGCCCATCAGTGCAATGTAATGTAGCACACATACGCAAACATCAACATGAGGAACTACCAATGGAAACCCCTGTATTGTTTCATGGAAATGCAATACATGGTATGGTGCTAGGTCTCAGCATGTGAAAAATGATGGACTGGGACAGGGCCATATTGTTATCTGTGGTGCATGTTGCATCAGCACGCCAACAATCATTGCAAGGCCTCACCATGCTAATAGATGCAGAGGGAGGGTTGATTAAGAGAAGAAGGTGGCAAGCAACAATTTGGACAGAACCCGCACCTAGATGATGTGATGCAGACAATTCCCCAAACTGCCCACACTACATGTGACAAGCAGGTGGGCATAGGGCTGAGAGACTGCAAACATTAATGACAGGAACAATGCATGGGAACCAAGATAACAATGTACCACCAATAGGAAGTCAGTGACGTCACATTACAACTGGCACAACACAGGCACACTTATTGCACAATATCTCATTGCAGAGGAAGATGGCTCTCCTGTGGCTCTGTCTGTCCTGGACTACCCTGATGACTTTGGATGACCAGCTGACAACCATCAGCCAGGAAACCCTCCAAGATGTCCTGGGAACCTTCAAGACACCACATCTAGTCACAAGGAGGAGCACATATGTAGCAGCCATCCCAGACGACCTACCCACCACCCCAATAGTACGACCTGCCAGCTCAAACACAGCTGAGGACTCTGATGACACAGGGACCACCTTTATGAGGACAGTAGTGGGAGTACAGTGGGAGGTGGCCAAGGAGGTGCCGGTGAGGATGCAAACTTTGACAGCCAGCCTTGAGGGGATACGCATGTGCATGATGACATCTGCAGAACAGTCAGCAGCCACACAAGTCACACAATCCCTACTGAAAGGAGTCCAACAGTGTCTGAGGAACATCACCACTGCCATGAGGGTGTTGCCACAACACCTGCCCTCACAATCTTGCAGCTTCATGCATGACAACAAGCTGGACTCCCTCAGGGCAGACATGGCTGCCTACCACAGGGATGTTGCTGCCATACTCAATAATCAGCAGCTCCTCCTTGCTGCAGTTATGCCCTATGTAGTTCCACATTTGGCAGCTGCCGGGAATTTGGAGTCCACTTCTCCAACCACTGAAGTGTGTGTTGCCCCCTCAAACCTACCAGCACTACCATCAAGGGCAAAGGAGACAACACACAAATCAGAGGATGAAAATGTGAAACAGATCATCTTCACCCGTAGGAGTACCCGGTAGCGCCAGACCATTCCACATGGGCACTGATTTTCCTTTGTCCAGTGCTTGACAATATGCCAGTGTTGCTACAGTTGGTGACATGGACTCTTCACCGACACACTGTTAACCTTACCACTATGGACTGCAATTGTCTCTCACGACTCAATTGGCAATTCATGTTCCTCTGCACTGAATGACCCTTCATCTCAGCATGTCCAATGACATGTCCCTCAAACTTGCACTTGTGTAGCGTCACAATATAATGCTTTACACTAATTGGGTCACAAACCTGGACTATGTAAATATTGCACTACAGCACTTTAAAATAAACAGCACCTACACAACCACTTTTTCTCTGTGTAATGTGACACATCTACTTTGCTGGAGATTTGTGATGCATGTAACATGTTTATGGTCTCAGAGTGTCAATACCAGAGAGCAAAAATAATGTGGGCAGATATTTACGCACAAGGGCCATGAATTGTAATTCTTCAGTGCTGCACTTGCATCATTTTTAAGCAAAAGCAGCACAAACTTACAAAATATCATTGTATTTTGTAAGTTTGTGCTGCTTTTGCGTAAAAAAAATGATGCAAATGCAGTGCAATAATAGTATATTTCTGGACTAAGGTATCTACAAGATGAAACTCAATGCTGGCCACATCCCCTACAAGAAAATCATTGTGTATGTGACATTTGCTTTAAAAAATACATGCCTCACCCACAACAGACAGCAGGAATGGTTGTGTAAGAGTGTTTGTTCAATAACTTCAGCTGGGAATACAATTAAAACACATAGGTGTCAAATTTGTATACTTGACCTCATCTAAAATTGACACTACTCAGTTTAGCAGTGTTCACATGAACATCAGCCTGCAGGCAGACATCCCACAGTGCCCAACATTCTGACCCATCACCCAAACGATGACAGCGTTAAAACCACACCTACCTGTCCAATACATAGGAACCATAGTCATGTTGAGTGGTCGGTACAGTGGATAGCAGATGCATAGAGATTTAGATTTGTTATAGGTGCCAATGTAACAGCTCAGTTGGAAGTGGGAATTAACATGTGAAGAGAGGGATGTGGATGCAGGATGGAATACATAGGCCAACAGACAATTGGAACTGTACACTCATGCAAAGACCCAAAGCCCCGAGCATATGACACATGCAGTAAGGGAGTGTCTAAATCTTTAATAACTATGTACAAAACATAACTTAAAACTATGTAACACACCTGTACTAACCTAATCTATCCTAACTATACATTACCCACAACTGACACTAACTACCCTATGCTAAGCTTACTTACCACATTTAACAACACACTCTAAACATTTGCTCCCCACCTCCCTTATATGACGAGACACATGTAGGACAACATATACTAACCTAAACAGATACTAATACTAAACAAATATATATTGTTTTGTATCTTTTTCAAAATGTTATATATATATTTATATTTTTTTTAATAAAATAGACAAAAGCTCCAACATTAACCTCCACTCACCCACAAACTAACATGTAATAATATGAAACCTCACACCTACTTATCCTATCTAAACTACTACCCTACTCTAACCTATCACTAAACCCCCTAAACCCACTAAAAAACTGGATAAGGAATGAGGAGGGAGGGGACAGAATTAGGGCTGAGTGGAGGAAGGAGTTCAGAGGTTTGCCCTCCTCAGAGTCTTCTAGACTTGAGCCAGCAGGTACTTTTGTCGACGTCCCGCTGTAGAGTGTCAAGCTTTTTCAAAACCTTTCACATGTCCCGCTGGAGCCGGGAAATGGTGACCATGTCCAAGGCAGCAGATGTGGTGGTCTGTGCTGCAAAGGTTGTTGCTCCTACAGGTGTGGTGGTCGGTGGTTCTGAAGTGGAAGGTGCAGCAGGTGTGGTGGTTGTTGTTCCCGAGGTTGACGGTGCAGCAGGTGGGGCTGATGTCATGGTGGCCGCTGTGTTACTGGGTGCAGTTGTGGTGATGGCTCCAACCGTTGTGGCCAATGCTGGTCCCCCTTGGCTAAAAGCCTGCCGTTCTCCTGTGGCTCTCTCTCTCTGATAACATCTTGCCATCCTCCGGTACCCAGACTCGACATCCAAGATATGTCTGTACCCCACTGCCTGCTTCTGGAACTCCCTGATCTCCGCTACATTCATGTTGGAAGCAGTAAAAATTAGACAGGCAACCATCAGTGTCATCAGTGTGTGATGCATGTACAGATGATAATCTAACACTCTTCCTCAATTTGCACATGCAGTCCAAATCACAGTACAGATGATATAATGTCCCTGATGAATGAAATAGCAACGCTACCTACCCATCAAGTATTTAACAGCACATCAAAGCACAAGAGGTGTATCAAATAAAGTGATCTGTGCATTGATATAGTGCTATGTGTCACAATGCAAATGCAGCAAGTACTTCACATGGGCCAGGCCGACTAATCTTTATCATCTGAGTCAACTTCAAGGCACCCAAGACCATCCTGTAATTGTCAGGATGGTATGCAGTTGCTAATCATAAGGGGTCAGCGTTGTTTGGGACACATGCATGCTTGAATGAGATGACTGTCATCTACAGTGTGACCACCACATCTACCTACATATACGTTCTTCCCCTACCCCTGTGCATCAGGGGGGAAGGGCATGCAATACATCATCACAACTGTCGAGGACAACCACGAAGCCATGTCCACTTGGACATGGATTTAGTGAGTGGAACACATGAGAGGAGGGCTGGCACCTAGGAATGAGGTATCCATAGGTCAATCACATCTACATTCATGTGTCCAGTTGTGGAAAATTATCAACACCTGATCTGGCAACACAATTCCAAAATCACCCACATTGATGCCAGCACACATCTGGCCTTGACCTGCATGCACGCCTATTACATACCACATAAGTGTCACATAAATGGTGTATACACTTTATGGGGCTAGATGCTGGGGGACAGTTACCCATACACTCCTACATGTACATTACAATACAGGGATGCACAATTTTGTGTGGAAAACTGATACGTCACTTTCTTATGATAATGAGGGTATGACTCGGTGACAATATTCTGACACTGGGGCACTTCCAAGTCACATGTGGGCCTACATGTGGCTACTAATCTCCTTCTTCACATGCTGCTGCCTATTGTGCAGCACAAGACTCCCAAAATATGTCTCGCTGCCTGTGAATGTTAAACCCTTGCATGGAATACTATGTCAACATCCAGTCAAGTAAATATCAGATCACGTGCCAGCTCATCATATCATGCAATGAGTGCAACACACAAGAGCCACTCACACAACAGCTGCAATCACTACACAGGGCAGACATTATCACACTTACTGGATACGTCTGGGTCCTGAAATCGCGCCACTTCCCCAATGGTGTAGGAGACCGGTCAACCTGTAAGACATGGAAAGGAAATATATTCTCAAGGTCAGATCACTGTACAAACGTGTGGACAACATATCACAGTGAGTAACATTTTATATGAGTGAGCTGCTGATCCTGCATGTAGACACTCCAACAGACATACCACTGCAAACTCACATTGACACTGACACTCCAGTGAGTGATAGACACACATCTGCACACATGCACTGGGTCTATCAATCAGTTGGTGCTAAACCTGACTACAAACATTTGTGGCTAATCCATTTCAGATAGTACTCCATGTCATGATTTGTAATTGGGTGACAATTTCAATGGCACGTCCCTGGTGCGCTGAAATACAAGTGACTCAGGTATTGTGGCTTGTGCATCAAGGGACACTTAGTTACTGTGTGATGGACATGTGGCTCAATTTTCCATCAGCAATTATCATGCATTCTGTGGTCCATAACAGATGTGGCGCAGTTGTATGTAGGTAACAAATGCCCCATTGGCAGTGTCCTCTAAGCTGTATATGCCCCCTTTGCCCACATGATGGCAGGGATCATGTGTGTTTAATGATGACAATGTAGCAATAAACATGGATAGCCTACTTTGCTGTCCCAATACAGTGAAATGTGGTATGCTGACAGTGTCTTATCTGATCATCATTGACAGAATGCATAGGCACAAGTGTTGTCATTGCACCTGAAATGTGTTACTCAGGGCCACATGTACCAAGATCATGTTTTGGAAGTCACACATTGCGAGACTTAGCAACTCACAATTTGCAAGTAGGATGATCGGAGGTACAACACTGTCAAAGAAACTGTTTGTAAATCAAAAATGGGGTAGAAAATGACCTACCTCATGAATTGTGATGAGGTAGGTCTCATTTTGAATGGCAGCACTCACAGGGATGCTGGCCTTTGTTTTCATTCAAATCCAGCCTTATTTCATCAGGGGTAAACAGAAAGCATTTCAAAAACAAATATCATTGCTCAAATTATATTTTTGAAGCAGTCAGTGATCCGTGGGACAACTTCCTACTCAGAAACAATTTTTGGGCATGCATTCACAAAGAGGAAGGGATCCCCTGGGGACCCCTCCCTTTTTGCAAATGGGTTAGCACCAACTTGAAACGGTGGTAACTGCAATTGTTTAGTGTCAGCATTTGCGGTCAACAAAGAATCAATCAGCGGACTGCGACTCGCTAATTGGAAAGGAGCGCCCCTTACTAAATGCCACTAGCAAACCCTGTTTTGTGATTGGGCAATGTGATATCAGAATGGCAAAATTGGGGGTGTGCATTTGAATGAACGTTTTTCCTGACGTAAAAAATTTTCCTGACGTTTTTCCTGACGTAATAAATCTGAAAACTAGGCCGTTTGTGAGAATTAAAAATAAATTGGTACATGTGGCCCTCAGTAATAGTCGGACATGACTCAACAAAGCTCAGGACTGCATTTTTAACATATATAGACATGTGGCATACATGTCAGTACTGGGACACTCACAGTTTGTTCTATTTGCATTCAACATGGCAACAAACATTGCATGCAGCACGTCAAGACATCTGCTACTGTCACTCAGGAGCATTCTACTGTACACATTTGTCAATGTGATACCTACCAACAGGGCCACCGATCAGCACACCCAGGTGGTCCAGCAGGTCCTGTTCTCTGGTAACCAGGTCAGCCCGGCGATGCTTCAGCTGGTGCTAATTCCTTGTTGTGTTGAATACACGTTTGAGGTGGTAGAGCACCTTGCCCCACCGCAGCCGCCTTGCTTCTGTGTGATACCCCTGTATCACACACCCACCCAGCATCAATGGTAGAAAGTGGCACACCAGCCACACAAAGGTCCCATGCTCCTCCTCACTCATGCGGGTCAGCCCCACCCTTCCCGACAAGTCTGTGCACAACAATTTAAACAGAAAGAGGGAAAAAGGAAGGAAAATAAATGTGAAAAAAGGAAACTTACAACCAAAACTACAAACCCCAACTAACCTAACTAATGTAACCCCCAAACAGACACCCGACAGTACAAATACAATCCAGAAAACAGTAAACCTCACAAAAGCACTTCAACAGGTACAATATACAAATAGAATACACAAAAAGACACAAGAGAGGCACCACAAGATTCAAGAAACGCAATCCAGACACGAGCAACACCAAGGCACAACCACACAGTCAAGAAAAAGTACAGACTGTATAGTGAAAGTGAAAATACACTCACACTACCAGGTCTGTAAACAGGATTTCCTATTACATCACTTCATGTCTGCTTTGCGGCCTTTTTTCCATCTTGCGTGTAATTTTTTTGACCCATACAATGTTTGTACGAATATTGTTGACATATAACCAACATGTGCGGCAAAATACCACGCATTACTGGGAAACTTCTATTTTAATGGATATCTGCATGCTTGTGGTGCACTGGTGGAATTAATGCTAAGGGCCCAGGTATGTTTAGTTAGCATTTGCGCTGTTTTTCGATGCATTTGCGTCAAACATTTTGACGCAAACTGTGTTTGCGTGATTTTCTATTATTTAACATGCATGCACCCTGTATCAAGGTGGAGATAGGATGGTATGGCCTGCAGGGTGTGGTGTAGTGGTTGGCCACATGTGGTAGAGCATGCAACTGTGGCCCAGATTTATACTTTCTTTGTGCGCAGTTTCTTAATTTTTTAAAATTGTATTTTGTAAGTTTGTGCCGCTTTTGGGTCAATAAATGACGGGAATGCGGCGCAACAAAAGTATGAATAATGGACTGTGTGTTTTGTGTGTGAATGATCTGCAACAACAATATGTGTGCTTCTGAATGAATGGCATGCAATACATTTGACGTAATGCTCATGTATGAATTTTTTTAAATGGGAATCTACATCAGATGGCAATCAGTGATGAACAGCAGTCATGATATGTGTTTGTAATATGTTTTGACTCATTTGATGTGTGTAGTCTGACTTTGGGGACATTACATTTCACACGACAAACAAAACTCAGGGATGATTGAGGATGCCTGATGAGTGCTAGGTCGGATATGTTACCCCTCATATGTCATTAATTGTTGGCTACGACTTCATGGTGACTTGTGTGTGAACTACCCATCTGTCAGGCATGTGTTCATGTTTGGTACGTACAGTGTTTAAGACACAGTCCACCCATACAAATGTTATGTACAAGTCAGTTTGGCTCATGAAAATTACCTATGTTACTGATGTTGCTGTGGTGGACCTGCTGCCCTGGCTGCATGTGGTCACATATTTTCAAATGTGCATTTCACAGAAGTGTCCAGTAAAAAGTGTATGGGCATGTGTACCCTTTGTCAGGATTGGGCTCCATGGTGTTACGGTTTCGTGCGGGTCTAGTCAGGAGTCTGTTAGAGGCAACCATTGAGTTTGCAGAGTATCTTGTAAGTAAGAAGTGTACCAAAGCAGAAGAGCAGCTAAAGGCATACAAGGGGATAGGGCAGCTATGGTAAGACAGATAAACAGAAAAGTGAATACAGAGCAATCTTAGTGTGGACAAATATGGAACGGGTCAGTAATGGACAAACATGCAGAGCTTATCACTAAGATTGTACACAGGGTTGGTCTCAGAACTTCCCACTGCAACAGGGAACGTCAGTGCCTTTGTGCAGATTAATCTCACAGATAGTCACCACACACGCCCCATAGAAAGGTGGCAGCAGAAGTGAATCTGTGTCTGGACCCTTGGGGCTCAAACAAGGATTGTATTTACATACACAAGACTAGCCCTTGTTGGTCGGGCGGGAGACACAGTAACAATTCCTGGAATACAGATATAGCACACTGTCACTGTTAGGCACTAATGACTACATGCAACACCAGACAAAGGATGGGGGCTGGATTAGCCTCCTGGAAACCAGGTGCCAGACCAAATACAAAGCAAAACACTTCTAGACAGGTGGAAACTGATAGTACACATACCAGACATGATACCCCAAAAGGAAACAGAAAGCAAGGGAACGAACTAGGAGGCAAAGCCAGGCACAGGGAACAGGCTCTGGTTGAGGCAAAGGCTGGAACAGGTCTGGGTAACACAAAGCAGGCTTTGGCAGAAACAAACATGAACAAGGCTGAGAAACAGGGAGCAGAGTCTGACTGGAACAAGCAGGAACAGCACTGGGTAAACAGAGAGCAGGTTCAGGCGTAATCAGGACTCTAACACAATCCAACAAGGGGTCTGGAACACAAAGGAATCATATTCCAATGCACAACGAGGAGCTTCAGGGAATGACAGCTTCTAAGCAGTTCCAGGCAGCAGCAAGGCCAGGGCAGAGTCACATGGCTGGGCTGCACAAGAGAGGTCACATATGTGTGCTGCTTCAGTCTCTCACACGTCCTGGAGGAGAGAATCCAGTATAAAGGGACAACCGGACTTTTCCCATAGGAATCAATGGACAGAAGATTACAGGTCTTACCGACTACCAGGCAGTGCATTATGGGACCTGAAGTCCATGCAAAATAATGTAGTTCTTCTATAGCATGCCGTATGGAAAAGGGAAGCAAACAGGAGTCAGAAAGGGAGTCTGGGTGAGTGTTGATGATGATTCCCAGGGTACAGATAGTCCATTTACAGCACCCCCTAGAGATGAGAGGGCAGAGACTTTACACATGGCAGTGGCAGGACTTATTTCCAGGGAAGACTGCACAGGGCATGTGTTGTGAACATTGCTTGTCATACCTGGGACACTCATGCTATCCATTTTCAGAAATGATGCACATCTTGTCACACAAGCTTCTTGCAGAGAGAACAAATGTCACACTTATTAATGTCAGGGGTCTGTTCATAAATTCCTGTTACCACTGATATTTCACATCCACTGACTCATGTATGGTGCGCTTATTCATCTTATGATTGGAGATGTCATAGCTGTGTCATGTGCTACAGTAGACCATGTTGGAAACGTGGATGTCTGTCATATGCTGTGGTCCTATGATTTTTTCCTTCATATGTGAAATTCAAAAGATGAGTTTTTTTTATATGTGTGTGATATTTGCTGTACAATCACATGCATCACATATGATGTTGCATCATAAGTAGTCAGATTTGTCTTTGTGACATGCTCCCTGAGATAATACTCACATTCCTAAAGAACATGTGATGGAGAAATAAGTAACCGGAGAAGGATTGTGTGATAAAGTAAGGTGTTTAATTACATATCCCAACAAGGTGTTTAGAGTGACTATTGGTGAAAAAGTTTTGAACAATCTTCTGTCTGCGGCACATTCCTGCAGCTGTGTTTTGATGTTCTCCCTCATTTTCCCTGGCACCATCCTCCTCCTCCTCCACCTCCTCAGGCATTCCTTGCTCGGGATCATATAGGGGATGTTCCTCCTCACACAAATGATGTGCAGGATAGCACATATAAGTATTATTTTACACACAATGTGTAGGGCACATAGGAGGCTGCCTCCTGTGATGTCCAGGCACCTGAATCTGGACTTCAGGATGCCAAAGGTCCTTTCTATAACAGTGCATGTCCTCCGATGTGCCTCATTATAGGCACGCTCTTCTACTGTGCTTGAGTTGGGGAATGGGGTCATGATCCATGGCTGGATCCCGTAACCCTGATCAACTGAAAAAAAAAATTGTTAGTGCTTGCAACAGGAATGTCACGTAGCATGGCAGTTGATATCTTGTGTCGTCTGTGACTCATATGTGTTTGTGGTATTGTGTGAGATCCTGGGTTTCTGTGAGGTTTTTTCTGCAGTGGGTTGTTTGACTTGACAACTTGTGTTTGGCTCACTGACCTGGTATCTATGATTTTGTTTCTGAACTTCTGGTCAGTATGTATGTACCATGCGTTGTGTGGAGAGCAACATGTTTTAGTGTGCTTTCACTGGAGGGGACATGATACTTCCACACACACAATAGATTCCGATGTGGTGATAACATGGTTGCACTAAATGGCCTGGACATCCCATCCAATTAGACATGTGTCATTGCAGATGAAATGCAACAGGGAGGCCCTTTGATTTCGCTTGGTGACAATGCACAACACATCTCCATATGTTGGCATCACTGAGGTGTTCAGTATTGACAATGCACAATTGTTCCATGTGTGACTTGGTTCTATGCAAACCTTTGTAGTTCCCTGTGCCAGTGGCTCATGTGCAACCGTGCACCTACACTACCAAACTTGCTCCAGGTAAACTGGCTAACTGCTTTGTGGAGGTGGATGTATCTGTGCAGGAAGAGCCTTCTCCCTCTACATCTGTTATTTTGATGGACAATTGGCTCTTTCAGTGTGTGCAGCAGTGTGCAGTTTGCATTAGTAGCACATAAATTTATGTTCATAGCACAGCCCACTTCCTTATTGCTACCTGGCAAAGGCACCCTAGGAGTGATGTATGATGTTGGGACTGCCTCAGTATTTCTGTGTCACCTACATGTGAGTCTGCATCATCATGCTATGTGTCTCATGGTGTTAGACCTGCAGCAACACACATTGCACACCCCTTCCACGCTACATTTTGCTTGGGAGGGTGTCGGATTGACTATGTGGTCTAATGAAATAGTAAATGGTGCAAGCCATGTCATTGTCACTGTGTGCTTTGACATTGGTCCGTTGTAGCTCTAGAGTGGGAGCTAATGTTATTGGCAGCTGTCATTTGTCCATATGTGTGTATCCCATTGTGTCAGGGTGTACAAAATAACTACCTGTGTCACACCTCAGTGTCTTCCTGCCCACGTGTCAATGTAGAGGTGTATGTATTGTGTGTCCTACAGCATTGCTGTGCCGTGTGTATATTGGTAGGTTTATCGACTTACCGACAAGAAGACCATTGCCATATTGTCCATCCTGGAAGTGCTGATTGATGGTGTTGTGGCGGAAGATGAACGAATCATGTACACTCCCAGGGTACTTGGCTAAGATGTTGGTAAACAATCTCAGGTGGTCAACTATGGCCTTCACATTTATGGAGTGGGTGTGCTTTCTGTTTCAGAATAGATGCTCTGTTGCTGCAGATGGTACAATCCGGACATGGGTGCAGTCAATTGCAACAAGCACATGCAGGAAGCCTTGTGTTTGATAAAACCCCTTTTTGATCTCCTGCTGATTCTGCTGGGTTTGGGGAAGCTGATGTGATGGGGGGTGAGGGAGATGATGGCATCTAGGACCTTGGGAAGGAAGGCGGAGAATGAGGGCTGTGATACCCCAGCGACCTGGGCACCTATTGTTTGGAAGGAGCCACTTGACAACATATGCAGGACAGGACAGCTAGCAGCTTGGTCACCAGTGGTATATTGTGTGGTGCCTGCAGGCTGACTGTTATATGCGGCTCAATTTGGCACAACAGCTGCTGCATGGCTTGCCAGTTGAGTCTATACCTCAGGATGATGTCCTGTTCCCTGAGGCCCTTGAGGGTTGTCCTGGTCCTGACAACCCTCTCCTGCCTTCTGCGTTGCCTTTGGGAGCCACGTTGGGGTGGTGGTGGCTGCTGCTGTTGGTCCTGTGCTCTGCATCATCTAGCATGCTGCATCAGTAGCACCTCCATGTTGTCCTATTGAGCTATGATGTTGCTTGTGTGTGTTTTCCTTAAGCAGTGGTGTGTTTGCCTCATTTTAACAACTGCCCTGACCCAGGTGTTAAAATTTGATGCAAATCGGGCTTAGCGTAATTTTTCGTGTCCGGCTCCCACTCGTGCGTCATTTTTGCCCTGTTGGATAAATATGGTGCTATGGTGTTTGAGTCATTTTTTGGACAGGAACGCCTACTTTGCATCTCATTGACGCAAGGCGGTTTCACGCATCCTTGAAATGATGCAAACTCCATATTTTTGATGGTAGACGAGTCTAGCGTCAAAATATAAATATGGAGTTAAGTTTGCACTGGATTTGCTTAAAAAAATGGCACAAATCCGTCGCAAACAGTGTATGAATATGGGCCTTAGTCAGTACGTTCCTAGTCAGTTCTGTCTCAGGCCACCGAACAGCTATTTTGCACTCAGTCCACCAGTCACTTGGAATGAAATTCGCAAACAATGTATTCAAATCAATCCACAACACCAGTGATATTTTCACAAATATTCCATTCAAGTGGCTTCTATTGCAATTTTGGGAAATCATTGGTAAATGGTGCAAGATCACTTCAACTCCACAGCACATGAACATAACCACCAGCAGGCACTTTTCTCAATGGGAAGGGTGTAACCCCTCTATCTGCTCCAATGGGTGGCGGACCACCCGAAGGTTTCTTCATCTCTTTCTTTTTCACCCACTTGGCCTCCCATCTAATTCATTCCATATTGTAATGTTTTTAATCAGTTCTTTAATCTGAGTTTTTAATCCCGTAGTTCTCATATCAGCAATGTCTTTTTCACAGAAGCACACTCAATAGCTTAATTGAAAGTCTCATTTTTATTTAAGTCTACTTCATATTTTTGAGTCAATTTTAAAAATGTACCATGAACTTGGCCTGCTTGCTTAGTAATATCTCTAAACACGAATGTGAGCTCATCTTCTTGATAGGTCTCTAGCTGTTCCAAGCCAAGATTCCCAACTATCACTGCATTCAATTCCATTGTTAACTTTGTCACATTTAAAGTCCTTTCTCTCTGTGTTGATGGAAGCGTTCTATGACTCAGTTCTGAACCACTCTCCTTGGATAGGGTGTTTCCATTAAAGAATTGTACCCAATTATCTATCTCCTTCGTGCTAATAGATCGTGTCACCACAGGAATCTTAGGTGTGGAAACACTTCCCTGAGCACCATTTCCCAAATTTAAAGGTGGTTCCCTTGCAAAACGATTATGTGCAGGCATCTTCTGATATGTACCTATTGAAGTATTTCTTAACATACTCAAAGTCATATGTGCACTCACTCCACATGGAGTACTAGCGTGTGTTGTAACTAAAGGAACAAACTCACTAATGCCTGAAGTATTTGGAACTCCTCTCTGCCTTTCATCATAGTTGAGTACAGTCAAATTATACGTATTTCTCCCAGCATCTTCTGTTTTATACATAGTAACTACCGGGCCTATAGTAACTCAGACTGTAAGGGCATCAACAACACTCACTGTAGGATCAACTGAGGAACATACACTCAAACCTTCAATTCTTAACTCACAGGGTACCCTAGCATCAGTAATTCCCACAGGACTAGGAGTCATCCTAGTTGGAGCAGTCTCAACGTTAGCCAGACCATCAGTTTGATTTCCACTTACAACCCCAACTTGTTTATATCGAGGTGCACATTCGGAAAGTAACACATTCAGAAGACTATCTCCAGAGCCTTCGTCACTGTCCATACTCATATCATAAGGCTCTTTTTGTTTCCTCTCTTTCAATTTCTGAGTGATTTTCCTTTCCCCTTCTCCCTCAACTGTATCTGTTGTCAAAGCTGGATACAATCTAACTCCTTCTATCATGTCAGTTCTCCACATTTTCTGCTAGGCATCCCATCTAGCAATTGCATAATTAGGCATAACTTTCTTCTCTCTGCCCTGATATTTCTCTTTGTCTCTCACATGAGCAGCATGTTTCCAAGCATTAAGTGCTTCACATTGTGCGGGTCTGGGAAGTGTTTTAATTTCATATAAAACGCTCCTCTTCAATAATTCTCAAATTAAATGTGCCATATTGTGGGAATCTCAATGGACTGTCCTTTTCTCTGATCTCGCACCATTGACCAAGCCAAACGCACACTTGAAGCCCCACCTGAATTGCCATATAGTGACCTGGAGTACCTTCCGGAGGCACTATTTCTCCCTCCCTACAGGGAATATGAACATCTCCTCTAAACATATCTTGTATAAATTTACAGCATTTCATGTTTCAGAAATTTTCACAATATTACAGTTAGATTAAAATAATGCTGCATCCACAATCCTTTGCCTTCGACCCAACCACCAATCGCAGCACAGCACCGTATGAAGGGAACTGGGGTGTAGTCTGCATTTCCTGCTGAGCCATCTGTGCGAGGAGGGAGGGAAGGAGTGGTCACTCACACCTGAAAGGGCTGTGCCTGTCCTCACACAATGCCGTCTCTAACCCCCTGGTGAGTGTCTGGGGCCTGGTCGGGGCAAGGCAGGATTTCACATTCAAGAGAGACTTTACTTTGAAGTAGGCCTACTTCAAAGGAGAAATTGGGTATAAGAAGGACACCCAAAACAACAGACTTTAGGACACTTCTGAAAACCAAGAGGAACCTCTGCCTGGAGAAGAGCTGAAGAGCTGAGGAAGAAGAGCTGCCCTGCCTGCTACTGTGCTTTGTGGAGCTATCCTGCAGTTGCTGCTTCTGCCAGAGTAAGAGGGCAAAGACTGGACTTTGTGTGCCTTCCATCTTGTGAAGATCTCCAAGGGCTGAATGCAGAGCTTGCCTCCTGTTGTTTGAAGTCTCCGGCAAAGACTTCTCTCTGGAGAGACTCCTATCCTGCCCTGTGGTGCCCATCCAGTTCCTGGGACCCTGAGAGGAGAAGCTGGCAGCCTAAGAGGAGAAAATCCACGCACAGAGCGCCATGCGGGGAAAAGATCGACACAACTCTGATCTGCGGCTGAAGAAAGGGCACGCCGCCGGCTCATGGCTGAAAATTGACGCTCGCTGGAAACGCGACTAAAGAATCGACGCACGGACTTGGAGAAATGATGAGCAGCATTGCTGACAAGGCTGGGAGATCACAACCCACGCTGCGTGGTTTTCGGATCATCGTGCGGCTGGATTTCCGACGCAAGCACAGCTGGGCATGTAAAAACAACGCAAGGCCTGCTCGGATCCGAGAGTACTGACGAGATCTACGCATCGCTCTCCTGTGGAGAGAAGAAACGACCTGCCCCGACCCTATGAAAGGAGAAACGAAGCAAGTTCTTGCTTGTGAGTGAAATTGACGCATCACAAGCCCTTTTTGACGCACACTCGCCCGTGTGGGGTTATTTTTGACGCTCCCAAGGTACATTTTCATGCTAACAGTGTTAGTGTGTGTTTTAAACTACATAAAGACTCTTTTTGCTTTTTAATTGATAACTTGAATTCTGTATTGTGGATTTCTGTTGTTTTGGTCTTGTTTTGTTTGGATAAATATTCTCTTTTTTTCTAAACCTGTGTTGTGTCATTTTGTAGTGTTTTCATTACTTTACTGTGTGTGTTGGTACAAATACTTTACACCTAGCACTCTGAAGTTAAGCCTACTGCTCTGCCAAGCTACCAAGGGGGTAAGCATGGGTTAGCTGAGGGTGATTCTCTTGCACCCTGACTAAAGTGAGGGTCCTTGCTTGAACAGGGGTTAACCTGACTGTCATCCAATGACCCCATTTCTAACAGTATCAATTAAATCTTCCCAAAACCAAATGCCCAGATATTTTGTACCTTTATTTTGCCATTTCCAACCTGTATCTTCTGTAATTGAGGGGAAACAGTGGAAGTTAAGAGGGAAGTTCTCAGTTTCATCTTTTTAAGTGAATGTCCTGAATCATTGGCATATTCAGCTGTTGTCACTAGAGAGCAGGGTAGTGTATTGTCACCTTTTGAAGAAAACTCCCTTAATGTTTATATTGGATCTTCAAGGAGGGGTTCAATGGATAATAAGAACATGAGGGTTGATAGGGGACAGCCTTATCTCATACTTTTGTATAGCTTAAAGAGCTACAAGGAGAAACCATTTATTCTTATTGATGCTTGAGGACTGGAGCAAAGTGCTAATGCTATGTGGATGAAAACACCCCGCTAATCAAATTTATTGACAGAGGCTTTAAGAAAGGTCCATAAAACCCTATCTAAAGCCTTTTCTGATTGCAAGGCTATGGCAGGAAAGTTAAATAAATTAGCCCTATCAGTGACATGACAAATGATTCTTATGTTGCTACATCCTAGTCTTACTTTGAGGAAGCCAGTTTGTGCAGGATGAATTAGGAGGCTGAGAAGTTTTCTAATCTATTTGCATGTACCTTGCTTTAAATTTTACAATCAATATTTTAAATTGAGATTAGACAATTGTTTTTGATTTCTTAGAGGTTTTTACCTTCTTATGGTATTACTACCATTGTGCCATAGTAGCTGAGCCCAGAATACTTCACTTTTTAGGCAAAGTATGAGAAAAGGTTATGTAATGGTGTCAGGAGAGATGATTTATAAATCCTATAAAATTTGCTTGTGAGACCATCTGGCTCTGTGTGTTAAACCATGAATATAGCTTTATAGCCTGCCAAAGTCAGGAGCTTTTACCAAGGGAGCGGGCCTTTAATAGCCAGTATAGCCAGGTATGATGGGCTACTAAGCTATTAGAACATTTCATCCCATAAGGGCAAAATGTTCTAATTAGAAAAACGGAGCCTAAGGTGTTGAAATCCTCTTTGCTCCAAATCCTTTGTTCACAACTCTTGCTGTGAATGTTCTTCAGTTAATAGCCATGCATAGAGCCACGGCTGTTAGTTGTTGCACATTCATAGCAAGAGCTGTAAACGGGGGCTGAAGTCAGCCACTCGTTCTCACCGGCTTGGCTGAACTGCTTTTTGTAGTTCAGCCAAGCCAGGGTGACCCAGGAGCTGAGCAACATTTACCCCTCCCTCCTTCTGAAGCCCTTTTGATGCTGAGCTACAGGAGGAGTGAAGGACAAGGGCTCCTGCACAGCCTCTGCCTTTCGCTTTTTTCTGCCATCTTTTTGAGAGACAAGGGAAAGAGAAAAGCACTGGCTGTGTATTAGAACATTAAAATGTTGAGAGCAGTGGGTCTATACCAGTTCATGTAGGCCACCGCTACCCCATTGTCTCCAATTGGGCTCTCAACATTCCAGGGTTCTAATAGCCTTTAATATTTCAGTCTGAGATATGGGTTTATTGAGAGTCTCTTTCAATGGCCTGTCTAATTTTGGGAGAGGAAGTTTGTCAAGAAAGTCTTTGCAGGATCCAATATCAAGGGGTTTGTCGGGTTGATGCAGGGTTTCATAGAAAGTTTTAAAGGCCTCTAGAATTTCTTTGGAGGAATTAAGGTTAAACCAACCTGCTTTCTGATGATGGGAGTGGTTCCAAAATGTTAATTATTTAGCAAGATATTTTCCGGCATTGTTTTTATGCAATATTGATTCAGCTTTCCTCAAGGAAACCCATTTATGTGCTCTGCTACTTACCATCGTATTAAATTCATATTTGAGATTTTTCGGTTCAAGGAAAGCAGCAGAGGATTTGGTGTGATTAATTCTGAGTTTCAGTTTTTAATCACAATTTCTAATTTGTTTAGGCACTGTTGATTTTCTTATTTTTGGCAGCCATCAAATTAATCAGAGTTGCAGATGATACCGATCTTTTTCTTCTTTCAAATACCTATTTTTGAATGGGTAGAGGCATTCATATTTCTCTTATTTGGCAGGTGTCACTGCGAATAGGCCTGTCTACCATTCATTTTCTTCTCCTCCTTCCTCTGTTGCTTACACCTCATTTACAAACAAGGAGAATCTACGTGCACACCAGTTCTCCATTCTAAATCTCTTGCTCGTTCTCCTCCCTCTCTCCTTACTGTCTTATTGCTATTTCTTGGTGAGCAATAACAGTACACACTGCCTTGCAGTCTGAAGTAATAATATCCCCGTTAGTCACTGGTGGAGTCTTGAAAAGCCTTGAAAAGGAGGCCTTCTGTCAAAAGAGACGAATAGAAGAACCATGGGCCATATTTATACTTTTCGACACACAACTGCGCCAACGCAGTTGTGCGTCAAAAAATCTAACGTCGGCTAACGCCATTCTGAAGCGCCATACGGGCGCCGTATTTATTCAATGACGTTAGCCGGTGTTAGCCGGCGGAGCTGCCTGGTGTGCGTCAAAAAAAATGACGTACACCAGGCAGCGCCGGCGTAGGGGAATATGGAGCTTGGGCGCCAAAAAATGGGGCAAGTCAGGCTGAGGCAAAATGGTTGCCTCAACCCGATTTGCGCCATTTTTTTCGACTCCCAACCCCCTATTTAAATGACTCCTGTCTTAGCAAAGACAGGAGTCATGCCCCCTTGCCCAATGGCCAAGCCCAGGGGACTTCTGTCCCCTGGGCATGGCCATTGGGCATAGTGGCATGTAGGGGGGCACAAATCAGGCCCCCCTATGCCACAAAAAAAACAAAAAAAACTTACCTGAACTTACCTTATGTTCCCTGGGATGGGTCCCTCCATCCTTAGGCGTCCTCCTGGGGTGGGCAAGGGTGACAGGGGGGGTCCCTGGGGGCATGGGAGGGCACCTCTGGGCTCCTTCCGAGCCCACAGGTCCCTTAACGCCTGCCCTGACCAGGCGCTAAAAAACAACGCAAAAGCGGCTGGATGTCATTTTTTTTGACCCGCCCACTCCTGGGCGTCATTTTTCCCCGGGAGTGTAAATACAGCGCACATGCCTCTGAGTCCGTTTTTTTAGACGGGAACGCCTACCTTGCATATCATTAACGCAAAGTAGGTGTCCACGCTAAAAAATGACACAAACTCCATGGACTTTGGCGCTAGACGCGTCTAATGCCAAAGTATAAATATGGAGTTAGTTTTGCGTCGGAATTGCGTCAAAAAAAACGACGCAATTCCGGCGGAAACAGAGTATAAATATGCCCCCATGTCTCTTTGTTCTTCCAGACAAATCTCTAAACCTTCAGCTATGGTGAATCAAATTGTGCACACACTGACCTTTTATATACAATTTGTAACTATTTCATAATCTGTTTTCCACCCCAAAATCACTGAAATCTCACATTAGCCATTTTAAATACATTATCTGTATTGTTAAGCAGAAATAAAGGCAGCTAGTCCGCTGTAGATAAAGGATTTCGGTTGGATGTACCATTTTCTACAAGGGTTTAGGGTACTCTACAAGCATTGAAGGCAAATCGAAGATAACAAAAACTCAGTCATCAAGCATAAACTAAACAAACTATGAAACTGATTGAGTTCCCTGTTGACCATGACCCTGAGAAGATGGAAAGCTGTGCATCTAAGCGTATATCTCTGATGAAACGTCAAGGCCCAACTCCTCGGAAGTGGTGTCAAGGTTATGTAAAATTTGTGATTATCACACATCCTTAAACACACACACAATCAATAAAATACCACGGGTTGAAACAGGGAAAGAAAGAACATCTTAATGAACATCATCAAATTATAGTGCAATCAGATTGGTGAGAAATGGTGGTAGCCTCCTTTCTTAGCTGGATCTATTCAAGAAATATACTAAACTATAATTTTGAATAGGGGCCTGTCAGGCGTTTTGCAAGATGTAAGGTGAACCAAAGGGGAAGGACCACATTTGTTTCCTCAATTAAACAGGAGAGTGAAGAAACAACTTAAGATTTAAGAATATAATTACTGCTGAAGAATTATGGTCTCTGAAACTGTTTTGGACACCAGGTACACTGTGCAGTCCGATTGCTTCAAAATTGAACGTAGTACCTAAATAATAGATTGTTTCAGCCACATTTGTTGAAAAAGCATTTTCAATTTCTGGCAAGTTTTACATGAAAAATTGAATGAACCACACTACATACTTAGGCAACTCAAAATTTCAGGCAACCAAACAAAACCATTTACGTGCACATTCTGAACTGAAGTTTTGAGTAACTGACGTCGAAAAGGATGATTGTGAAGAGGGAATTTAGGCTAGAACAAATAAGATACTGGTTGCTCTTTAGGTGGTAAGCAAAATTGTGCATCTGGAAGATAAGAATTTGCCAAACCTATCAGTGGCTAACAAAACCTTAGGAGGCGCCCCTGAGAGGTTCGCTGATGGGGCCCCCTTGCTACCCAATCCCTGCCGGTGTTCAAGTGCTTAACCACTGCGATCCACCAGCTGCAAAATCAATAGACATTTCAGTGAAATAGTTGACATCATGGAAATCACAACGATGTGCAGTCAGTGTCACAGTGGAGCATACGAAAAGTAATTTTCTGTGTTATTAATTTACACAATGTGGATTGAGGGAGTGACTGTGTGTGACTGAAAGAAACAAATTAATTTCGCCCCAACAAAAGGATCATTAGGGAGTTTATATGTAAGGCATGCACAGTTACAAATGAAAGGCTTTCAACAAGAAGTCAAGACTAAATTGACATAATCACTACTCGTCCTAGTTTATAAACAAGCATTGGCAAGATTTTTATCTCAAACTCTTGGTATTTCCCTTTTCTGGGACACTATAAGACTGGTGTACTCGAGCTCTTGCATGCGTAATTTTATCTGCTGTTGAGTCAACACCTGGAGTTGACTCATTTAAACCACTTTTTTTCTATGAGCCCCTACTGTCCCCAGTCTGTGGCGTAGGTGTTTTTGCAGCTCAGAAAGGAAGGGTACCCTGGGAGTTTATAGTGAGGGCTGCAGTTCTCAATTTTGCTTTTGAGCCTTTGTAGCTGATAATAATGTATGTGGTGAAGAGGACTATCTTCTTTATGAACGGGGCACTGTTGTTTAAATACCAAGGGCCTAATTTACAAGGAAATGACGTAGTGTGGCTTTGCAAGTCAGCTTGCTGCACCGCGCTGTCATTTCGCAAGTGCAGGGATGCGTCGTATTTAAAGAAATACAATGCATCCCTGTACTTTCCTGTGTGCTAGCGCACAAACTGCTGCCTAGTGCCAACGCAGGCACCCTTGCGCCATGGTGCAAGGGTGTCTGTGTTACAGAGATGATTGTTTATGTGCAGGAAGGAACACCTTCCTACACATAAACAATCATTAATGGCATTTTCTTCTTTCTATGTGTGCAGCAGAAAAAGGGGAAGAAATAATGTTATTTCTCCTCGTTGTGCCACTTTAATGCCACCCCTGGGGTGGCGTAGGAATCTGATGCATTCCTAGCCTTGTAAATCTGGGAATGCTAAGATTCCATCGCGTTCCATGTGTGTTGCAAGGAAACACCCACAGCAACACCCATGGAAAGCCCCTTTCATAAAGAGTTATGCGTGAAAGGGGGCCATATTTGCAATGCCATGAAATGCCATGCAAGGTGGCTTTGCATGGCCTTGTAAACATGGGCCCGCACACTGCACCACCGGAGCATCAACACAATGACACTGGTGGCTCAGTGTGCCACTAGGACAGTGAAAATGAGGCCCCAGGTGTTTTTGCTGCAGAGTGGCCAGGCTCTACCCAGTATGTTGGGGTCTCCTTTTTTTAGTGATTCCATTCTGGCAAGTATTTCTAGATACATTGGGGCAATCAATGTTATTAGGGTGCTCCCTTCTATGTGTCCTTGAAGGTTGTCATTTTTGGACATTGTCAAGCTAGCCATCCAATAGCTTTTCCTTATACTCAAACTAAGTATAAGTTTCCTAGAAAGCATCTATCAGACACTGCAGTTTCTGGACCTACAGCAGCCTGGAAAGCTCTACTATCAATGCGTACGGATAGAAGCTACTCTTAAAATTTTTTCATGAGGCTCTTCATATCTCCAACTTCTCTCAACTCTCATCCAATTATATCAATATTTTTAGCTTGCTTTCTCGGAGGTATCAAAAGAAGTCACAGATTTTCAGGTCTGTATTATTTTCCTTTTCAATTATGGTGGCTGCACGCTTCATTTTTTTCAATGAACTCATCTACTGGGATTATGAGGGGGGCCAAGAGCCCACAGACTGAAATCTCAGTCACTAAGGTCATAAGTAAAATGATAAATGTTTCTGATTATATGTTCAGGATTCAATTTAGGTTCACAGTTATTGCGATATAAGCTAGCATGCAGCAAACCGTTTGGAAAACACAGAAACAGCACTATCGATAGTGCAAGACGGGCACCACTGCATATCAACTCTATGATATATAAGCTCATGTGCATGACTTCGAACTGGCTGGTCTGCCTGTGGAAGCTGACATGGACTTATCCAACACCTACTAGACCTATCAGGCACAATAGGGACTTCGGATAATGTTAAAGACTAGGTACAGAGGATTAAGCTACAGTAAATAGCAGCAGTAGGCAACAGGGGCACAGTTGAATCAATTGGGATGGGTGGTGCAGCAGGGAAGTGTAGACAGACTGACACCAGAGCCTGCAGCAAGGACAATCGCATACAGTTACTGGCAGTGATGCTGTGGCTATTTCCACAGACAGAGTAGTATCAAGGAATGACCTCCGTCACTTTGAATTCCCTCCTATCTACATTTCCTTTTTCGTTATCGCTATCACTTTTCTCCCCTCTAGCTCTCTCATCCTCTAGTCACTATCCCCTATCGTTTATACCCACAATCATCAGCTTCAAGTATCAAACTGTGCCTGTAATATTTTCCCATGTTCCTCCTATTTGTATCTTTCCCATTTTCCTTTCAAGTTCCCTTTTCCTCCCTCAGTACACTCCTTTTCTATTTCCAGGTATTAAACTTACATCCCACTACTCTGTCATCTAGTTTTCGCACACCATCTCTCCACTCCTCCTGTTACATCCTTATTCATCTCGCGCCAACAGCTCCATACCTTCCTCTGTTTACCTCCTGCTCTGATTTGGTCATTATATGACGCTCTTCTCCGCAATCTTCAACTTAGCTCTTATTTTCTCTATCCTTTTGATCAATCAGTTTCTTTCGTGATACGTTTTCTTTACTCTTTACGTTGGTGACATCTTTTGTATTCATGTTGGTTCCTTTCCCCATCTTTCCCTTTCTTTCAGCCACCTCTATGTCTTGTAACTGTTTGTGATGTCTTTTCTATTTATGTATTCCCCTGTGCCTATCTATTTCTTCTCTTTCCTCCATTTCAATATGGTACATAGGCCCTCATTACAACCCTGGCGGTAAATGCTGCCTACCGCCGTGCTGACAGCCGCCAACATACCGTGACCACGGCGGTATTCCACTACGGGTATTATGACCCACACTGATAAATCCGCCACAGTAAAGACACCCACACAAGTCCGCCAGACCAAAGGTCAGTGATAAATTGGCGGTAGCAAAACCCACACCGTTACGCCAACAGGAATACGCCCACAGTATCAGGACCCACAAATCACCGCAGCGGTCTTTCAACCGCGGTAAACCATTAGCGGTACACACCGCCGCGCTCAAAATACACACAGACTTACAAAACTACACCACATTGGACAATTCAAACTATACACACCTGACACACATACATACCACACCCACACACTCAGACCACTATAAAACACACACCCACATTACTCACAGTCCTTTCAAGGAAACAAAAGATTGCCAACAGAGAGAGACACAAGCCAGGAGCACCCACTCAATCTGAGCCACAGAGCACCATCACCCATACACCACCCACGCAATTCACAGCACACACCACAACACATCACCCCACACATCCTCACACATATCACTCACCTTCACCCCATCACTCCACCACCTCACATATACCCCACTATCACAACCCCCTCATCCCAAAGCCAAGCCCTGCATGTAACACCAATCCAGGGTCCCCCATCATAGACCTGCATGGACACCCATCACCACAGCATGCCCATTAGAGAAACTCACCTAGCCCACAAAATCACCATGCACGCAAGGCAATGCTGACAGGGCTATCCCAACCATACAGGGAAACACATCCATGCACAAGATGGCACACGCAGATACAATAACACTGAATTTTCATCCCCACAGGACCCCTACTCAACGTCACCGGAGAGGAGTTGCCAGCAACATCCAGTCCCCCCCCAGAGGAGGCCCACAGTGATGACAGCAGCTCTGCATGCCTGGATCACGATGACCAACCTGGCCTATCAGGGACCTCTGGACCGTTGGTTACCCTGCCTCCCCCATCAGGAAACACCAGCACAGCACCCACCCAGCGGGGCCATGCCACTGTCCCCAGGACACGTCAATCAGCAGTGTGTCCCCCACTACAGGGACCCCAGGCAACCCCATAAACACAGGATGATCAGGGCAATATAATACAAAGACCAAGGCACACGTAATATAATAGACAGTTCAAAAGCAGTATTTGTAGTTATAAGATTAATCACTCAATGATCCCATTAGAATAAAACAATCAAATAAGAAAATTCAGAGAAAGTCCTTTGGGTGAGGAGTTCATCTTTAATGTATCAAAGACCAGCCAACACGTGTTTCGTCTTGGGAGTAAATGCTCCCCGTGACTTTTTCAAGGCTCAATAATTAAAACATGGGAAAACTAAATGTCCCGAAAATCATGACCAAATAAGAGAAAGGCTCAAACGTTGGTCTCATGCATATGGGTCCGAGTATGGCAAAGGTATGATATTACGACCTCCGGTGTCTGGCAATATAATAATAAGCATCAGAGCCGAATTATCTGGGCTCCGAGTAATCTTATAACTACGAATTCTGCTTTTGAACTGTCTATTATATTACGTGTGCCTTGGTCTTAGTATTATATTGTGCTGTATCTTTTGGAGGAAGGGGAGGATCCTCCTAGGCTGGGAGCACCGTGCCTTGATTTGGTTTCTTCTACTAGAGGGGAATGTTGGGAGCGCTTTCTTTCCCTTAATATTCCTTCCTGATTTTTGTACTACAGAATGATCAGGGACCTGGAGTCAGTGGCAGTGGGCACACGGTTCAGGGAATAGAGGCACAGGACAACAGGGAAACTGGGAGGACTGCTGTGCGACAGGGGGAGGACAGGCCCAGGGAACCGACTCTCCAGGAGGCACTCACCAATATCCTGGGAGCATACCACCATTCCAAGGAGACCATGGGCCAGATACTGTACAAGTTGCAGGAGACCCAGCGGCTGCAAGACAGACAGTACCTGGGGATGAGGGAGGACTTCAAAAACATCTACACCATCCTGGTCACCATTGCAGGGGTGCTGGCTGACATGGGCAAGACCATGAGGGAGGCAGTGGCACAACAACAGGCCCCTGACACTAGCCACACCAAAGAACAGCCCTCCACCTCTGCCGGCATCAGTGGACAGGAGGCCTGCCACAGGAGCAATAGGCCACCAGCACCCCACCCCCTGCAGAAGGAGAACCCCCGCAAATGGTCCCTGCGATCCAGGCAGAAGCCAAAGAACATTGCCAAGACCCCTGCCAGGAAATAGGACTCTCCTGATTTTCAACCTTCTGTCCCACTCTGTCACCCTTTCCACCTTGACCTGCCATTACTCCCCTTCCTATGCCCCATTGGACAATGCACCTGTAATACCAAGATACTCTAACTGAACATTCCTCCATCATCACCCCAGCCCATTGCACATCCCCATCTACATATGAGCACTTAAATAAACACCCTTGGAACAAATACAAATCTTGAGTCTGTCAAATGATTGAAATTTGTATTAGTTCAACATTCTGAAAACTTTGCAAGTCATATGTACAGTTATATATACATTGGGATGACCTTTAGTGGGCAGCAGTAAACATACCAGGAGCCAGAGTGGGCCACAGAGATCTGAAAATAGAGATGCCAAAGGGTACAGTAAGTGGCCATAGACACAGGGAAATCAGGCTGCCATGTCCAATGTCCAACAGAAAACTGAAATGTAAAGTGAAGTTACAGTGTCTTACCAGTGTTTCACTTGAAGTACTGCTGTATTATTTTACTTCTGTTGTCCACATCTTCTTCCTCTGCCTCCTTTTCCTCACTGTCCACAGGCTCCACCGCTGCCACAAGACCATCTCCAGGCTCACCCTCCTGCAGAAAAGGCACCTGGCATCTCAAGGCCAGGTTGTGCAACGTGCAACGATGATCTGGCACACCTTCTTGGGTGAGTAGTACAGGGATCCACCTGTCAGATGGAGGCACCGAAACCTGGCCTTCAGGAGGCCAATGGTTCTTTCAATTACCCTCCATGTTCGCCCATGTGCCTCAATGTAACGTTCCTTTGCCCTTGTCCTGGCATACCTCACTTGGGTGAGCAGCCATGAGAGGTTGGGGTAACCAGAGTCACCTGCAAATATCGAGGGATACCTGTTAGACACACACTAACCCTTAGGGACAACCCAGACACCAACTTATACTGGGTGGGGACATTAGGCTCACCTATTAGCCACACCCGGTGCCACTGGAGTTGGCCCATCACATATGGGATGCTGCTATTCCTCAAGATAAAGGCGTCATGCACAGAGCCAGGATACTTGGCATTTACATGGGAGATGTACTAGTCCGCCAAACACACCATTTGCACATTCAGAAAGTGATAGCTTTTTCTATCCCTGAACACTTGTTCATTTCTCCGGGTGGGGACAAATGCTACAAGTGTACCATCAATGTCACCAATGATGTTGGGGACATGTCCCAGGGCATAAAAGTCAGCTTTCACTGTGGCCAAATCCTCCACCTGGGGGAATACGATGTAGCTGCGCATGTGTTTCAGTAGGGCTGACCACACTCTGGTTAACACGTTGGAGAACATTGGCTCAGACATCCCTCATGCCATGGCCACTGTTGTTTGGAAGGAACCACTTGCCAGGAAATGGAGCACTGACAGTACCTGCACTAGAGGGGGGATACCTGTGGGCTGGCGGATAGCATGGTCAGTGCAAATCAAATCAAATCATTAACATTTATAAAGCGCGCTACTTACCTGTGCGGGTCTCAAGGCGCTAGGGGAAAGGGGGGGGTTACTGCTGCTCGAAAATCCAGGTTTTTAGGAGTCTCCGGAATGCGGAGTGGTCCTGGGTGGTCCTGAGGCTGGTGGGGAGGGAGTTCCAGGTCTTGTCTGCCAGGAAGGAGAAGGATCTCCCACCCGCCGTGGAGCGGCGGATGTGAGGGACGGCAGCGAGCGCCAGGCCAGAGGAACGGAGGAGACGGGTGGGGGCGTAGAAGCTGAGGCGACGGTTGAGGTATTCCGGTCCCTTGTTGTGGAGGGCTTTGTGTGCGTGGGTGAGAAGTCGGAAGGTGATCCTTTTGCTGACTGGGAGCCAATGCAGGTGTCTCAGGTGTGCGGAGATGTGGCTGTTGCGGGGTACGTCGAGGATGAGGCAGGCCGAGGCGTTTTGAATATGTTGCAGGCGTTTTTGGAGTTTGGCTGTGGTCCCAGCGTAGAGGGTGTTGCCGTAGTCCAGGTGGCTCGTGACGAGGGCGTGGGTCACGTTTTTTCTAGTGTCGGCGGGGATCCAGCGGAAGATCTTGCGGAGCATGCGGAGGGTGAGGAAGCAGGCGGAGGACACGGCGTTGACTTGCTTGGTCATGGTGAGAAGAGGGTCCAAGATGAAGCCGAGGTTGCGGGCGTGGTCTGCGGGGGTCGGTGCGGTGCCGAGGGCCGTGGGCCACCAGGAGTCGTCCCAAGCGGATGGGGTGTTGCCGAGGATGAGGACTTCCGTTTTGTCAGAGTTCAGCTTTAGGCGGCTGAGCCTCATCCAATCTGCGACGTCCTTCGTGCCCTCTTGTAGGTTGGTCTTGGCGCTGGCGGGGTCCTTGGTGAGGGAGAGTATAAGTTGGGTGTCGTCAGCGTAGGAGGTGATGATGATGTCGTGCTTGCGTACGATGTCGGTGAGGGGGCTCATGTAGACATTGAAGAGTGTCGGGCTGAGCGATGAGCCATGAGGTACGCCGCAGATGATCTCGTTGGGGTCTGAGCAAAACGGTGGGAGGTAAACTCTTTGGGAACGGTTTGAGAGGAAGGAGGCGATCCAGTCCAGGGCCTGGCCTTGGATCCCGGTGGAGCGGAGGCGGGTGATTAGGGTGCGGTGACAGACGGTGTCGAAGGCAGCCGAGAGGTCGAGGAGGATGAGGGCGACTGTTTCACCGTTGTCCATCAGGGTTCTGATGTCGTCTGTGACTGAGATGAGGGCGGTTTCAGTGCTGTGGTTGGTTCGGAATCCAGTTTGTGAAGGGTCGAGCAGGTTGTTGTTTTCCAGGAAGGTGGTCAGCTGTTTGTTGATGGTCTTCTCTATTACCTTGGCGGGGAAGGGCAGGAGTGAGATGGGGCGGAAGTTTTTCAGGTCGCTCGGGTCAGCTGTAGGTTTCTTTAGTAGGGCGTTGACTTCGGCGTGTTTCCAGCATTCGGGGAAGATAGCAGAAGAAAATGAAGAGTTGATGGCGGCCTGGAGGCGCGGGGCGATGATGTCGTTGGCTTTATTGAAGATGAAGTGAGGGCAGGGGTCCGATGGGGCGCCGGAGTGGATAGAGTTCATGATGGTTTTGGTTTCTTCAGTGTTGATGTGGGTCCAGTCGTTGAGGGTGATGGCCGGGGGTGTGGGTTCGGTGATGCTTGGTTGGGTCTGGTGTCCGAAGCTGTCGTGGAGGTCGCTGATCTTGCGATGGAAGAAGGTGGCGAGGGAGTTGCACAAATCTTGTGAGGGCGTGACGGCGTTGGCGTTGGGGTTGGAGAACTCCTTGACAATGCTAAAAAGTTCTCTGCTGTTGTGGCTGTTTTTGTCCAGTCTGTCGGTGAAAAAGTTCCTTTTGGCAGCGCGGATCAGGTGGTGGTGTTCGCGGGTAGCGTTCTTGAGGGCGGTCATGTTGTCAGCGGTGTGGTCCTTGCGCCAGGCCTTCTGGAGGGTGCGACAAGTTTTCTTCGATTCTTTGAGGTTGTCAGAGAACCAGAGAGGTTTTTTGGTGTTGGCCTGTCGATGTGTGCGTTTGAGGGGAGCAAGGTTGTCTGCGCAGTTGGAGATCCAGTTCGTGAGGCTGAGGGCTGCGTCGTTGGGGTCGGTGGTGAGGGTGGGTTGGTTGGCGGCGAGTGCGGAGAAGAGTTGCTCTTCGGGGATTTTGTTCCACTGTCGACGAGGGATGGGTTGAGTGCGGAGGTGGCGGGTCTCGCGTCGGAATGTGAAGTGGACACAGCTGTGGTCGGTCCAGTGTAGAGCGGAGGTGTGGCTGAAGAAGATGTGTTTGCTGGCGGAGAAGATAGGGTCAAGCGTGTGTCCGGCGATGTGGGTGGCGGTGTTAACTAGTTGCTTGAGGCCGAGGTTGGCGAGGTTGTCGAGCAGGGCGGTGGTGTTAGGGTCGTTGTTTTGTTCCAGATGGAAGTTGAGGTCGCCTAGGAGAATGTAGTCCGGCGAGGCGAGGGCGTGCGGGGAGATGAAGTCGGCGATGGCGTCGCTGAAAGGGGCGCGCGGTCCGGGGGGACGGTAGACGAGGGATCCTCTGAGGGTGGTCCTGGGGTCGGTGCGAATCTG
This sequence comes from Pleurodeles waltl, assembly GCF_031143425.1. Classification (NCBI taxonomy): domain Eukaryota; kingdom Metazoa; phylum Chordata; class Amphibia; order Caudata; family Salamandridae; genus Pleurodeles; species Pleurodeles waltl. Next base: position 362,066,624 of record NC_090448.1, on the reverse strand, counting down.
AAAATGCAGATGTTCATCGGCGAGAGGGGTTTCTTCGGTGGAGGTGGTGACGCTGATGGAGTCTTTGAAGACGATGGCGATACCTCCTCCTACTTTGTGTGCGGTCTTTTCTGGAGATCTTGTAGCCTTCGGGGTGGCAGTGGCGATGTCTGGGGCCGACGAGGCGTTCATCCAGGTCTCCGTGATGAAGGCGACGTCCGGAGCTGTGGAGTCCAGGAGGTCCCAGAGTTCAACGGCGTGCTTGTGGACAGAGCAGCGTTGACCAGGATGCACTTGAGGTGGTTGATGGTGCGTGGGCTGGTGGTCGTGGTAGTTGCGTGGTGGAAGATGCGTTTGCAGGAGTTACAGGCGAAGGATCCATGGGTGCGTTTCGGGTGAGCTTGGAAGCAGGTGTTGGAGCGCCCTGGGTTGAGGGCGTGGAGGGTGGTGGGGTCGTAGCGGGTCAGCGGGGTTCGGGGCAGCTGGGGACCAGGGGTCGTGGCGCTGGGCGCGGGACAGGCGCGGACGGGCTTGCCTCTGGCGTGCCTCCGGCGCGCCAGCGGCACGCCCGCTGCGCGGCCCGCTGTGCAGTCGCGCTGCGGCCGCCATAAGAGGGAGGAGGGGTCAGCTGGGGGCGAATGGGAGCTGGGGGGCGGGGGCGTGCAGGAGGTCGCGGCGGGAAAGCGCGAGGGAGGGGGGACAGGTAGAGTGAGAAGAGCTGGGGGAGGGGGTTTAAGGGTGGAGGGGTGGAGTGTTAGGAGTTTTAGGAGATTAGGGAGAGAGATAGGAGTAGGGTTGAGAAGATAGGGGAAGGGGGGTTGTAGAGGTGGGTGAGGGTGAGAGGTAGAGTGAGAGGATAGGAAGAAAAGCAACAGAGGGGGTGTCGGGACGGGGGGAGAGATAGAGAAATAGATAGATGGAGAAATAGGTGGAGAGATAGAAAAATAGGTAGATAGGAGGAGGGGGTGAGTGAGGGAGTTAGATAGAGAGATAGGTAGATTGGTAGATAGGAGGAGTGAGGGAGGCAGGTAGCGAACGGGGTAGATAGGGGTGATAGAGAGGGGGAGGCGAGTGAGGGAGGGGGGTGAGGCAGGAGCAGGAGGGCAGGGGCGGGAAGAGACAGAAGACGGAGAAAGCAGAAGAACAGAAGAACAGAAGAACAGAAGAACAGAAGATGACAGAAGAAGATACAGAAGACGAAGAAGCAGAAGACAGAAGATCACAGAAGAAGATACAGAAGACGAAGAGCAGAAGGCAGAAGACCACAGAACAAGATGAGGAAGAAGAGAGGCGACAGGAGAGGCTGAGAAGCACACAGAAGAAGAGAGAAGACGGGGAAAAGAAGGGTACAGAAGAAGATTACCGAAGAGGAGCGAGAGAGGAAGAGACAGAGAGGAGGAAAATAAGCAGGAGCAGGAGAGAGGGTGAGTAGCGCGGGGCAGGGCGAGGGGCTGGGAGGTGGGGGGTACTTACTGCGAGGTGGGTGTCAGGAACCTGGAGGAGCTGGAGGAGCTGCAGCGGCAGGGGGAGCGACCTACCCTTGGGCCCCCAGCTAGGGGGAACCTGCCAGGGAAAGGCTGGAGGAACAAGGGTTCTGTATGTTAGTATAATGTGTCTGTCCTCCATTGTCGCAAGGTCCACCAGGGGTCTGTACACCGGAGGATGTCGCCATCTCATATTCATCCTCAGCAGTTGAAGCCTATGGAGGAAAACGGTGAGCAGAGGGTCATATTCACACATCAATTTAAATAATGATGCATCTTTTCCTTTACAGAACCTGTATGTGAATCCGACAGTGAGTTTCTGTGCCAATGTCTGCTGTGACGCAGTTAGGTGCCATGGCCTGTTCCCCCGTGAAATAGCGGCTGCCTGACCTGTGAGGAGGGACAAGTGAAAATGAGGTAATTCCACAGGCGTTGTGCATTGTTGCGGTAGGCGGTCGATGACCGCTGCACAACTTTGCATTGGTTATCATTGGGCCCTATGTGTCCAGAAGCCAATGGTGATGTTCGCCTGCGGTGATGGTACGCACCGCCGTGTACGTGACACCCATTTTCTATCTATTCACTCACTTGCTACCTGACCTTCAACAGGAGAGGACCTACACTGCAAGTGCTGCTGTGACCTGTGTGTGGAAGCGACAATGGCTCATGTGTCTTGGGAAAGGGCCCCTGCCTTCACTGCAGAGGAGTTGGAGAACCTGGTGGATGGGGTCCTCCCCAGTACATGTTACTCTACGGTCCTCCAGACAAACAGGTGAGTACACTGTGAGCATGATGTGTGGGCCATGAATGTATGGATTGCTATGTGTGTAAGCCACATGTAGGGGGGGCTGAGGCATCCTGGCCAGAGTGCTGCATGTATGGTGGTAAATGTATGTGCGTCAGGGGATGGGAGGGATCTGGTGGGCCATGAGTCTAACGGTTAACTAATTCCCTTTTCTGCTGCATGCCATCGCCAAGGAGGTGCGGACCCTGGAGGTCTTTGACAGGCGGAGCACCCACTGCCGCAAACGGTGGGAGGACCTGCGCCACTTGGCAGGGAAGAGGACGGAGGCCGAGCTGGGGCTGGCCTCCCAACAAGGAAGGGGTGCCCGTCGAACCCAGACCCCCCTGATGTTCCGCATACTGGAGGTGGCCTATCCAGAGCTGGATGGGTGCTTGAGGGCATCACAGCAGCCACAAGGAGGTAAGTACAGTTCCCAATATACTACTTGCGTGTGGTGGGGTGGTCTCTGGGTGGGGGATGTGCGCCTGATGGTGCCCCAAGGCCAGGCCGGACATTGCAGGGTAGGTTCCATGTTGGGTAGAGGCTAATGAACTCCACCTCCAACCAAGCTAGTGGGCGTCCACTATTGGGCAGGGCTCTGTGGGTCTCAGGTATGCTGCAACTGGCACTAGGTATTACTGTCCATGGCATGGTGACTAGCAGTGTGACTGGTAGTGCATTGCCTAGTGCTTAGGGCGGTTCCCTGTGTGTTGTGTACACCAACAGTGGTGTTGTTGCTGCCATTGACCCAGTGTATCTGTGTCTCTTTCCACCCTTTTTGTTTTGTCATCCTGTCCTTTTGTGCATTAGCATCATCTGACGGAGAAGCAGAGGCACCGGCGACGGAGGGAACTGTATCCCACATGGCCCAGGAGGCCAAATCCACCGACGGTGAGGGCACCAGTGGGACGGAGGGCGAGGGGAGCACCACGGTGGAGACATGAGGGGACAGTTTGGCTAGTGATACCTCCTCCAATGGAAGCTCCCTGGTGGTGGTGGGTACATCTGTGGCCACCCCAACTACAGGTACAGCCGCCACCCCGTACCAGCACTGCCCTCCCAGCAGCCCCTCAGCGAGTTTCCCGTGCCGCTCACCCAGCAGGGTGGGCATCTCCTTCGCCTCAGGCACCTCAGGCCCTGCCCCACTAAGCCCTGCAGCCCTGAGTGAGGAGGCTATTGACCTCTTGCGATCCATCTCTGTTGGGCAGTCAACCATAGTGAATGCCATCCAGGGCCTGGCAGGGCATTTGCAACATACAAATGCATTATTGGAGGGCATTCACTCTGGCGTGGCGGTCCAACAGAGATCATTCCAGGCTCTGGCCTCCTCCCTGATGGCAGCCATTGTTCCTGTCTCCAGCCTCCCCTCCAACTTCCTCTGCCCAGTCCCATTCCCCTGAACCCCAACCTATCCCAAGCACACATTTAGACCAGCATGCACCCAAGACAACACACAGGAGTGGCTCAGGCAAACACAAGCACCACACATCATCCCACAGGCACTCACACAAACACCATCCAGATGCTGACATAACAACATCCACTGCCTCCACTGTATCTCACTCCACCTCATCGTCCACCTCCCTCCCAGTAACGTCTCTACTCACACCTGCATGCACTACATCCACACCCGCTGCCTCCATCACCATCACGCCCATCACTACACGGACTCACTTGCAGTCACCACCCCCACATCCAGGCACACGTCCCATGTGTCCTCTCCCACTGTGTCTGTGCCCCTTCTCCCAAAGTACACAAACGCAAGCACTCAGACACTCAACAGCCATCCACCTCACAACAGCATCCAGCTCATGCACCTGCACCTAGGCACAGCAGATAGACACCTCCTACAACCACTCCCTCTTCCTCCACTCCCAAACCTTCACCCTCTTCCCGCCCCAGTGTCCCTAAGAAGCTTTTCCTCGCCGCCGTTGACCTCTTCCCTACCCCTCCCCCGTCCTTCATGTAGGGCCAGGGTGGGCAGAACCCAGGCTAGCACCTCAGCCACCCAGTCCACGGCCACTATAGTTTTGGCAGCTACTGGAGGTGTGAGAGGCTCCAAGGACACACCCATCAGCACTGGCACTGTGCCTGCACTAGCTGCCAAGGGGAAGGGCAAAGATGTACCACCAGCTGCCAAGGGCAAGGAGGACCAACAGCTTACAAGGGGAAGGGCAAAGAGACACCACCAGCATACAAGGGGAAGGGCAAGGAGGCACCACCAGACGGCAAGGGACAGGAGGCCTGCTGCTGTGACTGAATATGAGCCCCCAACACCAACCATGGTGCCTCAGCCATCTGAGGCTTCAGGGGAAGAGCTGGAGCCTCCCCCCCACCACTGCCAGCACTGCCACCAGCATCGCCATCACCATCCCCACCTGCACCGCTACCAGCACCGCCACCAGCACTGCCACCAGTGCCACTGCCAGCAGCAGCTGCCCCAGTGGGCTGCTGTCTGAGGATGCAGGGGAGGGGCTAGAGCCTCCCCCGCCACTGCCAGCACCGTCACAAGCACTGCCATCAGCACCACCAGCTGCACTGCCACCAGCACCACCCCCAGCGCCACTGCCAGCAGCATCCCCACTGGGTAGCCATCCGAGGCTGCAGGTGAAGGGCTGGAGCCTTCCCCACCACTGGCAGCACCAACACCAGCACTGCCACCACTGAGCAGCCATCACCACCGGTGGGCAGTGTGTAGTCCTGCCTTCCTGACACTCAGGTGAGTGACTGTGACCTTGCACTCCCCAAGATCTACATCACAGGGCACAGAGCCCCCTCCAGAACCAGTGGAAGAAGGCATCCACTCACCGCCTCCCTGCCAGGATGAAGCCCACTGGGCACAAACCCCCCTCCAGAACCAGTGAAAGAAGGCATCCACTCACCCCCTCCTTGCCAGGAGGAAGCACACTGGGCACAAAGCCCCCTCCAGAACCAGTGGAAGTAGGAACCACTAGAGGGACTGTGGCCTAGCATTCCCCAGGACCAAGCAGTGGGCAACCCACCCACTTGAGAGACTGTGGCTTTGCACTCCCCAGGACCAAGCAGTGGGCAGACCACCCACTAGAGAAACTGTGGCTTTGCACTCCCCAGGACCAAGCAGTGGGCAGACCACTCACTTGAGAGACTGTGGCTTTGCACTCCCCTGGACAAAGCAGTGGACAGACCACCCACTAGAGAGACTGTGGCTTTGCATTCCCAGGACCAAGCATTGGGCAGACCACCCACTTGAGAGACTGTGGCTTTGCACTCCCCAGGACATCACACAGTGCATTTTGCCCCCTCCAGGACAAGTGGTGTTGTACCATCTTCCGGTTGAGGTGCCCCCCATTCCCCGTCCCCCAGAGGTGCCTGTGTATTTTCAACCTGGTGTCCCAGTATTGTTCTCTCTGTGTTGATGCAGGAGTAAGGTGGGGCCTTGGCCTATGTGATGTGGCCCTGTGGCCCACGGACATTATGGACTGGGCAGCGTCCCTCCATTTGTATATATGTAAATACTGTTTTGAATTTTGAGCACGTATTTCTAGAATTTTATCTTATTACACTCACTTCAATCACTTCCTATTTCCGCCGTGCTTTTGTTGTTGTTGGTACCACCCCGGAAAAGGTGGCGGATAGGCCTATTGTAATACAGTGGGCGGTACATTGTCTTCCGCCTGGCTGTTGGCGGTTACCGCTGCGGTGCTTGCTGCTACTGCCATGGCGATCGGTGTGTTAAAGTGGCTGTCTGTGTTGGCGGTTTCTGCCGTGGTCATAATTCAATTTTTTTACCGCTGGCTTGTTGGCGGTATTACCGCCGCTTTATCACCGACCGCCAGGGTTGTAATGAGGGCCTTATTGTCAAGACCTTTATTACCTTCCCCTTCCTGTTATCTGAATCCGTTTCTGTTGGCTTTTAGAACTCTGCACATTTTACCATTAGTACCTAGTGTGGAAGTACGGTTGTATGATGGAACCACGCATGCGGCAACCATGCACGACTGAAAAACGCGGTTGGAACAATGACCGCATTGTTTCTACACATGCCTTTACCACGCATGCCTTTAGAATGATTTCTCATTGTAAAGGCATGCCTAGGAAAGGCAAGTGTGGAAACGGCATGTGTGGTTGTCGCATGACACCCCCACCCCCACCCTAAATACAAAATTTACCAGACACCCTGCCCCTAAAAACCCACCCCCCACCCCGCGCTCCCAAATACAAAATTAGCCCAAACCCTCCCCTTAAAACAAAATAACCCTGACCCCACCCCACCCTAAAAACCATACTACCGACCCCCGCACCCCCACCCCTTAAAGAAAAGAAAATAACCTACCCACCCCAATCCCTTCTCCCCACCCCTAAAACTACCCCCAACCCTGCCCCAGCCCCACTTACCTGACCACGTCCTCTCCCTAATAGATCTTCCTTTTTGTCTGCCTTAACCACGCCTGTGCGTTGTTCAGCACATGCATGGTTAAGGCAGAGAAAAAGGCCTGCGTTGTTCAGGAGAGCGTTGTTGAGCTTGTGGAAAAACGCAGGCATGGTTCCGGATGTGTTGTTCCGAATCTTTCACTTATAGTACTTGTGCTCTCTCCCTTAAACATGGTTAAAAACGGCTTACACGTAATTGGCACATTACATTTACTTGTAAGTCCCCAGTAAAATGGTACTACGTGTACCTGGGACTATAAATTAAATGATACAAGCAGGCCTGTAGGACTGATCGTGAACCCCACCTTAAGTAGCCTTTCAAACATGTCTGTGTGCAGTTTATACTGCCATTTTAAACTGGCAAAATAAACCTTTAGCCAAGTCTAAAACTTCCTTTGTAATAAATGCAAGTGATACATGGAGAAGGCCCTAAGCAGCCCAGAGGGATGGATGCAATGTGTTTAAAATGTTGTACATATACCTTTAACTTTTACATGTCCTGGTAACAAAAAACGCTTAAATTTGTTTTTCACTATTGCAAGGCCTGCCTCTCCCATCGGATAATATTAGGTTAACGTTTGACATTTAATAAGCAATAACTTTCAATTGAGAGCAGGTAGGAATGTTAAGTTCAGTGTCTAAAGAATTGTTATTTAAAACCCTCCTTAATAGTAAAGTTGGGTATTAAGTCACAATTCGGAAAATGCCACTTTTAGAAAGTTGCAATTTTTTGTCTCTGAGTTGATGAGGGGGAGGAGCTGTTACCTACTACACGTACACACTACACAAGCTCTGCCTGAGCACATTTACAGAGGATTTGACACTAGTCTTTTGTGACCCCAGACATGCTGGGACCAGGGCATGTAGGCAGGACATTCCACACCCTTTTGGGAGGTGGAAATCTCCAGAACCTTCTCCTACTTGAAAGTGGCCACCAGGTATGAACAATGGACGCTCAGACCCACCTCTTCAGTACCTCTCCCAACCTGTGGAAGAATCAGAAGGTCTGCTGTGCTGCTCTGCAAGAAGGACAGCTACTCAGATGTCATGCTGCCTGCTGCCCTGCTTCCTCAATAAAAGTATTAGACCTGCTTCTTGATCCCAAGACTACCAGAGTGACTCAAAGGGCTAGTTGGCTGTCCTCATGATCAGAGCCTCAGGGACAGAAAAGGCTCCAACCACCTTGAATCCAGCACCTGGACTCTACTTGCTTCCCCCAAGTGATGCCACCCAGTCCTAGACCTTTGGAAGTGGGCCTGAAGGTGCTCTGCCAGCCCAGCTGTGGTCCTGTAAAATAGAACTGAGGCAGTGTGATGCCTCTCCCTGCAGCCGCATTGTAACTGCTGCAAAGCATACTCTACGCCAGACCTCGCATTGCAGTTCCTTAGAACCGCTGGTGCATGACGCATCCTCAATACATGTCTTTGCATCGCAAGTTACTCATTGGAATTCTCGATGATGATGCAGAACTCTACATCGCAGTCCTGCAGCTTCTCCAGAACCATCACGAGTGGCGAATCCTCAACGCTAGGCAAACCAGGATTTAAGGTACTTTGTACAGCGAGCCTAACTTGGTCCCTGTATCTTGCTTGTTCTCCATCAGTCAGTCAGCCTGAACTTGTGATTTTGTCCTACCTGGCACGACCAGATTGTCATAGTTGGTGCTTTGTGCTTCTAGGTACCCTTTTACCTAAATCTTTGAAATTGCATATCCCTGGTTCTACTGATTGGATTTTTGCCAATTGCTGTTAAATAATGTATTACATTTTACTAATTTTTTCTAAATTGGTGTGGGATTTTCCTTATGTTGTGTTTTCACTTTATTACCATTTGAAGTACTTTCTACATTGTCTCTATTTTAAGCCTGGCTGCTTTTGTGCCAAGCTACCTGGGGGTTAGGCGCAAGTTAATTTGGGGTTATTTACTTGTGTTTCCCCCTGACAAAGATTGTAGTTGCTGCTTGAACAGGGTTTCGCCTCCCCCCAATTAGTAATCCAATTTCTAACACATTTATACTATGTAACACAAAAGCATTCTTCCTAAAATTTTCAAGTGCAGATTGGAAGCCAGTTTTGACCGCATATTGGAAACTGAACGCAGGCCTTAGAGGGTAATGATTACTACATGGTCCAGGCAAATTGTGTAATTGGCATAATTTGGGAAATTTTGTGTTACACTTGTTACGTAAAATTCCTAAATTGCATCTTTACTCTACATTGCATAATTATGTGCTGTTTGCTGCAAATTTTACAGTGAATGTGCAGGATTAATGCGAATAGCCAGAACCAAGTGTCTATTGCTTGTGTCACTTTTGCTTCTTGTACTTTTTTACCTTGAAATGCATCCTCACAACAAATATTATTGTGAGCATGGAGTTTGCGCTAAAATCTAGCGCTAAATTACAGACTAGCGTTTCACATAATTACACGTAATTTTGCATAATTTTCCCAAAATTTCATGGAATTATGGAAAAGCAAACTAGGAACATTTAGCCTATATAACACCCAATTTGTGAAAAATGTGAGGTATGTTGTGTGATGTGCCATGGGGTTTTTAATTTATGTTATAATTTATGATCAGTTTAGAGATCAATATGAAGAACAATCTCCCCAACCTAGCTGGCAGTACAAATCCAGGTATGATCATAGATGAAGGGAAGAAGAGGCTGATAGTACATAGGATATGGTCACCCCTCTCAGTATTGGCAGACAAGTGGAAGTTGAAGTTGTACATCGAGGAAGGCCTATATCGAATATGCTCCTTGAAAACTGCAAATTATGAGAATGATGACAGGGTACTCTTATAACAGCAATCCTTTAAATAAAAAACAGAAACAAACTTAATACAAGAGAGGCTTTAAATTCTGATCACTGGACAAAACGGCGTTTGCTCAGAAATCTGAATTACTAGTTGGGTGACAATAATTGCACTCTCATTGTTTTCCTAGACACATTTCACCAGGAACATCTCAGTGAAATATATCAAAGGGTAATGCTCTGAAAAGAAAAAGAAAAACTTACTTAACATTGTTACCAATATTTCTGGTGTTATATAGGCCCTCATTACGAACATGGCAGTTCAGACCGCCATGCTGGCGGTGGCGGAAAATACTGCTATAATATGAAAACAGGGAGCCACAGCAAGGCTACCCCCGACAGGCAGCCTGAAAATGGCAGAATACTTTATCCAACAGGGCAGCGCTGCAAGCAGCGCTGCGGATAAGAACACTTGTTCCTCCAGCCTTTCCCTGGCAGGTTCCCCCTAGCTGGGGGCCCCTGCACTGCCCATGCACTTGGCATGGGCAGTGCAGGGGCCCCCGTGCAGTGTCCCATTGCGTAGGCCACTGCCCGATTTACGGGCAGTGATCTGCACGACGGGTGCTGCTGCACCCGCCGCACAGCGTCATTGACAACGGCTCCATGTGGAGCCATCAACAATGTCCCGGCCCTGCATTCTCCTGGACCGGTGGGCGGAAACTCAGTTTCCGCCCTCCAGCCCAGCTGAATGTTCATTGTACAGCCGGCGGGGTCTCAACGGGGCTGGCGGTCAATGAAAAGACCGCCAGCATGAACACGACGGGGTTCCCCCCGTGTTCATATTGACCCCCATAATCTTCCAACAGCTGTTTGACCTGAAACCTTAGAAGATTGCTTCAAAATGTCCATCAAAATAAAAAAAAAATTGCAAAGGGCTGGGTAAACACTAATGTTGATGCAGCGTTTTGTAGCACTGTAGCGAATGAAGAAAGGCCAAAAGAGTAAGGAATGTTCCCTTCTCATGAAGTATCTTTGCCACTTGCGGTGTATAAATCAAAGTATAAACCAGTATCAGTATTGTACAGAGGAGGGAGGTTATCACCATCCAAGTCATCATCTTTCGTGTGTACATAATTCTTATCATGAATAGCAAGGGCCTTGGAGTTGGGCCCAAGTGGATCTCCCATCCAGGCGAATCATTGGCCCCTAGGAAAAGCCTCTGCCAATGGCATGTCATTAAAATAATGCTTTGACTTTCTCTTTCCCAAGGAAAATAATTTCATTGGACTTTGAAGGGTTCAAAGGTATTGCTGTGAATATCTGTAAGGGTGGGATCTGTGTTGGCATTGAACGTGGCAGTGACTAAAAGGGTGCCAGCATTTTGTCAGGTTTGACTTAATCTTGGGTGTTGGAGCCAGGGTCTGTAGAGGCATGAAGTCGGAATGCATCGGGAGTAGAGTCACTGGAGTCATCAAGCCTGCAGGATCTGAAACACCCTTGGGGAATGGCTAAAAGCAGAGCTTTTGGGAGCTCTCTTGAACAAATTCTGGGTTCACAAGCCAAAATGCAATGCTGGGTTGAACAATGGAGCAAGAAACTCTAACTTTATCTTTTCAATATCAAGATTTTCACCAACAAAGAAAAGTCTGGCTTGAAGGAACTGTATCTAGGCTCCGAATATCCTCACGTCAGAAATTGTTGTGAGCACGCAGTTTGCCCTAAAAAATAGCGCTAAACAACAGAAAAACATTTCACATAATAACTCGTAACTGCATAATTTTTCCAAAATTTTCTGGGAGAGAGACTGTTCCTCAAGCAGGAAGGAGAAATCTTTTTATGCACTGTGTACGAAGGTCTTTTTGGAGATTATGCCCTGGGAAGAGAAATGCCTGAAGGTGAAGGGTAATGCTTCAGTGTATCTCAGCAGGCCGTGGCCAAAAATAGTTTTCTGTGATGGCTTTTGGATGCAGTAAGGCACGGGAGATGAAGGTGGCAACATCGTGTTCTGAGCCCAAACACCACATGCAAATGCCAACTAAGTCTAGCAAGTACATTTCCCTTTGACATCTGCAATATAATTTAAACCCACCAATCTTCGGAAGAGACATTTACCTAGTGTCTGTGAAAATGCTAAGGAATTTCATTGGTTGCACACAGAGAGCTCACAGTGTCAATGAGGTGTGGAAAAGCAGTAACTGATGATACCATGCTGGCTGGTGCATTATATAATCTGTTGTTGTCACATCTTGACGGGCGGAGTTGCAGCAAAAGTGCATGGCCTCACCTGGAAGCACTGGAGAGTGAAGCAACGCAATTTAGATTCCATCTTTTACACGTCATGCTTGTGCAAATATGTATTTGCCTTTGACATTATATTTAAGGTGCGCCTTAAAAATTAGTTTTAACATGTGTAAACACTTAAATGCATTAATGAAATGTAACCGTTGAAAGACTGAAGTTTTATAAACGTGTACACTGTTTATTCAAATGTATTCATTATTCAGGTTTTATTTCTACATCTCATAAGGAAACATGCATTCTCTAATTCGCATTTGCATTTATTTTGTAAGTTATATGTGTGCATGAATAATCATACATTCAAAATGCACATTAAGTGTTAGCCTGATTAAAGGTCATTAATTTGAAATGGATTTTGTTTGGTTAGCGTGTTCTTTCTTTTGCAGGTGTCTTTCAGGGTGGCGTTAGGTAGAGAAAAGGAGTATTATTGTTAGACCTGGCATCCTTGGCGTAGTCTCCTCTGTCTTTGTTTGCCTAAGCTTCCTATGTTTTGACTGTGTATTGGACTTTGTTTTTGCTGGTTTTGGTACTCTGGGCACTTTACCACTGCTGACCAGTGCTAAAGTGCAAGTGCTCTCTGTGTAAACTATATGTGTAATTCGTGTTTCCATGATTGGCACATTTGATTTGCTGGTGCCTGCAGCACTGATTGTGCCACCCACATAAGAAGCCCTGTAAACGTTGCTCAGACCTGTCACTGTAGTGTCTGTGTGGGCAGTTTTTAAAATGCCAATTCAACCTGGCAATTGTACCCTCTTGCCAGGCCCAAACCTTCCTTTTTATACATGTAAGGCACCCCTAAGGTAGGCCCTATGTAGCCTCATTGGCAGGGTGCAGTGTATTTAAAAAATAGGACATGTACTGATGTGTTTTACATGTCCTGACAGTGAAATACTGCCAAATTCGTTTTTTACTGTTGGAAGGCCTATCTCTCTCATAGGTTAACATGGGGGCTGCCTTTAAATAACTTTAAAGTGCATTTTCCCATTGGGATCAAATTGAATTATAAAATGTGGGGTCTCTGAACTCGCAATTTAAAAATAAATCTTTTGGTAAAGTTGGTTTTTAGATTGTCAATTTAAAAATGCCATTTTTAGAAAGTGGGCATTTTCTTTCTTAAATCATTCTGTGACTCTGTCTGTGTATTCCCTATCTGGGTCAGACTGACAGTTGGGCTGTTTGGAAATCTCCAATAGACAGTGACACAGAGGGAGCTGTAGTGTAGCTTGCATATCCTGATGGGTCATTTGGGCTACAGTGGAGGGTCGGAGCTGACACTTACACCTGAATGGGTTATGCCTGCCCTCACACAATGCAGTCTCCAACCCCCTGGTGTGTGTCTGGGGCCAGGGCTGGGCAAGGCAGGATCTTGTGAACAACACTTTCCTTTGAAATTTGCCTACTTCAAAGGTAGAAAGGGGTATAAGTAGTGGACCCAAAACCCCAGATTTTTAGATTACTTCTGGAACCAAGAGGAACCTCTGCCATGGAGAAGAGTTGGAAGAGGAGGACTGCCCCTTTATCTGTGACTATTCTGTGCTGGATTGGCCTGCAGTTGCTGCCTCTGCCTGAAAGGGTACAAAGACTGGACTTTGTGGTATATTCCTGCTTGTGAAGTGTCTTCAAGGGTTTGGATTGAGCTTGCCTCCTGTAGAAGTCTCAGGCCCATCAAAAAGGTCCTCTGCCAGCATCTGGACTCTCTGCTGAGACTCCGCCCCTGCCAAGTGGTGCCCTATCCAGTCCCTGGTCCCTTGAAAGGTGACGCTGGTGGAATCAAGGTAGAAATCCACACACAGGAGCGTGCGGGGAAAATGTTGATGCACTACCTGCAACACGGCTCTAAGAACAGCTCGCCACCCGACTTGCGGCTGAAATCGATGCACCACCTGCATCGTAGCAGGTAAATCGATGCATCACCTGCATTGCGGCTGGAGAAATGACCCAACACCTGCTTAAGGCTGCTAAAATTGATGCAAACCCGATGCAGCGCAGTTTTCCATCATGGTGCGGCTGGATTTTGTACACATCATCGCTGGGTGTCAAAATCAATGGGAACCTGCACGGATCCAATGTGCCCCACCTGAAATTGACACATCGCTCACTTGCAGGAGAGAAACACGACGCATCGCCTCCCCAACTGGAGAAGAAACAATGCACAGCTTCACTTGCAAGTAAGGAATTGATGCATCGCTGACTTTTCTGACACACGCTCACCTGTGTGGCTTTATTTTTGACGCAAACCAGGCCCTTTGTGTAACAACATTTGCATTGTTTTCTATGGAATAAGAATCTTTTTTTTTAATTCATAACTTTATTTGTGTATGTTAAATTTTCGTTGTTCTGGTCTTGTTTGATTTAGATAAATATGGACTATTTTTCTAAACCTTTGTTGGGTCCATTGTTTTAGAGTTATCACTGTATTACAGTGGGTTTTGGGTCAAATACTTTACCCATTGCCTTAGAGATAAGCCTGACTGCTTGTGCCAAGCTACCAAGGGGTTGAGCAGGGGTTATCTTAAGTGTGTATCTCCATTTCCCTGCTTGGACAGAGTGCAAACTGACTATCAACCAGAGACCCCATTTCTAACAATTGTTATATTTATTAGTTTTGCTGCTAGTAATGCCTGAGAAGAAAAATCTTGGCAAGAGACGTGAAGACCTAATGAGTTGCTGAAGTCTCCTATTCATCGCATGTCAGGAACAGAGGATGTTCAAGGTTGCATAAACTGTCAATGGTTCTGTGGGATGGGAATGCCATGTGATGCTGCAAATGCACACTACGGACAAAAAGACAGTAGACTAGTTCTTGGTTGGGGGGAAGAGATATGATTGGTGTTGAAGGTTCTGATTGTTTTAATTAATGAGTATGCTGTTAGAAGGTAAGGCAGATTCCCTTAGACTTTGAGGGGTACATACCTCTATGCCTCCTTTATTCTTCCAATTATGAAGCTTCATGCTAAGCACTTATTCCATTTGCTGGAATACTTCTATTGGAGTCTACACTATGCTGACACCTTCTCACATTTTCAAATTTCCCTAATATTTAATTTAAAGTGTCCTCATTCCTTACTTAGAACTCTAATTAGATAATTTTAGAATCATTTCATGTTTAGGAGAGAGAGGAGGAGTTTCTTTATGGGACACCTTGTTATAATTCTCAGTTTCTGTATTGAAGTGGCTGTTATTTCTTTGTATCTTAATCTATTGAGACTGAACCTACTGCGATATTTCAGCTTGACATCTTTTCAATATTTTCATGACATGCATCTACATTGGGTTGATTACTTATTGGAAATAACAATCCTTAACTTTAACCACCAATTCCTGGTCATCATTGTGTGGCCAACTGGGCATCACAAAATTTGAATTGTTTATTTTTGTTAACTCCCTTGGTCTCTCAGTCAACTTAAAAAGATCCATCAGATAAGAGACTGTAAATTACACTCCTGTGAGCCCTCAAATCATAGCATGTCGGATTGTTCAGTTAATGAGGAAGTTACTGTATCCATGTGGGAGCTCTGTCTTGTTCAAGCCCATTCTTGTTTGCAATTCTCATACCCCTATTTGGAAGAGCAGTAGCATTTCAGAACTTTGGAATGAAGTTGTAACAGCGGAGGGGTGAGTATCAATAGGGTTGTCCCTTGCAATTGCTTATGTCTAGCTTGTGGTGCTTTGCTGATATTGCGTTGTGTTATGTGGATATGCTTTAAGGTTTTGTGTGGAAGTAGAAGAGCTTAATGCAAGGAAGTTGAAGTAGTTATCAGGCTCGGCTTAGCCTAAAATCCCAGATGTTGTCTGTGGTGAAGGGTTGGCATTCAAAGTTTTCGTAGATGGCTGAGATCTTGTCATGGAAGAAGTACACAAGATTGTTGCACAGATCCTGTGAGAGAGTGCTGTTGTTCTTGGTGGCTGTGGGATTGGTATGGTTTGCACTGGCTTTGATGCAGTCTGCTAGTGCGTTCTTCTTGGTTTCTTTCAGGAAGAGGTAATACTGGTTGAGCTCAGTCCTAAAGGCGGTGTGGTCTTCAGTTTTTTGCTGATGCCCCACTTCCTTTCAAGTTGTCAGCAGTTGCATTTGGTGGAGTGCAGTTCCTCAGTGAACCAGCATGCTAATTTGCTTTGTTCTTTGGCCTTGATTGCCTGGGCAGGTGTGATGGCCTCGGCGCATTCTGTAATCCAGTGGGAGAAGCTCTTTGCTGCTTGTTCAGGGTCATGTGTACAGTTTTCTGAGGTGGGAGCTGAGAGTGGTTTTCTGATACCTTTTTCCAGCTTCTTTGCATGGCTCGGGGGGGGCACGATGACAGGGTAGGTGAGTCCTGAAATCGTGAAGTGTACACTGTGGTGGTCAGACCAGGTGGGTGGTGTTGGGTGGATGCACCTGACTCTGTTGCTGGAGGTGAAGATGGGGTAGAGTGTGTGTCCTGTGATGTGGGTCAGTGATGAGCTACTTGAGGCTGATGTTGCTGAAGGTTTCAAGGAAGACAGTGAAGTTGGCGTCGCTGGGGTCGGGGAGGTTGAAGTTGAGGTCCACAAGGAATATGTAGTACTCGGAGTCGACTGCTAGTGGGACAGTGAGTTCCGGCATGACATTACAGAACCTAGGGTGTGTGGTTCCAGTGGTCTGTACGGAAAGATGTTTTTGATGCTGCATTTTCCATCTGTGTGGAGTTAGGAGTTGAGATGTTCCATTACTGGTCTTGGGTTGTCATGCAGGGGATGGTGTCCCTGTAAATGATGGCGATTCCGCCTCCGTGCTTGTTGATTCGGTCCCATTGTGTTATCTTGTAACCTTCGGGAATGGTGGTAGTGATGTCTGGTGCAGAAGCAGGGTTAAGCCATGTTTCTGTGAGTGAGATGCTGTTGGGGTGAGGGAGGAGACTGTGTCCCAGATCTCAGTGGCATGTTTAACTAGTGAATGTGAATTGTGTGGGACACACTGCAGTTGTGTCCTGGTGGTCTTGGTTGATGTGTTGGGTGTAGCATGTTTGCCGTGTTGTTGGTGTCTTTGGTTGCTTTGGTGCTGAACGGGAGGTGGCAGTGATGGCATGAGAAGGGACTTCTGGTGATACATGGGGATGTGCGGCAGCAGTGCCTGATGGTGCATCAGGGGTCCAGGGCTCCAGGGTGGAAGAGACAGGTGCCCTGGCGCTGGGCGCAGCCAAGGCGCAGATGGGTGCAGATGGGCTTGCCTTTGGCACACCAGGGGCACGGCCGTGGTGCGGCATCCATTATGTAGGTCCTTGGCAGAGGGGGAATGGCTGGGAGACGGAGGGTGGTTGTAGCCGGGAGGTGGTAAAATGGGCAGCAGGTGGGAGTGCCAATGGGGGAAAAAAGGATGAACAGTGAAAAAATGAGGCAAAAAGCAGAAGAAAGCACTCAGAAAAATGGGGGAAAGGAAGGACAAAGCCGTGAAAACGAGGAAAAAAGCAGGAGAAAGCACTCAGAAAAATGGGGGGAGGAGGAGAAAGCTGTAAAAACTAGGCAAAAGAAGGAGAATACACTAAAAAACGGGATCTAGGAAGGAGAAAGCTGTGAAAACAAGGCACAAAGCAGGAGAAAGCATTCACAAAGACATGGGGAGAGGAGGAAAAAGTATTAAAATGAGGTGAAAGGCAGGCGAAAGCACTCAGAAAAATGGGAGGAAGGAAGAAGAAAGCAGTAAAAATTAATGAGAAAGCAGGAAAGAGTAATGCAGCAGCAGGGAGAGCTGGCCTAGAACCTGACCTGAATGGTGCTATATTTCTGATTAGTCACAATGACAGTGCTTGAGGGGGAGGAAGATGGTGTAAGTTGGCACAGTCTTAGAGGTAGACCACAGTGGTCCATTGTAGAAGATGAGGTGAATGTCCACCCCATATCATTTTTTATTGATACTGGTGCTACTCACTCCACTATTATAATATTGGAAGTTCCAAACCTACCCCTCTCAGGAGACAGAATCTAAGTTGTAGAAGTTACAAATAAACAAATGACAAACCCCTTAACAGAAGAAGTACCTTTTAAAGTACAGTATTTTGAGGAGAATCACCAGTTTGTGTTGTGTGATTCGAGTACCGTGAGCTTACTGGGATATGGTCTATTTTGCAAGTTAAATTGCGCTATCTATTCCACACTGAAATACAGAGGGTCAGATTTATACTTTTTGACGCAAAACTGAACTAATGCCGTTTTGCGTCAAAAATGTTAGCTCTGGCTTGCCCCATATCTTAATGCCACACATGCATCAAATTTATACTTTGACCCTGGGTGGCGCTAAGAATAGGTTAGAGTCATTTTTCCTGATGTTAACCATTGCGCCTTGTCGTAAGGCACAATGACGGTAATGCAAGAAAAATTACTCTTATCCGGTTTATGACATGGAAAAACATCGCAAAACGGATATGCGCCATTTCTCCCTGCAATAGCGTCAATAAGCAATGCAAACAGAGCAAAGGAGCCCCAAAATAGATCACAGAAGCCAGAAGAGGCCCCAGGGAGACCCCAGACAACCAGGAACGAGCCAGGAGGACACAGACAAGACCCAGGGGAGAGACAAGAAGAGGGGGAAGTGTCACTTCAGCGCAGAGGAGCATGAAATTCTGGTGAGAGAGGTGACGGAGCACCAGCATCAACTCTTCATCACCTCTAAATTGCCAATTGGGAGGAGAGAGGAAATTTGGCAACAGAATGTGGGCAAGATTAACAGTGTGGCAGAGGTCCGGAGAACTGTCACTCAGTACAAGAAAAGCTGGCATGTCTGCAAGCGCAGGACAAAGGAAACAATGTCACGAAACAGGAAGACAGCACCAGAGTTGGGAGTCCAGCACTGCAAGAGGACTTGGACGAGATGGACTAGATGGTTTCAGCCATCATCCCGGTGGAAATCATCACTGGTATCGCAGGACAGGAAAGCACAGACTACCAGGAAACAACACATACGCAGGGTAAGTTGCATGGGAGGACAAAATGGGTAAATATCAAGTGCAAGAAGGATGAGGCACATACCTACTACACAATGCATGTCAGCCCTGCAAATCAGGCAGTGGAAAGGGCAAAGGGGCATGGCACGGGTCTCCGTGCACTGCCCATGCCAGGTGTATGAGCTGTGCAGGTGCATCCAGGTGCACAGCAATACACAATACCAACAACCTTTGCATGGGGGTACACCACCATGCCAAGGCTGCTGGAAATGCTGAAGCAGACCAGGAGGGTAAGGTAGAACGTAAAACTGGTCTGGTGTCATAGGACAGATGGTATTGTCAGAATGTAAACTAGAGGACAAGGCCCAGTCTCAGGCCATTGGCTCAAGCGGCATTTACTATTGACAACAGTTGCCACTACTACCCGTGCTATGTGTGCTGGTCAATTAGGAAACGGCAGTTAGGTGCCCATGGTACAAACACACTCGAAATGAGGGTTCAGTAAGACTACGCGATCAATCCCCGTCAATCCCTATCCAAGTGCAAATCCTGTCAAATGCTCATGTCCATAGAATCAATAACCACCAGTCACTGTCAAATACATAATGATGTACACAACAGTAATCTCATACCCATGCTGCTCATTCCTGGGTATACCCCTGAGCCTGTGTCACAATAGCTGCAATGCCACCATGCAACATCTCAGGTGTCATAATGCTAAGACAACTGCATTGAGGGGGAGGACATATGTGTGTAGGAAGGCAAACACACCCGCACAGTCACAAGAGGAAATGGAACTCTGCCATGTCCATCAGTGCAATGCAATGTAACACACATACGCAAACATCAACATGAGAAACTACCAATGGTAACACCTGTATTGTCTCATAGAAATGCCATACATGATGTGGTGCTAGGTCTCAGCACCGCATAGGTGTATGGGAAAAATGATAGACTTGGACAGGGCCATATTGTTATGTGTGGTGCTGTGGCATCAGCACACCAACAATCATTGCAAGGTCTCACCATGCAAATGGAAGCAGAAGGAGGGTGATGAGGACAAGAAGGTGGCAAGCCACAATTTGGACAGAACCCACACCTAGAAAATGTGACGCAGACAATTCCCCAAATTGCCCACACTACATGTGACATGCAGGTGGGGCATAGGGCTGAGAGACTGCAAACATTAATTACAGGAACAATGCATGGGAACCAAGATTACAATGTACCACCAATAGGAAGTCAGTAAGTCACATTAAAACTGGCACAACACAGACACACTAATTGTACAATATCTCATTGCAGACAACAATGGCTCTCCTGTGGATCTGCCTGTCCTGGACTACCCTGATGACCTGGATGACCAGCTGACAACCATCAGCCAGAAAACCCTCTAAGATGTCCTGGGAACCCTCCAGACACCACCTCCAGTCGCAAGGAGGAGCATACATGAAGCAGCCATCCCAGAGGACCCACCCACCACCCCAATAGTACGACCTGCTAGCTCAAATACAGCTGAGGACTCTGATGACCTTTGAGAGGACAGTAGTGGGAGTACAGCAGGAGCTGGCCAAGGAGGTGCGGGTGGAGATGCAAACTATGGCAGCCAGCCTTGAGGGAATGCGCATGTGCATGATGACATCCGCAGAATAGACAGCAGCCAAACAAATCACACAATCCCTACTGCATGGAGTCCAACAGTGTGTGAGGGACCTAAGCACTGCTGTGAGGGAGTTGCCACAACACCTGCCTTCCCAATCCTGCTGCTGCATGCATGATAACAAGCTGGACTCCATGCACCGGGAACGGGCCTCCCTCAGGGGAGACATGGCTGCCTACCACAGGGATGTTGCTGCCATACTCAATAATCAGCAGCTCCTCCTTGCTGCAGTTATGCCATATATAGTTCCACAGATGGCAGCTATAGGGAATTTGGTGTCCATTTCTCCAACCAGTGAAGTGTGTGTGGCCCCCTAAAACCCACCAGCACCACCATCAAGGGCAGAGGAGACAACACCCATATCAGAGGATGAAGATGTGGAACAGATCATCTTCACCCCAAGGGTACCCGGTAGCAGTAGCCCATGCCACATGGGCACTGATTTTTCTTTGTCCTGTGCTTAACAACATGCCAGTTTTGCTACACTTGGTGACATACACTCTTCACTGACACACTATTAACCTTTCCACTATGGACTGCAATTGTCTCTCACTACTCCATTGGAAATTCATGTTCCTCTGCACTGAACGACACTTCATCTCAGCATGTCCAATTACATGACCCTCAACCTTGCACTTGTGTTGCGTCACAATAGAATGCTTTACACTAATGGGGTCACAGACCTGGACTAGGTAAATATTGCACTACAGCACTTTAAAATAAACAGCACCTACACACCCACTTTGTCTCTGTATAATGTGACACATCTACTTTGCTGGAGATTTGTGATGCATGTAACATGTCTGTGGTCACAGAGTGTCAATACCAGAGTGCAGAAATAATGTGGGCAGATATCTACACACAAGGGCCCTGGTTTATATTTATTTTGCGCTGCATTTGCTTCATTTTTGACATATCATTGTATTTTGTAAGTTTGTGCTGCTTTTGCATCAACAAATTACTCAAATGCAGTGCAAAAAAAGTATAAATCAGGGTCAAGGTATCTACAAGATGAAAGTCAATTCTGGCCACAATCTCTACAAGTAAGCCATTGTGTATGTGACATTTGGTTTAAAACATACATGCCTCACCCACAACATACAGCAGGAATGGCTGTGTAAGAGTATTTGGCCAATAACATCAGCTGGGAGTACAAGTAAAACATATTGGCGTGAAATCTGTATACTTGACCTCATTGGAAATTGGCACTACTCAGTTTAGCAGTGTTGACATGAACTTCAGGCTGCAGGCAGATGTCCCTCAGAACATGATGCCTAGTGGTACTTGTCATTTAATTTTATTTATTTTTAATCTATTTTTATGTTGCAGTTGCCTCCCCTTGTCTCTTCTCTCTCCTCTCCTTTCTTACTTCTATTTCTATTTCTACTTTTACTCTTTGTTTTTATTTTTATTTATAATTTTTTCCTATTCAGTTCCATGTAATTAGTACCTTCTCTTTCCCCCATGCCTTTTGGTGTGATTTATGGTTGACTTCTCTTCCTCCTTTTGTTTTTGTGCCCACTCTCTGCCCTCTCCATTTATTTTATTATTCCATATTCCTCTGTATTTTGCCCAAAAAGCAGTTCTTCACAAATTCCTTTCAAAGATGGCACCGTTTTCCTTACGACGCCTTCGATCGATTCTAAGCTCCCGGTAGTCCTTCGTCTGTGTTGTTACTTCTTGATCAGACGAAGAACTACCGCCTATAAACACGGGAGCGTTAACCGGCGCGTCCTCGAATACTTGACGATGGACGCGTCGGACTTTTGAATTTTTGCCCGTTTCTTTGAACCAGGTATGAGCTTATTGACTACTGTCTGTATACATTTCACGGGGACGTTTTGGAGCCTCTATTTTCTAACCCCATTAGATACTGTTCACCAATCAGTTTTATTATCTGAGACACTTCACATTCTGTTTTCATTTGCATTATCGGGGGTAAACTCGCATATGCTTTAGAATATTGATTCCCTTATCCATTATATCGCCCACCAGACGTGGGGACTTTTCTTTTGTCGCATATAATCGAATGGGGACCATTTTGATTAATTAATTATATTAGTTATTTAATTTATTGTTATTTGATTAGTATTATGCTTTTTGAATCTTCTACTTAGTACATGATATATATCTTTATGCACAGCACTATCATATCCATTGTGGCATTTGTGCCTGAAGAAACTCTGCTATTACTTCACCAGGGTATGTAACTGATTCTCAGTCAAGTCATATATGATGCATTGCTATTTTTGTTCTCTTGTTCTTTATTTCACTCGCCACATCTCGGCATGGCAAATGGATCACCTACCTCTCACTGCTGAGTGCCAGCATACATCTGACGTAGTCCCTTTGCACTTATACCTCTCTTTCTCAATCACTATAGGGACGGCTGTTTGTCCACACTGTGTGCTCTGAGGATGCTAATTTCTCCTCTTAGTGATTTTAACGGAGGGGAAATTTCACATTTGTTTTTTTAACTTTATTGTTCTCTTGTGAGGACAGAATTAAGATAATGCATGTTTCTTCACATATACGAACATGGGGGTGTCTATATTCCCTTCTGGTGACTCCCATGGAGGGGACACTTTAAAAACTGCAACTTATATATTTTTTTAATCCACTTTATCTTTCGCATTTTAAATAGGAGCACGACCAACCTAGTGCATGTCCTCCTTTTCTTTTTCTTTTCCTTTTTTTCCCCTTTTTTTACGTATTTAGGGGAATCACCCACTGGGTGTCACTTTATATCTGCCTTAGAGTTCCCTTCTGGAGTCTTACAGCATTTATAAAAATCTCTTTACAGCCTTGAGAAAGCCCTGGCGCATTCGCAACGTGGGGCGAAACACGTGTTGGCTGAGATCCTACTGGACTTTGGCAAGATTCTACTGGACTCTGGCAGTAACTTTCTTCGAACTTGCATTTTACTTCTTGGATTATACTATCTCTCTCCAATCTCATAACCAAAGATTTGGGAATACACCACCATTCTACTCATTAAAGTGGACCGAATGGGACTCAAGAGACTCAGGTGGTCATTCCAACCGTTCAGAAGACCGCCATAACACCGCCGCGGCCGCGATAAACCGCCACAGTCATTCTGACCCACAACAGTCAAACTGCCAAAATACAGACATCCCCAAAAGTCCGCCACACCAAAGGGCAGCGAGAAACTGGTGATGACCAAACCTCCACCGTCACGCCAACAGAAATACGCCCACACTATCACGACACACGAATCCACGCGGCGGTCTTTCAACCGCGGTATTCCATTGGCGGTACACACCGCCGCGCTCAAAATACACACACACTTACAAAATACAACCACATTGGACAATTCAAAATACACACACCTGAGACACATACACACACCACTCCCACACACCCATTACAATATAAAATACACACCCACATCACCCACAAACCTCCACTCCTAGAGATACGTGAACACGCACCGAGAAAAGACATCCGAGCACCCAGACGCCCAATTCACTGTCACCCAGCAATATTTGCACGCACTTCACACAACACAACAATACACATCACCACACTTAGCACCACACAATCCACCCTACACATCACCCACACCACCCCATGGCACCGCAAAGACACCTCAGGTTCTCTGATGATGAACTCAGGGCCATGGTGGAGGAAATTGTACGAGTAGAGCCACAGCTGTTCGGGGCACAGGTGCAGCACACCACCATTGCCAGGAAGATGGAGCTATGGAGCAGAATAGTGGACAGGGTCAACGCTGTGGGACAGCACCCAAGAAATCGGGACGACATCAGGAAGAGGTGGAACGACCTACGGGGGAAGGTGCGTTCCATGGTATCCAGGCACAACATCGCAGTGCAGCGGACTGGCGGCGGACCCCCACCTCCTCCCCCAGAATTTACAACATGGGAGGAGCAAGTCTTAAACATCCTGCATCCTGAGGGCCTCGCTGGAGTAGGCAGAGGAATGGACTCTGGTAAGTCAAATCTTAACTAGTTCTTCCCCCCACCCCACCTGCATGCCAACTCATACCCCCACCCTCACCCCCATCACATCTTACTCCTTGCAACTGTCTCACCATCACAACCCACCCATCCCAACACCTAGCCCTGCATGCGTCTACAAAGCATGGACACCCATCACCTAAGCATGCCCACTGCACATACATATACAACCCCCCCCACCACCGTCACAACAGCCCCCACAAAGGAATGCCAGCACTGGGGTACACGGGGACCCACCCATTGCACGCTATGACACACACAGAAGCAATAACCATACTTTTATACCCCTGCAGGACCCGAACGCCACGTCACCGCGCAGGAGGGTCCACAAATGTCCACTCCACCCCCAGAAGAGGCCCACAGTGAGGACAGCAGCTCTGTCTCCCTGGATCTAGATGACCAGCCCGGTCCATCGGGGACCTCGGGACAGTCGGTTCCCCTCACACAGCCACAGGCCACAGTAGACCTTCCCCCCTCTGGGAACACCAGCACAGCACCCACCCAGCGGGCCCATACCTCTGTCCCCAGGACACGTCAATCAGCGGTGTGTCCACCACTACAGGGAACCCAGGCTAACCCAACACCCCAACAACAACAGGGACCTGGGGGCAGTGGTAGTGGGCACACGGTCCAGGGGACAGAGGCCCAGGGGAACTGGGAGGGCTGCTGTGCGACAGGGGGGGGACAGGCCCAGGGAACCCACTCTCCACAAGGCCCTCTCCTCCATCATGGGAGCATACCACCGCTCCCAGGAGACGATGGCGACGGTCCTGGCCAGGTTTCAGGAGATCCAGCTTCTGCAGGAGCAACAGTATATACAGGGTTCAGGGAGGAACTAAGAAACATAAGTTCTGCCATGGGTACCATCGTAGTGGCCCTGAATGAGGTAGTCACGACATTGCGGGACACTGTGGCACCTCAAAGGGCCCCTGACACTAGCATGCACCAAGAACTGCCTACCACCTCCGCCGGCGCTAGTGGACAGGAGGCCCGACACAAGACCAACAGGCCACCAGAACCCCACCCCCTGCAGAAGGAGAACCACCCCGCAAGCGGGCCCTGAGATCCAGGAAGAAGATAGAGTAAGATGTCAAGACCCCCGCCAGCAAAGGATACCGCCCTGATTGTCATCCCACTGTCCCACATTGTCACCCTGTCCAACCTTAAACTGCCCCTGCTCCATTTCCCACAGGCATTTGGACAATGCACCTGTGAAACTGATAGTCTGGACTCTGCCATGGAAAATCCTCCACCATCACCCCTCACCGATTTGCAACCACCCATCCAATTTAGAGCACTTGAATAAAAACACTTATTGCACAAAACAATCTGGAGTCTGGCTGTGATTTAGAACAAATGTATTAGACATGACCGTGCCAAAATGTTCATTCTCATTGGGATGCTAACAAACCGCTGTCACACAGCTGTAGTCCATGGGGAAAGAAAGCAGATGTCACGCAGTGGGGCCCACATCTCTGAAAACCGAAGGGAAAGTCACAACACAGTTACCATACACTGGGGGAAAAAATCAGACAGTAGAGAGGTAGGAGTCATTAAGTAAATGTAATATGCCGGTGTGTACTCTGAAAATACTGCTGTATTACTGTGTTCCTGTTCTCTATGTCGTCCTCTTCGGCTTCCTCCTCTTCACTCTCCACAGGCTCCACAGCTGCTACAACACCACCATCTGGACCATCCTCCTGCAGAAAAGGCACCTGGCGACACAAAGCCAGGTTGTGAAGCATACAGCAGGCCACGATGATCTGGCACACCTTCTTTGGTGAGTACATTAGGGATCCACCAGTCAAATGGAGGCACCTGAACCTGGCCTTCAGGAGGCCAAAGGTTCGCTCGATCACCCTCCTAGTCCGCCCATGGGCCTCATTGTACCGTTCATCTGCCCTTGTCCTGGGATTCCTCACTGGGGTCAGTAGCCATGACAGGTTGGGGTAACCAGAGTCCCCTAATAACCACACCCGGTGCCTCTGGAGTTGACCCATCACATACGGGATGCTGCTATTCCGCAGGATGTAGGCGTCATGCACTGACCCAGGGAACTTGGCATTAACATGGGAGATGTACTGGTCAGCCAAACACACCATCTGTACATTCATGGAATGATAACTCTTCCGGTTCCTGTACACCTGTTCACTCCTGCTGGGGGGACCAAAGCAACATGTGTCCCATCAATGGCACCTATGATGTTGGGGATATGTCCAAGGGCATAGAAATCACCCTTCACTGTAGGCAAATCCCCCACCTCAGGGAAAATGATTTATCTCCGCATGTGTTTCAGCAGGGCAGACAACACTCTGGACAACACCTTGGAAAATATAGGCTGGGACATCCCTGATGATATGGCCACTGTTGTTTGAAATGACCCACTTGCTAAGAAATGGATTACTGACAGCACCTGCACTAGAGGGGGGATCCCTGTGGGTTGGCGGATGGGTGACATCAGGTCTGGCTCCAGCTGGGCACACTGTTCCTGTATAGTGGCTCGGTCAAGCCTGTATGTCAGTATGACATGTCGTTCCTCCATTGTCGACAGGTCCACCAGCGGTCTGTACACGGGAAGATTCCTCCATCTCCTCGCATGTCCCAGCGGACGGTGCCTATGAAGGACAACAGCGAGCACAGAGTCAAGCAACCCACAGGTACGTAACCACAGCTTGCACATAACACGATTCCCAATGCATTGAATGGCTTGTATGAGTGTTGGTGCATGGCCTAGGTATGTGTGACGCAGTTGGTAATTAGGCCATGTGAGCCCTTGAAATGGCGGCTGCCTGACCTGTGAAGTGCGACAGTGGGATGTGAGGTCAATGCGCTGGCGTGGCACACCGCGGCGGTAGGCGGTCGAAGACCGCTGCGCAAAGCTGTATTGGTTAACATAGAACCCTATGGGTTTCAGGAGCCAATGACGATGTGCGCCGGCGGTCACGGTACGCACCGCCGCGGTACGCACCACCGCGGGCGTGACCGCCATTTTCTATCTGCTTAATCACTCGATACCTGATCTTCAACAGGAGAGGACCTACACTGCAAGTGCTGCTGTGACCTCGGTCTGGAAGAGACAATGGCTCATGCGACTGGGGAAAGGGCCCCTGCCTTCACTGTTGGAGAAACTTGTGGATGGGGTCCTCCTCCAGTATGCGCTACTCTACGGTCCTCCAGACCAACAGGTAAGTACACTGGGACCATGCTTAGTGGGCAATGCCTGGGTTGAGTGGGGTGGATGAAAGATGGTGGGGAGGGGAGCGATTGAGGCATGCATCAAACGACAGATGAGAGCATGTGCCACATGGCAAGGCTGGGGATGGGGGGCCATTCACATCGAGCATGCAGAAGGTGATGACAATTTTTCTCTCCCTGTACATGTCACATAGGTCAGCGCCCACCAGAAAGTCGCGATTTGGCGTGCCATCGCCAAGGACGTCCGGACCCTGGGGGTCCACAACAGATGGGGCACCCACTGCCGGAAGAGGTGGGAGGACGCTGGAGCAGGAAGACGGCGGAGGCTCAGCTGGGGATGGCCTCCCAACGTAGGAGGGGTGCCAGTCATCATTTAACCCCCCTGATGTCCCGGATCCTGACGGTGGCCTACCCCGATTTGGATGGGCGCGTGAGGACATCACAGCAGACACAAGGGGGTGAGTACAAATACATTCTGCTGACTTTGCGCGCAGTGGAGGTGTCTGGGTGGGGGAGGAGGGCTGTGGGTATCCCTAGGCCAGGGCGATTTCTGTAGGCTAGGCCCCTCCGTAAGGCATGGTCCTGTGCCCCCGCCCCCCACCTCTGTAGGGTGCCAAGTACAGGTATCCATGGCCCTGTGTCATCTATGTGTGCAGTTGTCGTCCATAGGCTTGTAGGCCATGTCCCACGGATTGCGTAGTGGACCCCAAGTGCGCGGCGTAGTGCAGGGGGCTTCTGTGTCTGTCTTGTCCGCCAACGGTAGCGGTAATCCATGCACTCAACATGTCTTTATTTCTCCTCCCCCCCTTTTTTGTGGTCTTCCTGTTCATGTGTGCATTAGCATCATCAGGCGGAGGAGAAGTGGCATCGGAGCACGAGGGAGCTGCATCTCACATGGCCATGGCGCGCCATGCAACTGACTCGGATTTCACCAGTGAGACGGAGGGCGAGGGGAGCTCCACAGCGGGGACTCGTGCTGATGTCAGTGACATCGACTCGTCCTCTGAAGGGAGCTCCCTTGTGGTGGCGGCAACATCCGTGCCCCCCGCAACAACAGGTACAGCTGCCACCCAGCGCACCAGCACCGCCCTCCCAGCAGCCCCTCAGCGTTTGCCCCGTGCCCGCTCACCCAGGAAGGTGGGCATCTCCTTCGCCCCAGGCACCTCAGGCCCTGCCCCTGTCACCCCTGCTGCCCTCAGTGAGGAGGTCATTGACCTCCTAAGGACCATCATTGTTGGGCAGTCTACCCTTTTGAATGCCATCCAGGGTGTACAAAGAGAGGTGCACCAGAGTAATGCATACCTGGAGGGCATTCATTCGGGTCAGGCTGCCCATCAGCGATCGTTCAACGCTCTGGCCTCAACACTAACGGCAGCAATTGTCCCTGTCTCTAGCCTCACCCCTCCAACTTCCTCCACCCAGACCCAATCCCCTGTACCTCTGCCTATCCCAGACACACCTACAGACCAGCCTGCACACACCTCAACACCCAAGGGAAGCTCATCCAGACATAAGCACCACACATCACACAAGCATTCACACAAGCAACATCCACATGCAGACATACCAACAGCCACTGCCTCCACTGTGTCCCCCTCCTCCTCGTCTCCCTCCTCCCTCCCTGTGACATCTCCACTCACACTTGCATGCACAACATCTTCAGCCACTACGTCCATCACCAGCACACCCACCAGAACACTCCGCACATGTGCAGTCACCACCCCCACTACCATTTACACGTCCCCTGTGTCCTCTCCAAGTGTGTCTGTCACCCCCTCTTCTAAACTACACAAACGCAGGCAGCCACCCTCCCAACAGCCATCCACCTTACGACCTCCAGCCCAAGCACCTGCACCCAAAGACACCAGATTTCACACTCCTACAACCACATCCTCTTCCTCCACTCCCATACCCATTACACCTACCCGTCCCTCTCTTTCCAAATTGCTTTTCTTTTCCAAACTTGACCTCTTTCCTACAACTCCCCCACCCTGTCTATCTCATAAGACTCCAATCAGCACCTCAGCCACCACAAAACCGGGACCTGTAAAGACTGTTGTCCATGGACTGTGGAGTCCCCACCCTCAAGGGCATCCAGTTCAGCTAGGAGCCAAGGCACGGCCAGCCCACCCCCGGAAAAGCATCCTAAGATTGCCAGTGCCTGGCGCGGGTGACCAAAGACCCCAGGGACAAAAATCCCTACATTGGCTCCGGCAGGAAGTCGGGTGCCACCTGGCACACCGCCAAAGGTGGGAAAGGGCCACAAGCGTACAGTGAAGTGTGGGAAGGGCAGCACGCCCGACAAGTCCGGCAGCAGGCCAGCTGGCCAGGAGGGCCCCACCAGCCCCATCCCAGGTGTGCAGGAGGACACCCACAGGCCCAGTACTGCAGCCCAGGAGGGCCCCGCAAGCCACATCCCAGGTGGGCAGGAGGACACCCACAGGCCGAGAACTGCAGCCCAGGAGGGCCCCGCAAGCCACCAGACAGATGGGCAGGAAGGCCCCGCCAGCCACATGTCAGGTGGCGAGTGACATCCATGCCTGGGCCGGATCCGCTGACCAGGACACTCATCTCAAGCACCGCTCCGCTGGGCACCGCCGTCTCAAGCACCGCTGAACAGGGCACCGCTGTCTCAAGCACCGCTGAACAGGGCACCGCAGTCTCAAGCACCGCTGAACAGGGCACCGCCGTCTCAAGCACCGCTGAACTGAGCCCTTCATCTCAAGCACCGCTGAACTGGGCCCTTCATCTCAAGCACTGCTCCGCTGGGCACCGCCATCTCAAGCACCGCTGAACAGGGCACCGCCGTCTCAAGCACCGCTGAACTGGGCCCTTCATCTCAAGCACCGCTGAACTGGGCCCTTCATCTCAAGCACTGCTCCACTGGGCACCGCCGTCTCAAGCACCGCTGAACTGAGCCCTTCATCTCAAGCACCGCTGAACTGGGCCCTTCATCTCAAGCACTGCTCCGCTGGGCACCGCCATCTCAAGCACCGCTGAACAGGGCACCGCCGTCTCAAGCACCGCTGAACTGGGCCCTTCATCTCAAGCACCGCTGAACTGGGCCCTTCATCTCAAGCACTGCTCCGCTGGGCACCGCCGTCTCAAGCACTGCTCCGCTGGGCACCGCCGTCTCAAGCACCGCTGAACAGGGCACCGCCGTCTCAAGCACCGCTGAACTGGGCCCTTCATCTCAAGCACCGCTGGCCCATTGGCGGAAGGGGCAGGCCCGCATCTGTGTCGGGCAGGGCTGCACGAAGCACTCTGGGCACTAGTCCCCCTCCAGTACCAGTGGAGACTGTTATCCACTTGAGAGACTGTGGCTTTGCACTCCCCAGGATGGCACAGTGGACAACCCACCCACTGTAGAGACTTGAGAGACTGTGGCTTTGCACTCCCCAGGATATGGCAGTGGGCAACCCACCCACTGTAGAGACTTGAGAGACTGTGGCTTTGCACTCCCCAGGATATGGCAGTGGGCAACCCACCCAGTGTAGAGACTTGAGAGACTGTGGCTTTGCACTCCCCAGGATGGCACAGTGGCCATGGAGGCCCCTCGTGGATCTGGCATCGTGGACTCATCTGGCTGAGGTGCCCCCCCTTCCCTTCCCCCTGAGGTGCCTGTAGTTTTCCTATCTGATGCCCCTGCAGTGTTCTCTCCGTTGGAGGCAGGTATCCTGTGTGGGGCTTTGCCCATGTGTTTTGGCCCAGTGGCCCACGAACAATGGCTGATAGACATATCGGACTGGACAATTTATGTATGTAAAGTTATAGATGTGTGATATATTTTATACTCAGTCTTACAATATAATTCTATATTTATAATCATTTCCTTTTGCCTTTGCATTCTTCCGGGGGGTTTGGGGGTGTAACTGTGATGTGTTGCTATGCATTGATGTGTGTGTTGTAGTGGGTGAGGGTGAGGGTGGGTGTGTTGCATATGTGTGTCCCCATAATTTTTTGCCTCCCCCTCCCCTGTGTCGTAGGTGCAGTACTCACCGTTGTCTTCTGCGCCGGCGTTCGTGCTCCTGGTAGAGGAGCAGGAAGACAATGGCTGGTAGGATGTGTAGTTCGGGTTCCATGCTGTCCAGATTCCTCGTGGGGTGTATGGAGGTGAGCGTTTTCCGTTTGAAATGGCTGTTTCCGCCGTGTTTTTATCGGCGGGGCTACCGCCCCGGAAAAGGTGGCGGATTGGTGGGTTGTGATAGGGTGGGCGGTACATTGTCTCCCGCCTGTCTGTTGGCGGTGACCGCCACGCTGTTTGTTTGTCCCGCCGTGGCGGGCGGTGTGTTAAAGTGGCGGTCTCTGTTGGCGGTTTCCGCCAGGGTCGGAATTGCATTTTTTTTACCGCCAGCCTGTTGGCGGTTTGGCCGCCGCTTGAACACCGACCGCCAGGGTTGGAATGACCCCCTCAGTCTGATTTTTTCTTACAACTCTATCATTAACATTACACTTCTGATGTGGGAACCTATCTTCCGTAGCTGGGGAACCTTTCCACTATGGACTGCAGTTGTCTCTCACTACTCCATTGGAAATTCATGTTCCTCTGCACTGAACGACACTTCATCTCAGCATGTCCAATTACATGACCCTCAACCTTGAACTTGTGTTGCGTCACAATAGAATGCTTTACACTAATGGGGTCACAGACCTGGACTAGGTAAATATTGCACTACAGCACTTTAAAATAAACAGCACCTACACACCCACTTTGTCTCTGTGTAATGTGACACATCTACTTTGCTGGAGATTTGTGATGCATGTAACATGTCTGTGGTCACAGAGTGTCAATACCAGAGTGCAGAAATAATGTGGGCAGATATCTATGCACAAGGGCCCTGATTTATATTTATTTTGCACTGCATTTGCTTCATTTTTGACATATCATTGTATTTTGTAAGTTTGTGCTGCTTTTGCATCAACAAATTACTCAAATGCAGTGCAAAAAAAGTATAAATCAGGGCCAAGGTATCTACAAGATGAAAGTCAATGCTGGCCACATTCCCTACAAGTAAGCCATTGTGTATGTGACATTTGGTTTAAAACATACATGCCTCACCCACAACATACAGCAGGAATGACTGTGTAAGAGTATTTGGCCAATAGCATCAGCTGGGAGTACAAGTAAAACACATTGGCGTGAAATTTGTATACTTGACCTCATCGGAAATTGGCACTACTCAGTTTAGCAGTGTTGACATGAACTTCAGGCTGCAGGCAGATGTCCCACAGTGCCCAACATCACGACACAGGATCAAAGTAATTACAACTTAAAAAGCACACCTGCCTGTCCAATAGATGGGAACCATAGTCACGTTGAGTGGTGGATACAATGGACGGCAGATGCATTGAGATTTAGATTTGTTCTAGCTGCCAATGTGACAGCTCAGTTGGAAGTGAGAATTAACATGTCAAGAGAGGGATGTGGATGCCAGACGGTTTTCACAGGCCAAAATAACAATTGGCTCTGTACACTCATGCAAAGCCCCTAAGCCCCAAGCATATGACACACGTAGTAAGGGAGTACCTAAATCTTTAATAACTATGTACGAAACAGAACCTAAAACTATGTAACACACCTTTACTAAGCTAATCTATCCTAACTATACATTACCCACAACTGGCCCTAACTGCCCTATGCTATGGATACTTACCACATTTAACAACACACTGTAAACATTTGCCCCCATGCCCCTTATGTGACGAGACACATGTAGGACAACATATACTAACCTAAACATATACTACCTAATACTAAACAAATATAAACATTTTTGTATTTTTTTTATCTTTTTTTTAATACACAAAAGCCCCAACGTTAACATCACCCACCCACCCACAAACTAACATGTAATATTATGAACCCCCCAAACCTACTTATCCTATCTAAACAACTACCCTACTCTAAACTATCACTAATCCTGTTAAACCCACTACAAAACAGGATGAGGAATGAGGAGGGAGGGGACGGAATTAGGGTCGGGGGAGACAAAAGTTTACAGGTTTTCCCTCCTCAGTGTCTTTTTAATTGCCTTCAGCCTCCGTGTATTTTTGTCCACATCCTTCTGTATTGTCTCAAGCTTCTTTTTCACTTTCCTCATGTCCCTCTGAAGCTCAGCAATTGTGGCAATTTCCATTGCAGCAGGTGTGGTGGTCTGTGTTGCAGAGGTTGATGGTGCAGCTGGTGCGGTGGTCGGTGGTGCAGCAGGTGGGGCAGATGTGATGGTGGCCGCTGTGGTACTGGGTGCAGTTGTGGTGGTGGCTACAACCTTTGTGGTAAAGAATGGGAAAATTGGGTATGAGTATTGGAATAAACATTGTTTCTTGACGTAAACACACAGATTCTGAAAACTAGGCAGTTTGTGGCAATTAAAAATAGCTTGGTACATGTGGCCCTAAGTGATAGTCGTACATGACTCAACAAAATTCAGGACTGCATTTTTAACATGTATAGACAGGTGGACTACATCTCAGTACTGGGACACTAAGGGGCATATTTATACTCTGTTTGCACCGAATTAGTGTCATTTTGTTTTTCTCTAATTCGGTGCAAAACTAACTCCATATTTATACTTTAGTGCTAGACCCGTCTAGCGCCACATTTATGGAGTTAAAGTCATTTTTTGAAAGTGGAGACCTACCTTGCCTTAATGAGATGCAAGGTAGGCGTTCCCGTGCAAAAAATGGCTCTATGGCCTTAATGCCACATTTAGGGGCATATTTATACTCTGCGTCATATTTATACTCTGTTTGCACTGAATTAGCATAATTTTTATTACTCTAATTTGGTGCAAAACTAACTCCATATGTATACTTTGGTGCTAGACCCGTTTAGCACCAAGGCCCTGATTTATATATTTTTTGTGCTGCATTAACATCATTTTTTTACGCAAAAGTGGCACAGACTTACAAAAATATTGGCCCTTATTGATACTTTTTGCTGCAAAACTGCACTAACTCAGTTTTGCACTAAAAAGTTTAGCACCGGCTTGCACCATTTCTGTGCACCAGCCGGGCACCATATTTATGGAATGGTGCAAGCCGTTGCAAAGGGTAGGCTAGAATAAAAAAAAAACGTTAGTCGGGTTGGGCTGGCAGTACAGAAGAAGAGGGTTTAGCACCAAAAAATGACTTTGGGTAGGTTAGAGTAAAAAAAAATGACTCTAACCAGATTAGCGTCATTTTATGGTGCTAAACCTACCATGCCACATGACTCCTGCCCTAGAAAAGGCAGGAGTCACGCCCACCACCCCAATGGCCAGCACAGAAGACAAATGTCCCCTAGGCATGGCCATTGCACCCTGTGCCATGTATGAGGGCCTATTTCAGGGCCCCCTATGGCACTTTCAAAAATAAAATGCAATCTACCTGTACATACCTGGGATGGGGTCCCCCATCCTCCGCAGTCCCTCTGGTGTTGGTGGGGGTGCCCCTGGGGCCTGGAGAGGGCACCTATGGGCTTATTCCATGGTGTTCCACCATGGAAATAGGCCGAGAGGTCCCCTAACGCCTGCCCTGACCCAGGCTTTAAAAAATGGGGCAAAGCAAGCTTTGCCCCATTTTTTGACCCCTCCTTTCTCCCTTGCACCAATTTTGCATGGGAGTATAAATATGGCGTTAAGGCCATCGAGTCATTTTTTGCACTGGAATGCCTACCTTGCATCTCATTAAGACAAGGTAGGTTTCCACTTCCAAAAAATGACTTTAACTCCATACATTTGGTGCTAGACGGGTCTAGCACCAAAGTATAAATATGGAGTTAGTTTTGCACTGAATTAGGGTAAAAAAAAAAAGTACGCTAATTCAGTGCAAACAGTATATAAATATGCCCTTAGCATCAAAAAATGACGCTAATCTGGTTAGAGTCATTTATTTTTACTCTAACCTGCCTAAAGTCATTTTATTTTACGCTAGCCTACCCTTTGCACCAGCTTGCACCATTCCATAAATATGGTGCCCAGCTGGTGCTAAAAAATGGTGCAAGCAGGTGCAAAACGTTTCGGTACAAAACTGCGTTAGTGCAGTTTTGCACCTAGAAGTATAAATAAGGCCCTAACAGTTTGTTCTGCTTGCATTCAACATGGCCACAAACATTGCATGCAGCATGTCAAGTCATCTGCTACTGTCACTCAGGAGAATTCTAATGTACACATTTGTCAATGTGATACTCACCAACAGGGCCACCGATCACCACACCCAAGTGGTCTAGCAGATCCTGCTCTCTGGCTACCAGGTCAGCGCAGCAATGCTTCAGCTGGTGCTCATTCCTGCTCGTGTAGTATACTCTTTTGCGGTGGTATAGCACCTTGCCTCACCGCAGCCACCTTGCCTCTGTGTGATACCCCTGTATCACACACCCATCCACCTCCAGCATCAATGGAAGGAAGTGGCACACCAGCCAAACAAAGCCCCCAAGCTCCTCCTACCCCAATCGGGACAGCCTCACACTTCCCAACATGTCCTTGCACAACAAAGCAAAACAGAAAAAGTGTAAAAAAGAAGGAAAATAAATGTAAAAAAGGAAACTTACAGCCCAAACCTAAGAACCCCAACTAACCCAACTAATCTAACCCCCAAACAGACACCCAACAGAACAAATACAATCTGAAAGACACTAAACTACACAAAAGCACATACACAAGTACCATAATCAAACAGAATACACAAAAGACACATGAGAGACACCACAAGATACAAGAAATGCAATCCAGACACGAGCTAAACCGAGACACAGCCACACAGTCAAGCAAGCGAACAGATTGTAAAGTGAAAGTGAAAGTACACCCACTGTACCATGCCTGTAAACAGGATTTCCTATTACATCACTTCCTGTCCCCTTTGTGTCCCGTTTTCCGTCATGCGTGTATTTGTTTTACCTATATGATGTTTGTGTGAATATTTTCAACGCATGACCTACACATGCAGAAAAATACCACATATTACCTGTAGACGTCAATTTCAATGGATATCAGCAAGCGTGTGGTGGAATTAACACTAAGGGCCCATGTATGGTTAATTACTATTTGTGTGATTTTTCGATGCATTTGCGTAATTTGTTTTGACTCAAACTGTGATTGCGTGATTTTCAAATATTTATCATGCATGCACCCTGTATCAACATGAAGATAGGATGGTATGGCCTGCAGTGTGTGGTATAATGGTTGGCCACTTGTGGTAGAGCATGCAACTGTGTGTTTTGTGTCTGTGAATGATCTCTAACAACATGTGTGTTTCTGAAGGAACGGCATGCAATACATTGGACGTAATGCTCATGTATGAATGTGTTCCAAATGGGTATCTACATCTGATGGCAAGCAGTGATCTACAACAGTCATGATATGTGTTTGTAATATGTTTTGACTCATGTGATGTATGTATTTGGTTGACTTTGGGGACATTACATTTCACATGACAAACAAAACTCAGGGATGATAGAGGATGGCTGATGAGTGTTATGTCAAATATGTTACCCCTCATCTGTCATTAATTGTTGGTTACGACTTCATGGTGACTTGTGTGTGAACTACACATATGTCGGACATGTGTACGTTTGGTACCTATTGTGTTTGAGACACTGTGCCTTAATTTCACCCATAAAATGTTTGGTACACGTCAGGTTGACTCATAAGAATTACCTATGTTACTCATGTTGCTGTGGTGGACCTGCTGCCCTGGCTGCATGTGTTCACATATTTTAAGTTGTACATTCCACAGAAGTGTCCAGTTCAAATGTGTGGGCATGTGTACCCAGTGTCATGATTGGGCTCCATGGTGTTTCGGCTTCAGGCGGGTCTAGTCAGTACTCTGTTAGGGGCACCCATTGAGTTCACAGAGTATCTCTCAAAGAAGAAGTGTACCAAAGCAGAAGATCAGCTAAAGGCATACAATGGGAAAGGCCAGCTATGGTATGGGAGAGAAAACAGAAATGTGAAGGCAGAGCAACCTTAGTGTGAACAAATATGGAACGGGTCAGTAATGAAAAAACACGCAGGGCTTATCACTAAGATTGTACACAGGGTAGGGCTCAGAACTTTCCACAGCAACAGGGAACGTCAGTGCCTCTGTGCAGATTAATCTTACAGATAGTCACCACACAGGAGTTAACAGCCAGGGAAGGTTAGGATAAGCCAGAGTCACCTGTGTGCACAGAGGTAGGAACTGTGACAATACAGGTACAGCCACAGGGAAGAATCTGATGACAGGTACCATAACAGAGACACACATCCAAATCCACACATACCAATGAGCCAAGTTCTCTCTCTCTGAGGTCGTGTCATCATGTGGGGGACATTGCTGTTCCTCAGAATGTAGGAGTCATGCACAGATCCTGGAACTTTGGCTGTCACATGAGTGATGTATTGGTCTGCCACACACACGACCTGAACATTGATGGAGTGGTAGATTTCCTGTTCCTAAACACCTGTTCATTGGCGCTGTGAGTGACCAAAGCTATATGGGTGCCATCTATGGCACCTATCACTTGAGAGGTGTCTCCTACATCATAGAAGCCCCCTCCTCATAGAAGTCAACAAATCCCCTTGTTGGGGGAACCTGATGTAGCTGTCCATGTGTTTCAATAAAGCAGACAGTACATCCTTCAACACGAGCCCACTATAATCTGAAAGGAGCTTGTGGAAAGAAAGTGTAGCACTGACAGAACTTGAACTGTGGGAAGGATGGCATAGAGATTACGTATGGCAGGCAATAGATCTGGCTCCAACTGGGTCCATAGATCCATGATGGTCTGACGCTTTGGCAATAGGTCTGAATGATATGCCTGTCCTCCAGGGTTGCAAAGTCCACTAGCGGATGGTACACTGGTGCATGTCTCAATATCCTCATGACAGGGTATCTAGGATAGGGAGGAGAGAATATACAATGTGAAATGTACTCCACACATGTTAGCAGAACATATTATCGCACACATCTAACACTGTAGACATGCCGCAGACTGCTGACACATACATTATTGGCAATGCTGAAGCCCATTGCTTCCCCTGATCAACAGTATCTAACAACACCATATGCGGTACACTGAGCTGTCCTACACTGAGCACATATGTAGTCATGCTAAATACCTATATGGTTACACTGCCTCAGAGCCGATGTGTATTTGGACATGCACGTCATATGACAACCAGCAATATAAGGCCAGTACATCATGCATGTCACATGTGTAAGCCAAACCATGATGCCACAGCATAGGCCTACTTCGTCTTCATGTAAATAAAGTGGTTGGTGCACTAATTTTCAAGGCATGATATGAGCATGAAATGGCATCCGCCTGTCCAGCAGCATTTGACAGATTGATGTAACCTAAGTCTGCCAGTGTATGTCGCCATGGCAGTAGGCGGTCGCAACCGCCATGCAACTCCTTATTGGGTAACATTGCTGTCTAAGTTGGGAACTGGAGCATATGGTGATCACCGCCGGCATTGACAGTCCTGTACATGGCTGCCGTGACCGCCATTTTCTGCAGCTTTGCTCACTTGACTTCTGACACTCTTGCAAGCAAGATCTCCATGAGCTGAGCTGTTGTATACTGTCTCTGGGGGCCATCATGTCACGTCCTGCAGGTGATAGGGCCCCAACCTTCACCCAAGAAGAGCTTGAGAATTGGGTGGAAGGGGTCCCGGGTACTAGACACCCTGGCTGAGTATATGTTGTAGATGTGTCTCCATGCTTTACTGTCAGTGGATGTATATCTCCCATTTCCATAGCTCCCCATGTCTGTATTATGGAGATGCACTAATCTCATACGCACATGTGTGACACCATCCTGGCCATACAAAGGATGTGAGTGTTAGTATCACCCTAAGCATTGTGTATGAGCAGTTCCAGACAACTGCATTAGTGGCTCGGAGGTGTCAATCCACTCCCATCTGTGTAGCACAGGGTTCTGCAATGTCGGCCCTGGAGAGCCGGGTCCATGCCAGATTTTTAGCATATCTACATTTAGAAAAATGTAGAATTCTGAAACATCTTGTTTCTAAATGTGGATATGCTAAAAATCTGGCATGGACCTGGCTCTCCAAGACAGACTTTGCAGAACCCTGGTGTAGGCTATCTTGTATATACGACTGTGTCACTCTCCTGGCATCACTGGGACTATATAAATCATGTACTGGTAATGGTGTTGACACATTGTGGGGCTACCATTACAGCTCCACCACAGAACTGGCCTTAATGGGACATGAATATTGGCCTGATAGCAGACTAGGCAAATATATAGGTGATCTGCTGACTGTAGGGTATGTATAGGTAGCCAACCTGGGATACTGTAACATGTTGAATTGATGAGGTCTGATAGCACAGGTGATGCATTCCTAGGACCTATACTTGTGGGGATGTGGGCTTCCAACCGATGGGTTGGTACTGAAGGTGGTAAGTGCCCTGGGAGATCCATTATTTGTCAATATGGTGTGTACATGGCATGACGGACATGGTCCTAGCAAGTCCTATGCTGCATTGCTGACTGACAGCCTACATCATGTGCTCATGGATAGTTGGGGGCACATCTGATGGTCTGTGACTATTACAGCTTGCCTTGACTATTAGGTAGTGGCAGATTAGGAGTGGTTTGGGCACTGCATGACGCATGCTGATGTGAAGGAAGATTTGCATTCAGTCACCTCAGGCTGCTTATGTGGTGGTGGGATGTGTATTTGGTGTACTGGAAGTGGTGTTTATCCATGTGTGCCTAATGCATGCAAATACATATACTCCCTGAGATGTGTGTTGTCTGGCCTCAGTGACAGGTTTTGCCCTTTGTGGAATGTTCTGCTGAGGCTGGAGTTGTCATGGTGCGTAGTCCAACTGGTGTGCCTTCATGTGTGGTGGCATTGGAAGTGGACCATGTAGTGGTATGATTGTTCCTGATGTACATCTGTTGTGACAGTGCACTCAGTGGATGTGTTTGGATACTTTACATGTGGTACATGGGCCATTGTAGATGCACTTAGTAGTATTCTGGGTAGTGATGTATGTGTTGTGTGTCACCTGCTCTGGCTTTGTGATGGAGTCAGACTACTAACATGCCTATACCACAGTTTCACATTGTACACATCAGATGTGAATTGTTTGAGTGTCTGACTAGTATAGGCTAAATCTGAGTACGCAGGCACCTTTGCCTCGGCCCCAGTCAGCCCTGCTGCCCTCAGTGAGGAGGCTATTGACCTCCTAAGGTCCATCTCTGTGGGTCAGTCTACCATCCTGAATGCCATCCAGGGACTGACAATTCAGGTCCAATGCATTCCTGGAGGGCATTCACTGTGCCATGGCTGGCCTAGAGAGAACCTTTCAGGCTCTGGCCTCCTCTCTGACTGCAGTGTCCCTTTGTCTCCCATCCCCCCTTCAACTACCTCTTCTCAATCCCAGACCCCTCTCCTCATACCCATCCAATGCACATGAACATACAGGCATGCATCCACCTAAACAGACCAGGGTAGCTCAGACAAACACAAGTATCAGAAGACCTACCACTGGCATGCACACAAGCAACATCCACCTGCAGACACACCAACATCCACTCCCTGCACTGACTCCCCCGCTGCCCCCTCCCACACAGACACTACACCAGACACACTTGCAGCCACGACACCATCATGCACGTATCCAGCCACCAGTCCCATCTTACCCACAGTCAGCACAATAGCAGACCCACAGACATTCACCCCAGTCACCACATCCGTACCCACCACAACCACCGACACCCCCACATGCAGCACATGTACCATACCTGCCAACACTACCCCAACAGACAGTCACCTATCCACCATGGCATCTCCCAGCTCCTCCTTCCCACCTCTTCCCAAAACACCAAAATGCCTGCACTCACCCACCCAACAGACACCTCGCACCCACACGCATTCCACACAATCACCTGCACCCAAGACATCCACACCTACACATCTGACAACCACTCCCTCTCCCAAAACCTTTTGCCATGACTGCCCCTGTGTGTCTAAAAAGCATTTCCTCTTTTAGTTTTCCCTGTTCCCTATCCCTCTCCCACCCTGTGAGACCCTCAAGCATGCTGTGCCCCTGCCTAAGTCCAGCCCTTCCACCTCCAAGCCCTCCCCTGTCCCACGCTAGTGCTCATGCCCCTCCCCCTGCCAAGAGATCTCCCCCTCCCAAGCCCAGGCCCAAGGAACCCCCTCCTAAGCACAAACCAAAGGAACCCCATCCCAAGCCCAAGCCCAAGGACCTCCTTCCAAGCCCAAACCCCAACCCCCCCTTCCACCACCACCACCTAATCCCTGAGGTGCCTGCCTGCCCCCTTGATGCCCCTACACTATGGAGATCATTTTGCAGTCAGGAGTCAATTTGGGGCACAGTGAGGTACCATTTGTGCCTTCGCACCAATGACTATGGACTGGCCAATGGCCTTTAATTTGAATATAGTTAATTTTTACTCTTTTAATATTTTAATACATCTGGTCCAACCTGCTGTTGGTATCGATGGTACCATACTTGTCTTGCCTTTCTTTCTACATGGCTGTTTTGTGTTTGTGGGCTTTGGTTTGTGTGTGTGAGATGTGTGTGTGTGTTGGTTGTGCTACCTGATGTGACTGGGCTGCATGTGTGTGTGTGTGTGGCCCTGCCATTGGTCCTGCTGTCATTGCTGTGTTTTGTCTGTAGGAGATGTTTGTGTTTGGTACATGCATGTGTGTAGCCAAATTGTGCATTGTTTGTGTTGACATGTGTGATGGTGGTGTTGTGTGCCCTTGTGTGATTGTTGTGTATGCATCCGTGTGTGTGTGGTGCTGGCTATGTCCTATGCATTGTGTGTGGTGTGTGCATGGTGTGTCATATGGTTCATTGTATGGCATCGTGATATTGGTGCATGGGATAGTGGTTTGTTAAGTATTGTTGTATGTATGTGCTGTCATGTGGAGGTGTGCAGTCAGAGTGCTTGGCAAAGCGTTTGTGTAGTTGCAGTTGTGATGTTGCTGTGTGACTTAGTGGTGTTGTGTATGAGTTTGTTAGACTGTGGCGGTGCTGTGTGTGTGCGGGTTGGTGTTTGTATGGCATG
This sequence comes from Pleurodeles waltl, assembly GCF_031143425.1. Lineage (NCBI taxonomy): Eukaryota > Metazoa > Chordata > Amphibia > Caudata > Salamandridae > Pleurodeles > Pleurodeles waltl. The sequence goes on along the minus strand of NC_090448.1, from coordinate 362,024,127 downwards.
TGTGTGTTGGCTGTAGTGTGTGTAGTTTGGGTGTGTGTGTGTAGTATGTGTGTGTATCTGTGTATGTAGGTGTGTGTGCAAATGGGTGTGTGGTTACGTGTGTGTGTGTGTGTCCATCACAAGCCGTTCCAGATGTGTGTGTTGTGTGTGTACTAATGCCTTTCCCTCCAGTGTGTGTACTTATGGTTGTTGTTTTCATCACCATCACTGGTTCCCAAGTTGTTGTTTGAGCAGGAGTAGTGGGAGGACTTCAAGTTCAGGCTCCATGGAGGCTCCGGGCACGTCTGTTTTCCTAAAGGTGAGTGTTTGCTTTTAGAGAGTTGGTTTCTGCCAGAGTTTTGGTGGCGGTGCAACCGCAGTGGAAACCCTGGCGGTGCCCATCCTCATAATATGTCCAGCGGAAACATACTTCCCACCAGTCTGAAGGTGCCTACCACCATCCACGGCGGCCTGACTGCACTGGCGGGAACTGGTTGTAGTTTTGCTGTGTTCCATTGGGAACACTGCCATGATCATAATTTGGTGGTCTTCACCACGGGCCGTCGGTGGTACGACCGCCGCTGCCAACATGGTGGTCCTGAGACCACCAAACTTGTAATGAGGGCCTCTGTTTGCTGCTAATTTCTAATTAACGGTCTGATTCTAGAGAAGTTATGGAAACCAATAACACAAATAGAAGTAAATACATATTAGTAGGAGTGTTGATTGTTATTATTGCAGTACTACTTATTCTCCTTTCAGGATTATCTTCACCTACCTTTTCCACAGTAGCTGAGTTTAGGACCTTCAGCCCACAGGTAATAATTTGCAGGCACTAAATTAAAAGCTTTGCTATTAGATGCATCGAGAGAAGATTATTTTTCAAATGTTTCTTTGAAATTGCTTTATGAAACTTTTAACACTATGGATGCAAAGGACTGTTACGTCTGCATGCAATTACATGTGTCAGCTTCAAAGGAAATTACCTCTCACCATATTCCTCTTATGTATGGTGTTACGTGTAGCCTTCTGTTGAGTCTGTTTTATGGAAAGGGACACTTCCAATACTATTATTCAAATTGTGATTTAGGGGGTTATTCTAACTTTGGAGGAGTGTTAATCCGTCCCAAAAGTGACGGTAAAGTGACGGATATACCACCAGCCGTATTACGAGTTCCATAGGATATAATGGACTCGTAATACGGCTGGTGGTAAATCCGTCACTTTTCCGTCACTTTTGGGACGGATTAACACCTCCTCCAAAGTTAGAATAACCCCCTTAATGTTTACTGAGGTTCCTTGGTTGAAGAATTTGAATCATCATTTCCATGCTAAGACATTGGAGACAGTTGCCAGTTTCCTTAGATGGATTATGACACTGGCTTCAAAAAACCGTCTAAATTTATGCCCTCCACGGCTGTCACTCCATGTGAGATTTTGGCATTCGAGAAAGCGGTCAATTCTGACCTCAATAAGCTACGACCTAAATATGGCTTTGTCAACATACCCAAAGTAGAGAGTGATGCTCTGAAAAGACTGGCAGCTGACAGCAGTATCACCATCAAGCCAGCAGATAAAGGCGGTACTATAGTTGTGTTGAATTCATCAGACTATAGACAAGAATGTCTTCGCCTATTGAGTGACCTCACTTATTACACACCAATCGATCACGATCCAACCGTCAGATTACAGACAGAGATTAGAGGAATGATCAATGAGGCCATTAGTAACTCCTGGATCTCACAAAAAGAGGCTTATTTCCTAGACACTGCCAATCCCAGGATAACATACTTTTACTGCCTGCCCAAAATTCATAAAGGGATAACTCCACCCCCGGGCCGCCCTATCGTGTCAGGAATAGGGTGTATCCTCGAGCCATTCTCTACATTTTGTGACCATTTTTTGCAACCTCTTGTACAACAATCCTCTACATATTTACGGGACACCAAAGATGTCCTCAACCTCATTGAATCCATCAATTCTGAAGGTGATGTCCGTGCATTGCTTACCATGGATGTTGAAGCATTATATACCAACATCCCTCAACAGGCTACTTTGTCAGTAGTAGAATCAGCTCTTCTAACGACTACTTTGAAGTTGACCAGTCCAGTTCATTTCATTATGCATTGTGCCAGCTTAGCGATGAAAGAAAACATCTTCAAGTTTGAAGACTCATTGTTCCACCAGACTCGAGGCACATCAATGGGCAGCACTTTTGCTCCGAGCCTAGCATGTCTTTACATGTATGATTTCGAGAAAAGATTCATAATACCTTCCACCAATCCTTACTTTTACAATATTAAATTGTGGCGTCGATATATTGACGACATTCTGGTCATCTGGCAAGGCCCCATTGAGGAAGTAACGGATTTCACGACATGGGTTAACAACCTCGTCCCCTATTTGAACTTCACCTCCTCTGTCTCTACCACCAAGATTACTTTCCTCGATTTGGTCATCAACATTGACAGGGCCATACTAACCACATTCACACATCACAAAATTACAGACCAAAACAGTCTACTACTTTACCATAGTTACCACCCGAAAGCACTAAGAGATAACCTTCCATTTGGTCAATTCCTACGGTTACGCCGTAATTGTAGTAATATCCGTTCATTTGACACACAACCCACAGAACTGAAACACAAACTATATGACCGTCATTACCCTGTAAGGGTGGTTAACACGGCTTACAAACGTGCCAAATATAGTGATAGGGAGCTATTACTACAAACAGTACCCAGACGTGGAGAGAATAAACTTACCTGTGTTACGACTTTCACACCACTGTCCAACACAGTCAAAAAGATTATTAACAATAGATGGGAGATCCTCCTGAGTGGGGGTGAGAGTATCCCTAAACCACTATTTGCCTTTAGAAGGACCACCAACTTGAGAGACATACTGATACATACTAGACCTAGACCTCGCGAGGTATCCAGCAGACAAGGCACCCTTTGGGAGTTACCGCCAGTGACTGGCCATTTCCCTTGTGGGAACTGCAATGTGTGCCCTTTAACCAAACGAACAGACTCATTGGAACTTGTTCCAATTGGGCACTGGCAATTACTTAGACATACTAATTGCAATACCCGAAACTGTGTGTACTTGATAACATGCCCATGTGGTCTACAATATGTAGGGATGACCACACGGGCAGTCAAACTAAGAATCAATGAACACCGTAGCAATATTCGGCGTGGACGTACTTCGTCTAAACTAAGTATCCACTACATCGAAGCACAACATAGCCCGGATGACATGTGGTGGATTATACTACAAACATGCCCACAGAAAGACGCTGAGTCACTCTTTGAACTAGAACAACAATGGGTTTTTAAACTTGGGACCCACCCTAGTGGGCTTAATGACGATATCCAATGGATTAACTTCTCTCCGTGACCAAATAATACTGAGAAATTGATACGATAGCTGGTTCACTATATGACTACATTTGTATACACGTGGTTATTTACCATCCTTGGAAATACGTCCTCATACTCCACAAAATTACCTTGGATATTTATCCACTGTTGCCCTGTATCCAGTATGCCCCTTTGATATGACTCTTTTGTACTTCACAATGAAAAGAGTAGACTGATTGCAACTTATGCTTTCCACCATATAAGATTGATCTGCTAGTTCCGCTGCATTATATCAAAAAACCAGATCTTTACATATTTTCCATAGGGCACACCATTCCCTTTATTGACTCGAGTGGTAACATAGAACCTCTATCATGGCCGCCACTTTTTCCTTTATAGACTCGAGTAGTAACATAGTACTTCCAACATGGCCGCCATATTTCTCTCCTGACGTCACTAACAGAGCTTTACGCTCGCGTGCTAGCACGACGAGCGTTTGTGCCGAGACTTACTAACGTTGCATAGCAACGCGTAATGAATCCGATTTCCGGGTCCTACTCTATTTATCCCCTCGCTACTGCGTCTCCCCTGTCATTCCGGGAGCGCGACCAAGGGGTAGGTGGGAATACCGTCTACCGATTCCACCCAAGTAAGTTTTTTGGTAATGCCGTTTGTATCGAGTAACCGTGGGGTTGTTAGACTCGCGAGTAGCGTTTCACCGGCGAGGCTGCCTCTCACTTCTTGACCAGTTACTTTTAATTATGGCATAATACGAATAACGAGGCAACTCTGGTCACTCTTTGTGATCACATGAGACCTTTTGCTCATGACTTAACCACGTTTTGTCTCCTCCACACGTGGTTCTCTACTAAGGAGATGACTTTTAAATCTGATTACCATGAAGTTCCTTATCATACATGTTGTTGGCAATCGCCTTCCAGCTTGTTTTAATTTGTTCCATATGATACACACTTTTTTTTTATTTATTTTTTTAGATTGACGAAGAAATACTCATAAGTGTGGGGTTTCTCTCCCTACTTGCTTGTTGACGTATACCTGACGGTATAATAATTATGTACACCAACTCCAGGGTGGGACTGCATTTTCCAATGACTCCTAATTCTGCTTTGTGATTTTTTGTCTCTTTATATGCTAATTAGAGCAGTGTGGACCAGGTCGATGGTCCGCGTTATCCCATGAAGCCCTGTCTCAGTGTAGGAGGGTAAGCACATTTTGTTCGTTACACTGACACGGGTGTATGAATGTTTATCACGATCACCGTGTGCCACACACATTGAATTTTTACTCATTCAAGTGCAACTCTTGATATGTTGATCTGGGTACCAGTCAATGTTGTAATAATCTTTACACTTTTATAGGGCGACGAGTAGGCATGACAGACTGGGTCATAAAGGACTCATGTAAGTGACTGGTGATAATAATACTCCTTTCCTTTTGACTGTTAGTTGATAGAGGCAAGAGCTAATATAGTTTATTTTCAGAGAAGCATGTTGTTTTGTTACCAGGGCCTGAAGAAGCTTCGCTGGATCCTGTGGGACCCCACAGACGCGAAACATGTCGACCCATTGTTGAGGTGGGTCTGGTAGTACCTTGACCTCCTTGTTATGTGCAATACAGTTTGAGAGTAGTCGAGCATTACTTCGACTCTACCCTCCTGTTTACAGTTTTAATCTTGACCAAGACCCCATATTAATAAAAGATAGCTCTGAGTAAGGGTCCTTGAGTCAATTTTATCCTTCTTTCTCATTTTTGCTCTCTCTTTTCTCCCTCTCCCCCTCACTTACCTGTGGGAAAGGGTGGCATCATCAAAAAGATCTCCGGCAAAGAGCCCCCTGAAAGGGTGGTGCCCGCCAGACATTGCAGCGCCAGTCTGGCGAGGAGCTGGTCCAATGATGAAGCATGACACCCAACTGGGTGTGTGAGGACTCTTGCTCCTACCCCCCTATGACTTTCCCTGTCTTTTTCTTGCTCTTTAGGAACAGTGTATCACATTATTAGTAATCGTTATTGGAGGAAATACACTGGACCTCATAATCCTCCGAATCCCCTTATTTCTTGATATGGATTATGACACTGGACATGACTTATGCCCACAGAATCAATTTGACAAGTTCTTTAACGAAGGTTGAGAAGACATTTTTACATTCTATAGAAAAAAGCAAGAGAGCAATAGATGAAAGGGGAACAACAAGATGTGATCAGACACATACAGGTCAGTGGGATAAGGAAGAAGTGAAACATCAAGATTTAGGAGTTACGCCTGCAATCTTTTTAGATTGGCAACACAAAAGGAAATTATGTGTGGATAGGAATAAACTTTTTCTTAACATTAAGTTCATGGGTAGAAGTGATTGCGACCATATTTTTGAATATGTAGATATTTGGCTTCTGTTCCTGGGAGGATGAGATCCCGTTATTCCTGGAGTTTATTTTGTTTGTATGGATTGTGCATATTTCAAAATGCCCAAAGGATTGTATGGTACGTGTTATTTAGGTGGAGTTTTCCCAAGGTTTTATCATGTGGAACATTTGAATGAGACTGTGTAGGAAACAAAACCTAGAAGTTAACAAGGTACTAGCAGTGTCAAAATTGTGGGGGGCAATTTGGTGCTGTGATTCCAGCTCTGGGTGTAAGCTTGAATGATCTCAAGATCGGAAAAACTGTCCACCATAGTGGATAAATTGTCCATAACTACTGCAAGTTCCTTGTTGGCTCTAGATACTATGCGATCCATGTTTTTTGCAGAATCGCCTTAAGCTAGACATCCTTCCCACGAAAGCAGGCGGAGTTTGCAAAATGACAAAGGTCCAGAAATGTTGCACCTATATCCCTGACAAGAGTGAGGACGTAAAGAAATATATTAAGAACAGTACCGATCTGAAAAAAGACTTGAAGGAATTGGAGGCTAACAGTGTTTGTGAAGCAACTGGGGATGGGTTTTCTAGGATTGGCAGATGGTTTGGAATTCTAAGAAGTGGAATAGGGGTTCTATCTTGAGACTACTTATCGTTATTACCATTTGTGCAATGTCTGTTCATCATTTTCAAGAGATATAAATATGTAAGGGCAAGGAAGGAAAAGCAACATTCAAAGGGATTGAAAAGAATTAGAAGAGATATGGAAATGGAGGAGAATCAGTGTAGATTTTATGATCAAATGAAATACCTGGAAAATATTAGACAAAAGTTGTTGAAAATTTCAAGGCTTTGACATTATCTCACCTTACATGGATTCATTTGTGTGTTGTTGTGATGGCTACCATCAGAGGAGCTCTATTTAAACTCCATTCATTACACGTAATCAGTGTGCAAATATGTATTTACAATGAAATTATATTTACTGTGTGTCTTAAACAATGCTACCATGTGTTAACACTTAAAGGCATGAAATGTATACATTGAAAGTTTGATGTTTTATAAACGTGTGCAGTTTAGTCAAATGCTTGCTTACATGTATTCATTATTCATGTTTTATATTTGCATCTCATTTGTAAACATGCATTCACTTATTCATCTTTCCATTTATTTTGAAAGTTGCATGTGTGCATTTATAATCATATATTTGCACATTTCCGGACCTCCAAATAATGAAGCACATGAGAAACAAGTTGCGGTCCATCCACACACCGCCATCATTGTAGTACCGACGACGACGGAAGAGGCTGCCCATAGGCCAACGGAAAGGCCCCACCCACCCAACAAATAATGAAGCACATGACTGCCGTCAGTTCCAGGGCAGGAACCACCGCCACGCAAAGCGTGGTGGAAACTAACCAAATAAAAGGGAACACTCACCGAAGGCACACACAACACGCCGAAGCAGACATGGAGAGAGAGTTGCAAATAACGGCAGTCCTGCTCCTTGCAATATACCTCCACGACCGTGACTGCAGACGAAGACAACAACAGTAAGTACCGCAACCTAGTAAACATGGGAAGAAAGGGTACAATATCACACCCACCTACCCTGTAACGCACTCCCAACCCCTCCCACCATCTCAAGCCATACACACCAGATAAGAGGTACTTACCTGACACAAGGCAACAAAGACCTGCACCAAAGTACACACATGTGCACACCACACCCCCACAATGAAATGATGAACCACCTCTCCATATTGTGCCAACAGCACCACTGGGCACACAAACTTTAATGGAACCTCAAAATGGTAATGTTCAAATAAGGCTATTGGCCAGTCCATGCAGAATACCCAGAAGGGCCCAAATGGGCCAGACTTGACTGACTCCTACATGTGCACAGGGTACTCCATTGTAAAGGGACATTAATGGGGCAGCCAAGCACGTCAGGGAACAGGGGTAGGGTGTGGTAGGTGTGGGGATTTACACCTGGAAGGGGAGGGCTTGGGCTTTTGTTTGGAAGGTGGAGGGGATTTAGGCTTGCCCTTGGAAGGTAGGGGTGTGGGCTTGGACCGGGGGGTGGCAGAGGGACCTGAAGCAACATGGGGCTCCTTCCTCTCCGGTGAAGAGGCATGGGAATGGGATGGGTGGACTGGGGTGAACTTGGAAGAAGAAGGAGTGGACAGGGCAAGGAGATGGGCACGTTTAGAGACAAGATGGGGTGGGCCAGTGGGTTCAAACAGGTCAACACGGGAGAGGAAAAATTTCTTAGGGGCAGTTGGGGTAGATATGGAAGAAGGTGTGGGAGTGGAGTTAGAGGGAGTGTTTGTACCAGGTGTCCGTGTGCTGGACGTGGATGCTTGTACCTGTACAGTATGCTGATGTGTGGTGGATGTGTGTTGAGTGGGTGTCTGGGAACGTTTGAGTGTCTTGGGAGGTGGGGGGTGAACACAGTGGGAGAAGACAGGCTGCCAGAGTAAATGGATGTTGTCTTGGTGTCTGCAGGTCTGGTGAGTGTGCTGCATGTGTAAGTCAATGTAGTTGTGATGAGTGCAGGTGTGATGTCTGGGGTGGATGACTGGATGTCAGATGTTGTAGTGACTGCAAGAATGGGGCCAGCAGCAGTGACTGAGGGTTCAGTGCTTGTGGGTGTGCATGGTGAGGTGACAGGCAGGACCGGTGGACACAATGGCGAAGTGGATGTTGTTTTGTGTGCCTTTGTATGTTCGGTGTGTGTATGTCTGTGGTGGGAAGTGTGGTGCTTGTGTTTCTCTGTGTGCTTTTTGTGTGTTGAGGTGTGTGCATGGCTGTCTGAACATGTGCTTGGGATGGGTGAAGGGAGTGGGGTGCTGGAAGCGGTGGAGGTGCTGGCAGTGGGGATGGAAAGACCAGGGACACTGGCTGCCATCAAAGAGGAGGCCAGAGCCTGAGATCTCTGTAGGCCAGACATGGCACCGTGAATGCCCTCCAGGTATGCATTGCATTGCTTCATCTGGGATGCTAGTCCCTGGATGGCATTCACAATGGTTGTCTGCCCTACAGAGATGGTCCTCAGGAGGTCAATAGCCATGAGGGCAGCAGGGCTGACTGGGGCAGGGGATAAGGTGCCTGGGGCAAAGCAGATGCCCACCCTCCTGGGTGAGTGGGCACGGGCAACTGGGTGGGGAGCAACTGGGAGGGTAGAGATGGCATGGGGGGTGGCGGAAGATGATAAAGAATAGGTGGGCCCACTAGGGTCCGCCACCACCAGGGAGCTGCCATTGGAGGAGGTATCAGAGTCACTACCACCAGTGGAGGTTGCCTCCCTGTGGTACTCCCGTCGCCCTTTCAACCCACGGGTCCCCTTGGCCTCTGCCGACTCTTTATCCTTGGAACCGTGGACCACTGCATCCCCACTCGCCGGTGCCACTGCTCCCTCACCAGATGATGCTGATGTACACAAAGAACACAAGAGCACAGGGGTGGGGAGACAAAACATGAGAGAAATCTGTAAATACCTGTATGAATGTACATTCTTGGTAAACACACAACCACATTCAGCTTACACATCTACACGCAGCACCTACAACAATAGTCATGACTATGACCCTGACTAGTGGCCACTACCCCAGTGTACAACTCATTTCCCACATGAAACGCGGACCTGATGAACTGTGTGGAATACACACATGGGGGACCATGGACAGCCAATGCACCCACTAGTCCAAGGGCCCACAAAGAATCCTACTGTACAGGAAGATCAACCCCCTTGGGACTCTTTGGACCACCAACACCTGCCCCACAGCATTTCCATGCCTATGAGGGGCAGGACTGCAGGAACATACCTGTCAGAGTGCCTGGCACTAGACAGCATACAAACCACAGCACCCAAACACATCCACCAAAGTAGCATTAAACAGTGTTGGTACTCACCCCCTTGTGGCTGCTGTACTGCCTTCAAGCGCCCATCCAAATCCAGATATGCCACTGCCAGAATGCGGGCCATTGGTGGGGTCAGGGTCCGACGGGCACCCCTTCCTCATTGGGAGGCCTTCCCCAGCTGGGTCTCGCAGGTCTTCCTGGCCCAGCGCCACAGGTCCTCCCACCCCTTCCTGCAGTGGGTGCTCTGCCGGATGTAGACCCCCACGGGCCGCACCGCCTTGGCGATGGCTTGCCAGAGTCCCCTCTTCTGATGGGCGCTGACCTGTAAGGGACACACATAGAAGAAAAACAGATATCAGGATATGCCCATCTGATGCAGCTGACATGTCGTCCCCTATGGAACGGAAACTTCACAGGATCATTTTAACAACTCACTAACAGTACATGCCACACAATCTACGCCTATGCAGTTACAAATCGAGCACACATGCATACAGGCATCCATCACCATCACACACATCCATGCAAGACGATCGCCAACTCACCTGCTCCTCTGGTCGCCCAGATAACTTGCCATACAGGGGTAGGACCCCGTCCACAAGCTTCTCCAGCTCCTCCATGGTGAAGGCCCTGGCCCGTTCCCCTGTGACTTCTGCCTCTGGAGTAACCAGAGTCAGGCCACAGCAGCACACTCAGTGGAGTACTTTCATGTACGGGAATCGGGAGACAAGTGAAATTGGGGTGATGACATGGCATACGCTTCACGGCGGTGTGCACCATCACCGCCGGCGGCGATCATGATAGGCCCAGTTTCCCTATTGACAACCATGGAAACCAATGAATGGGTGCACAGCGGTGAACAACACCTTCCGCCATGATAACTATTGCCAGCGGAATGATGTCACTTACACTTCTTCATATCAGAATGACAGGAGGCTGCCATTTTGTTAGCACCACTTACATTTTTCCTGTTCAGGGGCCCCATTCAGGGCCTACAAATCCCAGTCCTCAGTTGCCTGCCAACATGAGTGTCTGTTCCCCACATTCACCCATCTCATGTAATGTATCCACACTGGCATGCCATTAGACCAGAGGTATCTCTGCATACATGTGCCTAACGTTGCACATCATACATCGCTTGTGTGTGTAACATATGTATTGCACACCAGTTATTCATTCACAACATGTTTTGCATGTGTATGTGTGTCCTTATATGTGTTCTTTCCTCCCCATAGGTACAGACCCATGTGGCGAGGAAGGGCCCCATCTGCGCACAGACCTCTTGTTGATTTGGATACCCTAGAGGAACGTAACATCATTGTCACCTACAGACTCAATTGTTCAACAATCCAGGACCTATGGGCTTTACTGGATCCTGTACTGAGACTAGCTAATCGGAATCAGCATGCAATGCCTACTGAATTGCAAGTGCTATCTGTACTCCATTTTTTGGCTACGGGATCATTTCAGGTGACAGTGGGCATGGGTGCGGGGTTCTCACACCCACTGTTTAGCCTCATCCTGTCCAAATTCTTGGATGCATTTGTACAACACATGCAGACATATGTCTAGTTTCCCGAAAGGGCTAAACTCCCTGCCATTAAGTCTGGATTTTATGCCTTTGCTAACATACCCCATGTGATAGGTGCCATTGATGGAACCCACATAGTTCTCATCCCCCCAAGAGTGAATGAACAGGTGTACAGGAACAAAAAGAACTTACACTAAATGAACATACAATGGGTGTGTACTGCTGACCAGTACATATCACATGTCAATGCCAGGTTTCCAGGATCAGTTCATGATTCCTTTGTCCTGAGGAACAGGAGTGTGCAACACATGATGGAACAACTACAAGGGGACAGAGGTTGGCTCATAGGTGAGTGTGTATGACACTGGATCAGTACATATCAGACAGCCAGGCTGTAGGCAAGTAATGGTAGTTTGTTAAAGTGCTGTTTCACCCACTTTTGCAGGTGATTCTGGGTATCCCAACTTGTAATGACTCCTGACACCTGTGAGGAATCCCAGGACAGATGCAGAGAGGAATTCTAGTGAGGCCCATGGACATATTAGGAGGGTGATTGAGCTCAATATAGGTCTCCTGAAGACTAGATTTCATTGCCTCCATCTCTCTGGGGGATCTCTGTGCTATGGCCCTGAGAAGGTGTGTAGAGTAATGGTGGCCTGCTGCATGCTGCACAACTTGGCTATGAGGAGAGTTATCCCCCTTCTAGAGGAGGAGGGTGCTGTACATCCAGACCTGCAACCTCTGAGATGGGATGAGGGTGATGGTTAGGATGAAGAGGGGGAAGATGTCAACTCCAGGAACCAGCTGATCTGCCTATACTTCCAGTGACTATGAGGTACTGTTCACTGATGCTGTTGTCTGCACTGCATAATGTTTGTCTGACTCATTTGCTTGGGGATGTGGTGTCTGTAGTCATTGACACTTTTACCTGAAGACTGAAATGGCATGTGCCATGGAAACAAACATGGTGTACATTTTGACTTACTCTAGACACTGTTGTGTGTGGGGTACCACTCCTGAAATAAAGGTATGATTATGGAATTGACTGGCTAATGCATTCACACTAATAACTGACTACTCCAAGTGTGCTGCAGCAGTCTTATACGGGGCACGAGTTCGGGGCTATAACAAAATACCCTCCCTCCAAAGTGCTGAAAATAAATTCCTGCGTAGATTACTGACGGTTCCAAAGTGTATAGCAAACATCATCAGTCATGAGGAAATTGGTCAATGTTTTTTGGAAGACAGGGTTTCTATTGCTCCTTTACTGCTCTGGATTAGATGCTGGCTGAACCCTGCGGCAAAACTTGTTCAAGACTGCATTTCTGATTGCTTACAGTTGGACAACTCAAATAGGATTCCCTGGCTTGTGTTCCTGCGAAACTCCTTTGAGAAGCTAGGGCTCAGGTACATGTTTGAAGAACCCCAACTGTTAACCACAAACTCTAGGTCTGTCTTGAAGTCAACTTATTTTGAGCACATATCAGAGTTGAGATTTTATAGCTCCCTGAAATTGAAATCTTTCGACCCCTACATCCGGATTGTAACTGTCCCATGTCTTGAACCTTATTTGGTCTGGTTTTCAAGTTCTAAAATAATCTCTCTTTTAACATTTTTTAGATTTAATTTGATTCATTTTAAGGTAGCTTTTCCCAAACCATGTTTTTGGAAAAAGGATTTACCACCCAGCCCCTGTGATTCCAAATCAAAGCAGAGTACGTCACACTTTTTTCTCTTTTGTTCTTTATATGCTGCTCCTAGAAAGGTCTTTATTTTACCTATTTTATGTCATCTTAGACCTATCCATTATAAGGAAGCTCTATTATATTTTCAGAGACTGACAGATATTCAAACTTGTCACCACGTACTAAATTTTGTTACAGCTTCTTTAAGCATCAGGAAAAGGTCTATTCCATTTTAATCTCTATATGTTTGTGAGAGATTTCTGTATAATATTACAAGATAGTTTTTATTCTGAGATAACATCTGTAAATCTTGTGTTTCTGTGATTCTTAATTATGTTCAGTATACTCATTTATAATATGTTAAGGGGTTTTTAGAACGGATGTTTACATGGTGTTTTTAGAAACTGTTTTTACAGTTTTTAATTGTGTTTTATACTATTTACAGATTCGTAATATGTGTTTTTGTATGCACTTTTATGGCAACTGCCGAATAAAGTTCTTTGACTGACTGACTGACTGACTGACTACTCATAATGACAGTGGACATACAAATTGGTGATGATGCGTTTTATTATGACAGGCAAGGAGACCCCTAGCTAAGGCTCTGCTTTCTGTGGGTCGGCGGCGTGGAGCTGCGCAAGCTGTTCCTGAGGGGCTGCACCAGCTTCGGATCCAGGCCTCCCTCCTTTCACTGACCTCAGAAGTCTGGGAGCAGGGGGCAGAGAGCCAGGCCGCTGGCAATGGGGAACCTGGACCCAGCATTCAGGTCAGACCCTCGTTTCACTTTCTCTTCTCTGTGCACACAGGGGCCGGCACTGGGTATGGACAGGATGTTTGCATATGAGGGGTTTCTGTGCTTGGAAAAATTGAAACTTTCACTCAGCGTTCCACTTGAAAAGAACATGTAACCCCAGAGTCCCTGGGAAAAGAAGTGGTATTATGGGGTACGGTGCTGAGGCCAGCAGGAAGAGCTGGAGACCGGGGGAGCATCAGCTGCTGAGTGGTAGTCCGACAGCCTCTGGCAGGTAGAGATGTGTGTGGCCTGACAGAGTGCCTTAGAGTCCAGTGGCAAGCAAGGCTGGCAGTTTGTGAAAATACCAGGCTGCTGGTGGTGAGCTGGTTTGCTGCTGCTAGTGTTGGGTGCTATAGAAAGGGCAGTCTGAGGCTGTGTGTAAGTGCAAAGGAAGCGACTGCAAGACTGGTACAAGACAGGTGGTGTGCTTGACGCTCCATAGCAAGTTTGTGAAGGAGGGAAGTTTGTGAAGGGAAGTGTGCAGATGTGGTTGAGAGCAGCAGGCTCCAGGCCGGTGAGCTCTGCCAACACAAGAGGCCTGAAACAGCAGCTTTCACTGCCTACAGCACACCAGTAACCAGGCCCAACCCTGCTTAGAACTTCTGCGATTGGGCGTATTCTGGCCAGCGTGGTAGGGAAGGAGGCATTCCGCCACAGGAGGAACTCCACAGAATTTTGCTGCATTTTTAGCTAACTCCACGGAATTCTGCAAAGTAGAACTCCAAGAGCTCTGCCCACCCTTAAAAAAAAACAAGGATTGCCTTGTTCCCAAAATAATTGGGCCACGTGAAGTCACAGCTTTCCCTTCTTCACTGTGAGCTCTTTCTCCGTGCCTTTGATGACTGTCAGTGTCCACACTTAGGGCCTTATTATGATTTTGGCAGATGGGAATAAACTGACGCCAAACTCTGACGAGGTGGTCACTGCCATTAAGACTTTCCTGCTGGGCTGACTGGCAGAAACCTTGGTTTCCACCGGTCACCCCAGCAGTAAAGTGGTAGCAGAATTGTTGCCAGCTCATAATTGAGCCAGCTGCAATGCTACTGCACACAGGGGGCACTAGCACCCTCAAAATGTGCACTGTCTGCACAGCAGATAGTGTGCATTTCGAGGGTGCTGAGTAATGGACCCCCTGCCCCTGTTCTCCACCACCCTTTTCATGGTGGTGAATCCAACATGAAAAGGCTTGCAGAGAACAAGGTTATAATCAGCAGGGTGGCGCTGCGTTCATCAGCACCCTGGCTGATTACAACCTGCACCCACTGTCAGCCCGTCCAGATCGAAGATCCTGGTAGGAACAGCGAAAGGTTGATGGGTCTGTCCACCAACTTCGTAATGTGGAGGTCAGAACGCTGCAACCACGGCGATCCTACCACCACTGCTGCATTGGCAGTCCTCACACCACCAGTGTTGTAATCGGGCCCTCAGTCCACATTGTTCCTCTTTGAGTGTGCGTTCCTATTGATTGTTTTTTAATTGTCTCATACAGATTTAACTAAATGCCTCATGGTGCTCTCTTTGCCACCACAGTAGTCCTGGTTTCCTCAGTTTGTTATCGTCTTGCCTTCCACTATTTCGTGTCAGCAATCCCCTGGTGGTTATGGGTCTTGCGAGTTCTCTGCCCTGGAATTCTCTAGAAACCTCCCGGTTCCTCTGCTTCCCCTGCTAGAAATGTGAAAAGCGCGTGCGTTCGCCCTTCCTGAAAAGGCGTGTTCTGAAATGAAATAAACATCACAGTGGCCGGCTGGCAGCCAGATCCTCTCTCACTTTCACACTGAAGGTTAATTAATGTCTGGGGAGCTAACAAGGAGGATGAGAGAGAGGAAGGAGGGGTTGAAAGCTAATGAAGACATTGTGCGCTTAATTGGAAGACTAAAATGTTCACAGTCGAATTAAAGAGCAATGGGCAGTTTTGACAGGTGAGTGTTCCAAGAGTAATTTAAGGTTTAAATGTTAACAATGTTTTTGAAACAGTGCGTGACGGTCCGCTGGCGGGGAAAGGACAATGTGACAGCGGCTTTAATGCAGCCGCTGGGATGGTAACTGGGTGATTAGCAGCGGGGAAGCCTGGAGTGGTAACTGGAGAGCTACGATAAGAGGTTAAGAGCCTGATTACAAGTGGCCAAAGTCGGATGCCATAATTATTGCTTCCGATAAAAAAAAAGAAAAAAAAAATTACCCTAGGTGTTCAAAATGTATCGGATGTGATAATTACTGCATTAACTGCATTACTGCAATCACTGTTCTAAGTTTTTGGGTGATGAAATGGATTTCAGGGCTTACTGCACCAAAATGGATATTTACAGTAAATACTGTACACATTTCCACTTTTATACTCTGTCAGGTGTGACTTGCTGAAACAAAGGAAGCGGTATACACCATGCATCTCGGAATTCCGAACCGTGCAGAAATAGAAATGTGTTCATGGACCAAAAAACACTGACCCACTCATAAACAGAGCCAAAAAGTATTGGTTGCCAACTGTCCGTATTTGGACAGCCTGTTGGAAATACGAAATATAAATACCAGATGGAAACACATAAGTACTTCAGTTACCTAAACTATTGTGAAACGTTTTTAAAGCAAACTGAGGTGAAATATAAAATGTTAAAAAGAATACACATGTTGTACACGAATAGTAATTCAAGTGTAATCTCCTGGCCCTTCGAGAATCTGAAAACATTTGCAAATTGGCGGTAGTTGTCTATGAGAATGTTGGTAACCATAGCTAAAAGAGAGGTTCTGCTGCTGTAGTGGTACACCACTAATATCATGCCAAGCGCCATCGAATGTTTTCTATAGGCCCATCAGCTAATATCAGGACAGGGACTCTCATGCCTTCTATTTCAGTCCTTCACAGATACCAGACCAGGGGAAGTAAACTCAACACCGGTTATATCAAAGCATTACTGATATTAGTCGAAGTACCCTAACACATTCTGTAACTTTGCATTACTAATATATGTCCAAAGGAAAAGGGTCTCACAATTTCTGCCCTTGTCTGCTGCCAATTATTTCGGGCAAGCCACCTGTGACTGTGTTTAATTAATGTTAAACAAATGAAAGGGAACCTAACATGTTAAGTACCTAAGCATCATGCATATCAGGCCAGACATCTTCACACATTCTCCACCTGTGCATCACTCTTATCAGACCAAAGGAAATGATTCTCACAAATTCTGCTCTTCTGCTGGACTAATGATTTCAGACAAGTACCTACACGCCACCTATTGCTCTGTTTAATTGATATCAGTCCAAAGGAAGTGAACCTAACATGGCCATAGCCTATTCATAAGGGATATAGGGCAAGATAGATACCTGTACATATTCTGAATCTGTGCATCACTAATATCAGCCTAACTGGGGTATATGTGTACTCCATGCACTTTAAGTTCTGAACCTGTATGTCACCGATAGGAGAGCATGTGTATAGTCCTCTCAGCTTTAGTACCTGTGTACTGATGAGAAGCTAGGTGTGATTGTGAATGAGTGAATGGATGGATGGATGAGGGAATGAAAAATTTGCCATGGAGGCTTCTTGGTGCTTGGAGAAAGAGCGAAGAAGGAATGAAATAATGACAGTATCTTACAGACTATTGGGAACTGATCTTAACAGGTGGCTCACAAATATCTATATATTTATGCAAAAGTTAGGTTTTTAATTTCTTGTGAAACACTCCATAATCCATAATTATCCTAAACTCCAAAGCAGATGACAAAAACACGCCCAGTAGTATATTTCGTAACAGAAAGCCATAAAAACAGGGTCACCTGAAGCATTTATCGCTCTATGGAATAATCATAAAGCTTTAAAAAGTACTATTTGCAGTACTGGAAGCCCGTGAAATGTTATCCTACTTTAGGAATGTGCTCGAATTTACACATTAAGGCCCTGATTTATACTTTTTGGTGCAAAACTGCATTAACACAGTTTTGCACCAATAAGTTTAGCACCGGCTTGCACCATTTCTGTGCACCACCCGGGCACCATATTTATGGAATGGTGCAAGCCGGTGCAAAGGATAGGCTAGCGTAAAAAAAAAATTATGTTAGTCGGGTGGGGCTGACGGTATTGAAGAAGGGGGTTTTGCACCAAAAAATGACGTTAGGCAGGTCAGAGTAAAAACAAATTGACTTTAACCTGCTTCAAGTCATTTTCTGACGCAAAACTATCCATATCACATTACTCCTGTCTTAGAAAAGACTGGAGTCATGCCCACCACCCCAATGGCCAGCACAGGGGACCAGGGTCCCCTAGGTATGGCCATTGCACCCAGTGCCATCTAGGGGGGCCCATTCCAGGGCCCCCAATGGCACTTAAAAAAAAATACTTACCTGTTCTTACCCGTACTTACCTATACTTACCTGCTATGGGGTCCCTCATCCTCTGCTGTCCCTCTGGTGTGGGTGGGGGTGTCCCTGGGGCCTGGGGAGGGCACCTGTGGGCCTATTCCATGGTATTCCACCATGGAAATAGGCCCACAGGACCCCTAACGCCTGCCCTGACCCAGGCGTTAAAAAATGGTGCAAAGCAAGCTTTGCACCATTTATTGACCCCTCCTCCCTCCCATGCGTGATTTTAGCAGGTAGGGGATGAATATGACGATAAGGCCATAGAGTCATTTTTTTGCATGGGAACGCCTACTTTGCATCTCATTGACGCAAAGTAGGTTTCCACGTCCAAAAAATGACTTTAACTTCATAAATTTGGTGCTAGACAGGTCTAGTGCCAAAGTATAAATATGGAGTTAGTTTTGCACCAAATTTGCATAAAAAATGACACAAATTTGGCACAACACAAGTATAAATATGCCCCTAACAGAGCTAACCTTAGGGCTGTATTCTTAATCAATTGAAACCTGAAAAAAACATTTCAGGCAGGCCCAGATAGCAATTAAATAATCATTCCTTTAACCCTTCTTCCCATCTTTCTCTCTTTTCCATCCATCCAGGCTTCATCCCAGCACCCATCTATTCACCCAACGATTCCTTCATTCTTCCCCTGAAACTTTGTTTTCTTTAATCCATCATTTCGCCATTCTAGCTATCCTTTCACTGTTCCATCCATCATTTTGCCCATTCATCTTATCTTCCATTAATCATTTTACACAATAAGGCTTTCATCCTTCCTTTAGACTTTCCTTCCACCAGCCTATCCCTCCCACTATCTTTTATCTTCAATCCATTTGTCCTTGCATCAATCATACACCCAGCCATCCTTTTATTCTGCCATTCACCTCCCACCATCCGTTCATCTTTTCACTCATCTATCATCTTTACTTGATCCACCTATACTTTGACCCATGATTTCACCCCTCTATTCATGCATTGTTTCACCCATTCATCTATTGACCCTTCCATATCGTCCATCTATACTTTACCTGTCCATAGTTTACCTATCTATCAAACCTTTCACCATTACATCCATCCTTTGATTCATTCATTGTTTCTCCTGTACAGCCATCCATGCAGCCATTCACACTTCCTTCTATCCTATACCTTTCCATCCATTCAGCTTTCTTTTATTTTATCCTTCCCTCTTACCTTTCATTGACTATTATCACCCTCCATCCTACCTTCCTCACAGCCTTCCATTCATCTATTCTAACTAACACTTCCTTTAACCCCTTCGCTGCCAGGCCTTTTCCCCTCCTATGCTGAGCCTTTTTTTGGCTATTTGGGGCAGTTCATGCTTAGGCCCTCATAACCTTTACCCCACATAACCTACCCATGCCACATTTGCGTCCTTTTTTTCCAACATCCTAGGGATTCTAGAGGTACCCAGAGTTTGTGGGTTCTCCTGAAGGAGACCAAGAAATTAGCCAAAATACAGCGAAAATGTCGTTTTTAAAAAAAAAAAGGGACAAAAGGGCTGCAGAAGAAGGCTTGTGTTTTTTTTCCCTGAAAATGGCATCAACAAAGAGTTTGAGGTGCTAAAATCACCATCTACCCAGCTTTCAGGAACAGGCAGACTTGAATCACAAAACCCCATTTTTCAACACAATTTTGGCATTTTACTGGGACATACCCCATTTTAACTATTTTTTGTGCTTTCAGCCTCCTTCCAGTTAGTGACAGAAATGGGTGTGAAACCAATGCTGGATCCCAGAAACCTAAACATTTCCAAAAAGTAGTCACAATTCTGAATTCAGCAAGGGGTCATTTGTGTAGATCCCACAAGGTTTTTCTACAGAAAATAACAGCTGAAATAAAAAAATATTGAAATTGAGGTGAAAAAAACAGCCATTCTTCTCCAAGTTTTACTCTGTAACTTTTTCCTGCAATGTCAGATTTTCAAAAGCAATATACCGTTACGTCTGCTGGACTCCTCTGGTTGCAGGGATATATAGGGCTTGTAGGTTCATCAAGAACTCTAGGTACCCAGAGCCAATAAAGGAATGCACCTTGCAACAGGGTTTCATTGTATACCGGGCACACAGCAATTCATTTGGTGAAATATAAAACGTGAGAAATAGGTATCAAGAAAACCTTTGTATTTCCAAATTGGGCACAAGATAAGGTGTTGAGAAGCAGTGTTTATTTGCACATCTCTGAATTCCGGGGTGCCCATACTAGCATGTGAATTACAGGGCATTTCTCAAATAGACGTCTTTTTTACACACTGTCTTACATTTGGAAGGAAAAAATGTAGAGAGAGACAAGGGGCAGTAACACTTGTTTTGCTATTCTGTGTTCCCCCAAGTCTCCCGATAAAAATGGTACCTCACTTGCGTGGGTAGGCCTAATGCTCGTGACAGGAAACGCAACATGGACACATCACATTTTTACACTGAAATCTGATGTGTTTCTAGCTGTAGATTTTGGCCTCTAGCTCAGCCGGCACCTAGGGAAACCTACCAAACCTGTGCATATTTGAAAACTAGACACCTAGGGGAATCCAAGATGGGTTGACTTGTGGGGCTCTCACCAGGTTCTGTTACCCAGAATCCTTTGCAAACCTCAAAATATGGCCAAAAAAACACATTTTCCTCACATTTCGGTGACAGAAAGTTCTGGAATCTGAGAGGAGCCACAAATTTCTTTCAACCCAGCGTTCCCCCAAGTCTCCCGATAAAAATGGTACCTCACTTGTGTGTGTAGGCCTAGCGCTCGTGACAGGATATGCCCCAAAACACAACGTGGACACATCACATATTGCCAAAGAAAACAGACCTGTTTTTTGCAAAGTGCCAAGCTGTGGATTTTGGCCTCTATCTCAGCCGGCCCCTAAGAAAACCTACCAAACATGTGTATTTATGAAAACTAGACACCTAGGGGAATCCAATATGGGGTGACTTGTGGGGCTCTCCCCAGGTTCTGTTACCCAGAAACCTTGGCAAACCTCAAAATTTGGCCAAAAAAACACTTTTTCCTCACATTTCGGTGACAGAAAGTTCTGGAATCTGAGAGGAGCCACAAATTTCTTTCAACCCAGCGTTCCCCCAAGTCTCCCGATAAAAATGGTACCTCACTTGTGTGGGTAGACCTAGCGCCCGTGACAGAATATGCCCCAAAACACAATGTGGACACATCACATTTTCCCAAAGAAAACAGACCGTTTTTTTGAAAAGTGCCTAGCTGTGGATTTTGGTCTCTAGCTCAGCCGGCACCTAGGAAAACCTACCAAACCTGTGCATTTTTTAAAACTAGACACCTAGGGGAATCCAAGATGGGGTGACTTGTGGGGCTCTCCCCAGGTTCTGTTACCCAGAATCCTTTGCAAACCTCAACATTTGGCCAAAAAAATACTTTTTTCTCACATTTCGGTGACAGAAAGTTCTGGAATCTGAGAGGAGCCACAAATTTCCTTCCACCCAGTCTCCTGATAAAAATGGTACCTCACTTGTGTAGGTGGGCCAAGTGCTTGTGACAGGGAAGAGCCAAAAACATGTCAAAATTGAGGGGGAACCAAAGCGGGTCCAAAAGGGCAGTTTGAAAAATAAACATTTTTAGGCAAACAAGTGCAGCAGAATGTTTATCAGTATAGATGAGACAATGCTAGGTGGTAGGAATTTTGTGGATTCCTGCAGATTTCCAAAAATGTGGGAAAAATGTGTGATTTCCAGCAAAGTTGGAGGTTTGCAGGGCATTGTGGGTAAGAAAATGGTGCGGGGTGCCTGTGAAGCACACCACCCTGGAAACACCCAGATGTTTAGTTTTCAGATGTGTCTAGGTCTCATGGATTTTTCTACATGGCAGAGTCCCAAAGTCCATAAAGTGCAGCCCTCACCATTCCAAGTGGGACGATTTTGAGAGTTAGCCAAGCTCTCATGGCCCAAATGTCAAACGAAAATCCAAAATAATCAAATGTCCTCTTGCTTGCTGTGGGATAAGCTGTTTTAGTGTGTGGGGGAGAGCTGAAAGACTGTTACCCCCTTCAGTTGGGGTGGGGGCATAACCAGGCCCATACTGGTTGGTAGCCATCACCCCACTATTTTTTTTTCTTTTAATTCCCTTGCATCTAGTGGACTTTCTGCCCCCCCAGGGTGTGGATCGGGGTAATTGTCCCATCTGCCCACTGGTGGGCAGAACAACTTTGTCCCCATTTATTTGGGGTGGGGGTATGGCCATACCCCCACCCTTTTATTTTGAAAAAAAATCTTCCCTGGTCACTGGTGGGCTGTTTGCCCCCCCTTGGGGGCAGATGGTCCTTCCAAAGATAAACCAATCTTCCCCCAAGGGGGCAGATATGGCCAACAGTAATGTGCCCCTATGGGGAGCGACCCTTGCCCAAGGGGCTGCCCCCCCAAACAAAACACACACATACACACACACCAATCCCTGGAGCCTAAGTGGTTTCTGCCCCCCCTGGGGGCAGATCGGCCTAATAGAAATAGGCCTATCTGCCCCCAAGGGGGGCAGAAATGGGCTCAAATAAATTTGCCCCCCCCTAGGGGAACGATCCTTGCCTAAGGGGTCGCTCCCCTTGCGTGAAATTGATGCAAAAAAATAAAGATCCCTGGTGTCTAGGGGTTTCTGCCCCCCTTGGGGGCAGATTGGCGTAGCAAAAATTGGCCGATCTGGGGCAGAAATGGCCTAAATACAATCCCCCCCCAGGGGAGCGACCCTTGCCTAAGGGGTTGCTCCCCATCTGTAAAACAACAACAAAAAAATCCTGGGTGCCTAGTGGCTTCTGCCTCATAAAAATAGGCCAATCTGCCAAAAAAAAAAAAAAAAAAAAAAATGATCCCTGGCGCCTAGAGTTTTCTGCCCCCGGGGGCAGAAAAGGCCTTCAAAATAAATGCCCCCCTGGGGAGCGACCCTTGCCCACTGGGTCGCTCACCTTATGCCAGTTTCTGTTGATAAATAAATCCCTGGTGCCTAGTGACATTTTAGCAGCCGGATCGCTTCACGATCCCGCTGCTAAAATGCTCGGAGAAACTTCAAAGGGAAGGAAATTAATTTCCTTCCCTTTGAAGCCTCTCAGGGCCCCCATCACATATTCGGAAGAGAAATGCAAAAGCATTTCTCTTCCGATCGCGCTGGAAATAGGAGGGGGCCTCTGTGAGGCCGCGCGTTGATGTCACAGTGGGGGTGGGGGGGCTCAGGGTGGAAAGCGAAGAGCTTCCCCGTCCATCCCTGCCTTTGGGGGGTGGGAGGGAAGACCACAGAGGGAGCGCTAGCCCTCCCTCTGAGCTCTGTGCCCAGGACGTAATGGTTATGTCCTGGGCACAAGAGCACTGTGCCGCAGGACGTAACCGTTACGTCCGTGGCACAGAACTGGTTAATCCTTCATTACTTACTTACTCCCTCCTTCCCCCATCGGTCATTTTAACCTTCTTAAATTTTCTATGCCTTTCCCTATTCTGCCAGTTCTTTTTATTTGTTTCCCTCTATCTTTTTCTCTTACTCTGTCCCTTGTTCCTGTTTTATTAGGGTCGAGCTTGCGTCGCATGCGCTTGCGCATGCATATCGCTTGCAAGGCGCTTTAGGAATTAGAAATGGGCTCGGAGCCCCGTCCACGTCACGTCAGTGGCTTTCATTGGTTTGTGCGCTTGCCTGTTAAAATCTACTTGCTTTCATTAGTGGAAGGCACGCATATGTCATGCCTTTTCCGGTGGTTAGCCCTCATCGACCGCAGCGACCAAGTACAGAAAACATGGGAGGCTCACTGTTTCCCGTCAGGTTTGTGGACTACTTTTTCTCTATTTTTGCAGCGCGATCTCACTTGTTTAACTAGTTGTTGCTTGGGAGAAAGTCAGAAAGAACAGCTGAGGCGAACAATGGGCGAGGTGGGGGACCGTGCCGCGCATACATACCTTCGGCCTTCAGATAGCGGTTGTATAGAAATTTGGGCCTGAGTAGTTCTAAATCTGAGCCTTGCCTTTTTTGGGACGGGCATTTTAGTTTATTTTGCTTACATTTGTCGGTTAGTATATGGCAAACAGACGAAGAACAAGTTACGATATTAAAAACTGACACTAGTGTAAATTGCACACCTCAGAGATGCCAGGGGGCTGGCAGCCTGAAGTAGTCACCGGGCCCGAGTCATACCACACACGCAGGAGATAAAAACACAGAAACAGACAGATTCAGTAAGGCATATGTGCTGACAACGCACACAGATGGGCACACTGGGCACTTCTAGGACTAGAGGATTGTTAGCCATCAGCTACAAACACTTGCATATGCCGAAATGCAAAATGCACACTCCGATGCATGCACACATATAACAGCCTACTGAGATGTATACTCATAAAGAGCACACGCACAGATTTGGGCCCAGCAGAAATACACAAGTGCACTTAAGGCAAACCCAAAACACACTAACCCAGTCAAAAACTGACGTTCACGAAGCACACAGATGGGGTCTGAGCAGGCAGATAAGCAGAGTGCGTCTCAAGTGCCACCTATTGATAAACTTGGAGTAAACATAGACTGATTCAGAGAGCTCAGATGTTATGCAACTTCTAAAGCATAGCCTCGTCTCATATCAGTGGATATAGATTCCGGTAGAAATACTTATATATAAATATAGGCGTAAAGACAAACATTGTAGATTTCTGTTAAAAAACACCCACGCTCACACTGCCTTCCAGACACACGTGCACAAGAATAGTACGAATGATTGTGACTTTTTTAAAGTCACTTGTGGTGCACAATACACGCTGAGCGGTCTCAGGTGGCTAGAGTGAGCTTTGCCTTCTTTTGATCCATTCTCCTGTGCTATACCTGTTTGTCAAGCACACTGTTTGTTTATTTAGGCACTAATATATATGGCTCGAATTGTTAATGTAGTTGGAGTAGGAGATTGAGTGGGCATGTGAAAAAGTTAATGAGCGATTGCGCACCTTTTTAACAATCTTCAGCAAAAGGAATAGCCCCAGGCATGTTTATTATGGGTTCATCCAATAAAACATAATAAATGACGATTTTGGGGTACAAATAGCAAGGTGCAAAGCTCTTTCCCACCTATAATTCGCTCCTTCGATTCATTTAGTGAGTACAGGAGTAAATCGGTATTCCACTGCATGCTTGAGGAGCTTGGCAGCAGAAACTGAGTCACCAAGATATTAATGCAAGCTCAGCCCTTATTATCTCATGACTGGTAATAACCACAGAGATAGTTCTTTACCAAAGTCGAAGCTGCCACTGGAACCTGCAAATCTGACTTTTAACCCTAGCATCCCCCCACTTGACTAAGAGCGTGTGATCCTGTCAAATCATTTTGCCTAGCTCAGCTTCTTTGGGTAGGGAAGCACACCTTTTAGGGTTGAGTGTGGTGTAATCGCTCTGTGGGCTTTTAACCACTCCCATGTGAAGCCCATCAGTTAGGGTGTTTCTTGGGCTTACCTTTTAAAATTAGCTTTATTTAATTGGTGAAAGGCATGCATACGTCATGCCTTTCCCGGTGTTTAGCCCAGAGCGCAACAGTCAACTATTGAAAACATACAAGGCTCCATGTTTTCCTTATGGTTTCTGCACTACTTTTTCTATTCATTTCGTAGGCAGCGCGATCTCACTGGGCAGTAGTAGAGCCCTTTGCATGACATCAACCCTGTTACATAGATATTTGCACTTTTGCCAGTTATATGGATAATTGCACTTTTGCCGGTTACATGGATAATTGCACTTTTTCGATACGTTTCACTGCGGGTGAACTTCTGTTTCCTTTTGTGTGTTTGCTTTGTGCTCATGGCGGCTGTCAGCTCACTTATGTGAAACTGTTTTACTTTTCAGTTTATGTGGCAAGAAAAGTCCGGTTAGGAATTTACAAGGCTAATAGCTTTAACTCGAGCAAACGCGAGACCCATTGCATTGCAAATGCTTCTTATTATTTCATTGGAAGACCTGGACTCATCAGTTCTGTTATGGTATTCCTTTTCTGTGTTAATTATGTATTTTGTTTTGCAGACCTCCTCATAGGAGGTCTGCAGACGTTATTTAGTAGTCATCAGGCCCAGTGTCAAACCTCGCTTTAGATGTTAGAGTGAGGGGTTGACAACACCACTGTCCCCATCAGCACTGAAAAGACACTTATTTTGGAATCCTCCAAGGAAGGTCTACTTTGGAGCAGCTCTTGAGAGGTGACTCTTGTGATTGGAGGTAGTGTTGTATGAAACTCACCCTGCAGATGGATTGTGCAAGGCTTCATCTTGTAGCAGCGAATCTGATCGTCGCCACCCAGTACATTAAACCTGTTGCCAATGGTTCAATTGCAGGTTAGATGTAGTGTGGAGCCTCCAGTACAGAGGGCTGGATTAACCTCTATGGAAGTGTAACCCCGTAGGCCAGGGAAAATGGAAAGCTCTGCTCCAGTTCCATGGTAAAAGAGAGAAACTAAATATAGCCAGGGACCCAGCCGGTGGTTTCCGGTGCGGGACATCAGCACTTATTTTTGGGGGCCGGGGCTTAATTTTCTGCCTCAAGCGTTCACTGCGAGCAAAAGACACATATGGGAATTGTGGTAAACGAACACTGGTCTAGTGTTTGTTGCGGTCTGTCATGACCGGGATGCGCAGGGGCGCTTCCAAGGTCATGGCAGAGCACGCTGATATAAATAAAGAGGTGGAGCTTGGTACACCAGTTCGTGCCACCAGCTGCCGTGCCTTAGCTGGCGACATGCTGCATGGCTAGCTAAGTGTCGCCAGCTAAGGCATGGCAGCTGGTGGCCCAGCACTACACTGGCGTTGAGGGGGGTAAGCTGACTCCTGTGCACATTGGGAAGCCTGCCCAAATTCCACACGACAAGAAGGCTCACAGGCTGTTTTGGAGAAGAAACAGAGAAGGACAGCAAAGTGGCATGAACACAAGACTGCTGAACTCAACCTGACCCGACCTTCAGACCAGAGTGGATGCACAGTGACATGACAATGCACACCAGGGACTGACAGGTTAAAAAAAAAAAAAAACATAACAGGGAAGATCAGAGACCTAAGACCACACAGACAGTGAACATATCACATGTAGGACACGCCTACACAACAACCCCCAGACAACCACATAAGCTGGCAGCCCCACTGGCCCCATGGCAGACGACCAGGCGCAGGTGGCTGGGCCCGTTCAAGTACAGCCACAACACAACATGGTGTGTGCCCTACCACCATTCAGCGAGCTGGCAGACCCCGCGACTGCTCCGCCACAGTGGAAGGTCTGGATTGGCAGACTGGAGAACTACTTTACAGCCACCAGAGAGCGTGATGGAGCTGTGAAGAGGTCGCTGTTACTCCATTTTGGGGGTGATGAGGTCTATATGCTGTTCAAGCACTTGTCCGACACTGTAGCCATAGATGACTATGAGGCAGCGGTGCGTGCCATCAATGCACACTTTGATCCGCAACTCAACCCTGACTTTGAGAGATTCAGGCTCTGACATGCATGCCAAATGGAGGGTAAGTCGATCGAACAGTTCTACGCATTACTACGAGAACTTCCAAGCACCTACATGGCAGACGACCAACCCAAAGAAATTTGTGCACTGATCATTCAGGGGTGCAGGAGCAAAGTTCTAAGGGGCCTTATACAAAGACAACCCAACATCAGCCTGGAAGATATCCTCATGATGGCGCAGTCACATGATCTGTCAGTAGCGAGGTTGGAGCAGATGAACCTCGCCAACGCGCAAGCAGGTGAGAAGCAACAGGCCATAAAGGTGGAACAGGCCGACCTGGTAAAGACCCAGCAGCTGAGGAAGACTAACTGCTCTCCTCCTGTGGCGAAGCGGGTGGACGATGTGCCTACTGCTGCATGGAGGAACACTGCCTGAAGGACTGCCCAGCATGTGGGAGAACATGCTCCAATTGTGGGCGACTGAACCATTTTGCGGCTGTATGAAGGGGAGGCTATCGAGGCACAGGATCAAGGGGTCGCATGGAGTGGCCCAAGGCAATTAAGCAGTTGACAATAGCAGACCCAAGACAACATGACACACGGACCCAGACCAGCCGGGACTGGCTTGAAGATGCCTTGTAAGAGGACGAGGAGGAAGAGGCATTCTTAATATCCTTCACTGAAAACCTAAAGTTACACAGAAGACTGCAGCCGACCTGCGAGATTGACATTGAGGGATCCACAGTAACGGCACTCATAGACCGGTGCCTCTGTCAATGTAATGGGAATACAATAATACCGACGACCTCCGACCACGTCCATCATTGGTGGCGTCCAAAACCGAAATCTTCATGTATGAGAGAAACACCCCCCTGCTGCTGAACGGAAAAACGTCCGTAGTAGTCAAGACGGGCCACCAGGAAATCCAGACCACGTTCCATGTCATAGACGGTGAAGCAGACATTTTGCTCGGCAGTCACTCTGCTGAAGACCTGGGATTGATTTCTTTTGCACAGTGCATGAGGGACCAGGGCAGGTCAATGATCTACTGAAGTGATTTCTCGAGCTGACCACCAACCTGGGCCGACTGAAGGCCCCTCCAATCTGTTTTCACAGAGATAAAACAGTCAAGCCTGTCACGCTCAGACACTGCCGCATCCTTTTTCATCTTTGCCTGCTGGTGGAGCAGGAACACCAGAAACTGGAAGACCTTCGGATATTTGAAAGGGTGACGGGACCCACCCCATGGGTATCTCCCTTGGTAATAACTGAGAAAGCAAGACAACCGGGGAAGATAAGACTCTGCATTTACATGAGACTTCCAACACTGTCATCAAGTGAAAGAGGCACATAACGCCGACCATTTATGACATCATCGTGGATTTTAACGGGTCAAAGTGGTTTTCCAAACTTGATCTCAACACCGGCTATCACCAGCTGGAGCTGGCGGTAGAAAGCCACTATATAACGACATTCTCCACACACCTTGGTCTGAGACGGTACAAAGGGCTCAACTTCAGCAAATCCTCAGCAGTTGTGATTTTTCAGGATGCCATCAGGAAGACACAATCAGGGCTTCCTGGAATCATGAATGTGAGTGACGACATTCTGATTCATTCGGCCATGGCTGAATACTACTGTGGACACCTCGAAGCAACACTCCGGCGGCTGTCGGAGCACGGCCTCAGGCTCAATAGACAAAAGTGTTCTGTTCATTCTTCAATTCGACAATTGAATTCTTCTGATATGTATTCAATCAGAAGGGTGTGAAAGTGGACCAGAGGAAGTCGCTACCCATAAAACAAGCGCCAGCCTCTAGGAATGTGACGAAGGTGAGAAGCTTCCTCAGGATGGTCATATACTGTGGAAGGTTCATTCTCAACTTGGTAACCATATCAGAAACCCTACGAGTGCTCATGAAAACTAACACCTGTGTTAATGGGGTGCCCGAGAGGAGGAAGCGTTCAGGGCCTTAACATCTGCACTGCTGGATGACACCACCATGACCTACTTTGACCAAACACTGAAGAAAGAGTTGATTGTCAATGCCAAGCCAGTTAGCTTAGGTGTGGTGTTGACCCAAGAGTCTGACCCCAAGCAATGGGCACCCCTTGCATATGCCAGTAGGGCACTCATACCGACAGAACAGAGATATGAACAAATTGAAAGACAGGCCCTCGCCATAAACTGGGCATGTCAACATTTTTGGCTATATTTGTGTGGGAGGCCATTCACCATGGTCACTGACTGTCAGCCCCTTGTACACTGTTTGGAGGCACAGTTCCTCACCCACCCCGAGGATAGACTGAATGGCTGTACAATGGCAGCCATACTGTGCGCATGTCATGTACTGGCCAAGAGCGAGGAATCCAGTGGACTTTCTGGTGCGACACTCAGTGACATTGTATGATGATTATCGTGAAGCAGATGACAATGCCACGGAGGCCACCATCAGTGCTATTGCAAGCCACAGCTGCCCAAAATATTTCATCTGGAAAATATCACCAAAACTACTTGAAACAATGCTGTGCTGATGAGAGTAAAAGAAGCCCTAGGAAAGGGATCATGGACATACTTCTTGAAAGGAATCGGTAGGTGGACAGAGGCTGAACAAGAGAGACTGAGGAAATGATGGAGAGTTTGCAGTGAGATCAGCTCCACCCAAGAAGGGCTGATACTCCGGGGACACCAGCTGGTCATCCCGAAAAGCTTGCAACTGCATGTCACTCACCTTGCTCATGGTAGCCACCAAGGTACATCCAAGATGAAGGCCTGCATGTGAGAAAAAGTGTGATTCCCGGATCTTGAGCAAGAAGTGGAGAACCTCATGAGACAGTGTCCTGCGTGCCAGCTCACAAGTGCCACCAAACACCCGCCCCCAATGAGAAGGAGTACGCATGTGACCAACCGTGGCCAAAACGCTGTCTCGATTTAGACAGTTTCCCAGATGGTCCTGTCACCATGGTGTTGGTGGATGGGTACTCTATGTATCTGATAGTAGAGATCATTAACTCAACCACTTACACCAATGTAGGGCCTGTGCCCGAAAAGGTCCTTGCCATGTTCGGGCTGCCAGGAGAAATAAAGACGGACAATGGACTCCCCTTCCAAGGAACTGACTTTCAATCATTGGTGAGGGATCTGGAAATACACCATTGGCGCATCACGCCCCAGTGGCCCCAGGCCAGTGGTGAAGTGGAGCAGTTCATGTGCATTCTGAACAAAATGTTACAGATATCTGTCCTTGAGCCCCATGACACGGAGATGAGCCTTCAGCGCTTCCTTCGAGAGTATCGAAGCACTCCCCACTGCACCACAGGACAAATGCCGTGGACTCTGATGTATAACGGTGTGAGGCAAGATGGGTTGCCTACACCTCCTGGATGGCAACCACCCCCGTTTCAATGCGAACAGGCCCAATGCCAGCATCTGAGAAGGAATGAGTGGACAAGTCAAAAAAGGGTGACCGCAGTCCTACGCCTGCAGGTTGGTGACAAGGTAATTCTGAGAGACCGCAAACCGGGCTGGAAGTTTTGTACGCAGTATGAACCTGGAGTTGGGAGAATTAGCCAAGTACAAGGGACAATGATAACGGCCATCAAGGGATGAAGAAGTAACAAGGAACATTGTGGTTTTGTAGGATTAGCGTGAGCCAGAGGAAGTAGCAGATACGGACGAGTCTGTGTGGGCAACTGAGAGATGCAGACCTACCCCTCCGGGGCAAGAGGATCAGGGTACTGGTGGCAGGGCAAGAGATCGGGATCAGCCAGGGCCTTCGGCAAGCTGTGAACAACTGGAAGTGGTGCCACCCAGGTCTCGGCCATATCACCTGAGACCAAACCCGCAGCCCAGCCAGAAGCTGAGGGACTTTGCATGCTGATGGAGTAACTGTAAGTTGTGATCCAGTTGGGGAGGGATGTAGTAAATGAACACCGGTCTAGTGTTCGTTACGGTCTGTCATGACTGGGATGCGCAGGGGTGCTTCTGAGGTCATGGCAGAGCGTGCTGATATAAATAAAGAGGCGGGGCTTGGTACGCCAGTCCGCGCCACCAGCTCACACAGGCTGTGTGCATACCTTATTGCTGGCAACCTGCTGTGTGGCCATTTCGGAGCCTAGCACTACAGGAAATACACAGGAGTGAGCTGAAGGGGCAGGGAGTGGCTGTAAAATGGATTACAGAGGCCTGAGAAGTCTTCAGGATCACGCTGCCTCAGTGTTCTGTGCTCGTAAACTTAATCACATCGCTGCGTGTTTCAGAGCAGAGCTTTGGGCACCGGCATGTTTTTATTTATAAATTCACTGGGGACCCCACTGGCAGCTTGTTAGGCATTACAAATACGTAAATTAGCAGAGTGATGAGGAGAGGAAAAAGGGAAAGACAGAGTCAGTACTGTCACTTTCCTGAATACCCAGCTACAATCATTTTTTATATAAATTTAGCAACTACAGAAGCATAGGTAATAATACATATGGCAATTAAGAAAAGTATCATTTTGGATTGGATGGAAGGATTAGAGAAATTAACAGAATTAACTTTTAAAGATAGCCGAAGACTTGAAACAGTGTTAATCATACTCAGTGCACCGTTATCTCGACAGAACAACATACGGTTAAATTGTGTTGGAAAACTAATAAACTTGGGAGGAAAGGCTTTCGAGAGGACTGTCAAGCGCTCTTTAGATAAGTATTTGAAAGAGTCTGACTAGGTAGACTGTGATATTAAATGAGATATGCCCCCACCCATTCCTCTTCTCAGTCCCTCTAACAGCTGCATGATCAAGCAGAACAAATCAATGTTTTCTCACTGAGAAACTTTGGAATTAAATTAGATCTTTTTCAATGAAGGGGCTTAACATAAAGTAGAGCTGATGTGGTGAATCTAACTGGCATGGCAATTGTTGAAGGTTGAGGTTTGAGGCTACCAAGGGTGCATATCATTGAGCCAAGTTTGCACTGTTTCCTGACCGTAATTGTCTGGGTGGCATTGAGCTTCAGACAGGCACTGGACATCCAGGTTTGGATGATGTATAAGTTGCGCTTGAGGCACTGGCTGTCTGACGCAGGAGAGATTTCTATGTAGGGCTATTTATCTTTATCATCTTGTTGATTCCTGATGCCATTATCTGTGAGTAAAAATCATTGGCTATGGATGCGGCCCTGAGCCATTGCCAGTGGCTGGGGTTAATCAATGTATTGTAAATACGGTACAACCATGGTGTCGTTAGGTGGGGCCGGGTGATGCAAGAAAAGTGTTGATTTCTTAAAAACATGCCCCATAGTGCATCAACTGCAACAACAGTAAGGTAAGGGATGGAATGTTTGAATTAATCTCAGCCACTGGCAATCTTAGTTTGAGCCTTGTCATTCAGTGGAGCGGGCCCTAGTTTGAACATTCCTGTGACACCTATGGAATCCAATTATGTTGTGAAGCCTTCTTGATCCCATCTTGTTCTCCATCTTAACTTAGTTTTACATTTTATATTTTACTTGTTTTAGGCTGACATAGCTTTTTAGCAATTACATTTTACACACTTTATGATTTCACAATACTATTCCTAGAATACATTGTACATGCTACTTGTTTTTAGTCAGCCTTTCTCAACATGTAATCTGGGCACTCTGTTCAAGGCTAGGAACATAGAGCAAGATCTCTTAGTGCTTGCGTTGCTCATTCGGAGACAGCTTCTAACATCTAGACATATCATTGCATCAGAGCTGTGCCTCTAACACATCGTAGTTTTCATTATATAATCATTGCACTGCCCTAGAGGGGTCAGAGGAGCACTCCGGCTACTACTGTCCAGGAACAAATCCTGTGCTGATCTTGCAGGGAAGGATTGGCAACTCCACCTGGTCACTGGCTCTGCTTTTCAGGTATGGGGGTCTCAGGCTAGCCTCCTAGATCGGGCAGAGGCAAATGGCACACCTGCAATGCGCTCAGGGTTTAAGTAGTGATAGGTAGGAAGATATAGATCTGAGATTCTTTTCACCATGTTAGTAACACTGGTTACAATGCTTTGCTTCATTTGCCTAATAATCACAGCTCATTCTCTCTATATAAGAATACAATTGTTTCAAATGATGTTTGAAAACCTTTATTCATATCTTTCTAGTGTATAATCTGGGCATGTATGAGTAAAACAATGAATGGGGTAATATATCTTTTGACAACTTCCGTTGGAGTCAGAGTGTCATGTTCGATGTTGCTAAAATCATCTGTTGACCTGGGAAGGTTGGAGGTCCAGGTGAGGCTCTGTGAGCTAGCTAGGAATTGGGTTGACAGTTATGGATGGTGTAGAGAGACTCAGTCCTCTCGCCCTGAAGTTTTGTCTCCCTAATAAACAGACCTACTTTTTTAGTGTGAAGAGTATAGCAATGCAGCTACTAAAAATTAGTCTTAGCTCTTCTCCAATTGGAACAGTCTATCCAGCACTGCCAGGCTTGGCCCTGTACTGGGGATTGGGAAGTAGGCACCCCTTAAGGGCAAGGGATATCTGACTACGGAGCTGATGTACGGTTCAAAATAGCAGGCAATGACATACACTAGGAAAAAGCAAACACAATTACATATGAGACAGAAACAGGGCAGAGGCAGAAAGGGAACCCTAATGTGCACAAACAGGGAAAGGAATCAAAAATAGGCAAACACACAGGTTACTCTTATGGTTGTACATAGGTAAGACTTGTAACTTTCCACAGTGATAGGGAAAGTCAGTGTCCTTCAGATTCCTCTTCCAGATAGTCACCTTGAAAACTCCATAGGAAGGCAGCAGCAGAAGTGATTCTGTATATGGATCCAGGGAAGAAACAGGATTGAGTCAAGCCCCTACGGGTTCAGCTGGAGGCACAGTGTAGATTCTTATAAAATAGCAATATCACACTGTTACTAATAAAAGACAACATTACATATAAAACAAGACCGAAGGTGCGGCAACTGTTGCTTCCTGGAATCCAGGAGCCAAACCTTGTACAAAAGGAGTGCACTTGCACACAGGTGAAGATAAAATATCCCACTTACCAGACAAAAAGAGCCCAAGAAGAGTGCATAGTGAGGAGCAGTGAAAAAAACCCTGCTCTAAGTAGCAAGCACAGATCAGCAAAAGAACCTGGAATGCAGGGACTAACAAGGCATAAGGGCAAACTAGAGACGCAATTGAACAGGGCACATACTAGAAACCTCAGGACTGAAGGAAATATCTAGAGCAAGGCATCAAAATGAACTGGACTAACACAAGTATACTAAGAGTTGTAGCAAGCAAGAGACTGGGTTACATGGTAACTAGTAACTCCAAAGGAGAAATGCAGAGAATATCACACAAACAAGGTTAGGGGGGAGCAGATATAAAAGCAAAGGACAGAAACTCAAAGGATAAGCAAAGGGAAAGTACAGTAGGAAAACACTAGGAACAAGTAGAAAGGGAGCAACCCAGGGGCTGCACTGGACTGCAGACAAGAGGCAGAAAAGGTAGTAAAGAAAAATGCAAAGCAGGGCTGGGATAAGTCTGCAGCAAGCAGCCCTGGAATAAGACCCAAGCTCTGGTAGAAGCAAGGCAAAAATTGGTCAAGTAAGCAGGCAACAAGAGTTCTGGTACAAGCAGGTTCAAATCTCAGTTCATGAATGAGGAGCTTCAGGCATTGACGGTTTAGAAGCAGTTCCATGAAGCAGAAAGCCAAAGGTGGACTCATGACTGGGCTACTCAAAACTAGTCACAGGTGTGTACAATTACATTCTCTCACAATTGTGAAAGAGAGAAGCTAATGCTGATGAAAAGCAATACTTGTCCCATCAAAAGCATTGCACAGTGAATGCCAGGTGTCTGTGAAAACATGTCAACTCATTCTGGGATCCGTAGTTCAAGAAAGCAAACAAAGGTTTTTCCAAAGTACCCTAGATTGAAACCAAAGTTGTATCAGGACTTTGGCTAGGTTTTGATGGTGATTTACAGGTTGTAGTTGGTCTCTCTATTATGCCACCCGGAGGCACAGAGATGAAATCGTAACAGGATCCCACCAGATTTCAAGAGGATCAGGGTCAGAACTGATCTACACAAGGCAGGCCTTTGTCTAGAGTGGCATGGTGGGCAAAAAACGTGGACTGAAATGTAGCCATACACAATCACCAGAAGCTGAGATTAAGTTTAGTATTCCATCCATCACCTTGTTATTGTTACAGTTGAACCGTAAATGCGACAGGTATATACTCCGATCTGGGTCCAGTGCTCACTGTACTATAAGACTAATGCTACACCGTACTTACAAGGTTCAAATAGGCTGAAACCAGTCTTGGGTTGTCTTTGGCTCCTTCTGTTGGGGACCTCGCTGTTAAGGATGGATTGTTCCCATGAGTTACAGAGTCTGTATACTGATTTTCATAACACAGGATTTTGTGTAGAGTGGCATGGACGATTAAAAATGATGGACTGAGATGTGGCCCAAATGATAGTTAGTGGCTGAGATTAATTCAAGCATTCTAATCATCACCTTGTTTGCTGACTACTGAGGCTAAGCATACAATAGGTTGAATAACCTCAAGAAAAGTGGATTGGCTTATGCCAAAAATCATCCCTAAATCTGTAACAAATGGGAGTCAGACCTTGCCCCATGAGATAAGAAGGGTGCCACTGTTACAGTGTAGACATTGAAAGGCTCAGAAATATTGACACTGACAGAATGCATGATGAACAGTTGTTAGTCCCCATTAATTACGGCCACTAGATTTTAATTAGCCTGGACCTTTAAAAATACAAATGAATGCGGTTTATTTCTTCCAGTGCCTACAAGATGAGCACACATTTTGCTGAATATTGCATGAACTATTTTCAACGAATTAGCAACTTTTATCATGCTTTGAGTTTATACCAAGCACTAATTGCGACCTTCCGAGAAGCATCTGGGGCCAGATGTAGCAAAGGGTTTTACCCATTCTGTGTCTATGGGAAAATGTGTTTGTACATATGGCCCCTGCTTCTTTATTGATAAGAAGTTTTCACCCTAATCTTGTTGTCATGGAAAAAGAATGTCTCTAAATTGAGGCCCAGCTGCTCGGATTAGAGCCTGGAGCCCTCAGCGCCTTCGAACTACTTCAGAGTCGCCGCAGGACATTGTGGTAGGAAGACTGAAACTTATGAAAGTGGCATTTAAATTGACCATCCATGACTGGGTCAGGCAGCAGCGTTCCCGTCAACACCAAACGGTCAGGCAAAAACAGATCAGACATTATTAATGGCTGCGACTGGCGTTTATAGAAGTAAAAGGCAACTCGTTTTGCTGAATTAATTTCCGTAAACGAGGCAATAGAAAGAGAAATATAAGGAGAATAGTCTTGAGGTGTACTCCAGGGCATCATTGGAGAAATTAGTATTTGGGTGTTGTGAAGGAAGCGAGCACTTTCGTATATTTGCTCAATGAAATATGGTGTAGTAATTCACAGTAGATCCAAGTTGCTATGAAAACGGAAGCTGGATGTTATGAAAATGCAGATTCGGCCACCAAGGTGGCCGATTATAAATGTAAGGCTATATAAATGTACTTAAGAAGCTGAAACTTAAAACTGATGCAATAGCTGAATGGCAGGAGAGCAGGTGTCTGGTTAGTTATTTTCAAATTATTAATATGCTTGCATCAGCTGGATGGTCGGTCAAAAACACAGGGGTGGGGCTGATGGAGAGGGAGAGAACCGCCGCTTTTTGACGCAAAAGTGGAGCAAACTTACAAAATACAATTGTATTTAGTAAGTTTGCACCGCTTTTGCGTCAAAACATGGGGCAAATGCGGCTCTAAAAAGTATAAATATGGGCCTAAAACATTCAAGGCCCTCAATATCCTCACTCTGCTACGGTAAGAATAATTTTAAATGCATTTGATCATATTATATCAGCCCCATCCTCTTAGTCCCTCTGTGAATCAGGAAATACTAGACCCTTTGCAATCACCGTTCCTTGTTTAGAGTTTCAAGTACAAGCATTTTGGTTACTTTAAGTGGTTGGCTAAAGATTTAGGTCGAGATTGGCTACAATTTTGTTTCGCTTTTGTGATGCAGTTCCAACTAAAGATCATTTTTTGTACTTACCTATGCCACACAAAGCTACTCTGTGTGATTTAGTAAATAAAAACAAATGCAGCACACAGCGTTGCATTACGTTCCTTTGCATCAGGTAGGCCTTATATGGATGGAGCATGGACGTTCCCATGCATCTACCCAAGTATTTTGACACAAACTCAGATGTACAAAAACTTGTACAGCCTGGGTTTACAGCAAAATGATGTACCTACCAGACCGAGGAATAGCAAGGAGAAATATCTTTATTTCTCCTTGTTACTTCCTCTATACATGTGTGCGGCATCCTTGCCTCATAGAAAGAGGAATTTGTCTCTAAGAATTGTTGTGATCAGGAAATTGTCCCTTCTGGCACAAAAACAATCCTGCCCTTAACACAGGCACCCATGCACTACAGTGAAATAACAACGAAAATGCCATTCCTATATATTTATATTTATTAACCCCCGCCTCTACTCAAAAATGGAAAGAAGGAAATGTAGTCGAAGCAGTTGGGAACATATAAAAAGAAGAGTACTTAAACTGTTCATTCTGAAGTTTGGGTTTTTAAGCTCGTTGCTTTTTATTATTGCCAACAATATGCTTATCATGTAGTGGTCACATGGTGCAGAGGGGAAACATCCTTTTTTACGACTTTTTTATTACGAAAGTCGTGGTTAACGAAAGCGTAACAACGCTTTTTTTAACCACGACTTCGTATTTTTGTGCCTTAACTACGTATGTTCTGAACAACGAACATGCGTGGTTAAGATATAAAGAAGGGAGTTGGCGAAGGTAAGTGGTGGGTTTAGGTTTTGGGGTGCGGTTGGGGGGGTGGGGCGTTTTTGGTTTTGGGGAGGGGGTGGGGGGTTAGGGGGTTTTAGGTTTTGGGGTGGGGTTGGGGCGTTTTTGGTTTTGGGGAGGGGGTGGGGGGTCAGGGGGTTTTAGGTTTTGGGGTGGGGTTGGGGGTGGGGCGTTTTTGGTTTTGGGGAGTGGGTGGGGGGTCAGGGGGTTTTAGGTTTTGGGGTGGGGTTGGGGGGGTGGGGCATTTTTGGTTTTGGGGAGCGGGTGGGG
This sequence comes from Pleurodeles waltl, assembly GCF_031143425.1. Taxonomy (NCBI): domain Eukaryota; kingdom Metazoa; phylum Chordata; class Amphibia; order Caudata; family Salamandridae; genus Pleurodeles; species Pleurodeles waltl. Next base: position 361,985,649 of record NC_090448.1, on the reverse strand, counting down.
GTCAGGGGGTTTTAGGTTTTAGGGTGGGGTTGGGGGGTGGGGCGTTTTTGGTTTTGGGGAGTGGGTGGGGGGTCAGGGGGTTTTAGGTTTTGGGGTGGGGTTGGGGGGGTGGGGTGAGGGATGTAGGGTGAATGGTGCCTATTGCTAATGATTTTATCAGGAATGCCTTTACAACGAAATATCGTTGTTAAGGCATTCGTGGTAAAATCATTAGTAGTAAGGACGAGGTCGGTGTTCCGACCTCGTTGTTAAGGTTAGTAGTTGTTTTTAATTCGGTGCTCCGTCATATAATCGGTGCAGAGGTGCTGAAATTAACAGATGTTATATCACTGATACTGACTCGTAATTGCATCCCTCTACCGATCAATTATACCTTTTTTTTTATTCCTGAAGTGGAGAATAGCATACATATGTAGAATTAGTGAGTCATTTTTCCATGCAGATTCCTGAGTCCAAGCACAGTTAAACTGCCACTCACAACCGTCTTCAAGCAGGTGACAAACGTGTGTGTATGAGATGTAATGGACTGTGGGATTGAGGTGTGGGGTACGGAAGTTGTTGGGGAGCAGGGGAGGGAGTGGCCAGGTGTGGGGAGCATTCCATGCTGAATCCCATGCCATAGGAGTGGGCCTGCTGGGGGCTGGATTACACTTGTATCTGTTGCTAAATCTAGACTCAGTTTTACTTGCCTGTAGTGGTAGCTGATAAAATCAGGCTTAGTGTTCCCATCTCTGGTAAATTCTCATGGGAGAACAATGAGTAACCTGTGTTCTGCTGGAGCAGTATCCCACCAGGAGAAACTTCATTGCCTGATTCGTAATTGGGAAACGTTTCAAAGTAGAAGCATTACTGGATCTGGAACAACAACATCGTATCCCTAAGGGTTGCCACAACACTGCTCAAATTTAGGAAATAGCTGAAGACCCAAAATGTAAAGAACACTACATCTCAATGCAGTAACAACCCAATAATCTGCTTTTTCTCCTATCACTTATTTACTTTATGTTTGCCTTTGACACTGTACAGCACCCACGCTGCCTTTTGTTCTAGATTTGTACTATACATTTACCGCATGCATACACAGATTACTATAATGGAGTGACAGCAACATCTCCAGATGCCTCCATATCAATTCTTGATCAGACTGCAGGTCCTTGCCTGATGAACGTAAGTGAGAAAACTAGCATTTCAGGCTTTATTGTGCTAGAGTATTGTCTGGTAGGTTAAGAAATTTAGCCATTCTACAAGCACCTACTCAGTCCATGCACTATCTTGAATAAGCAGTGCTACTCTCTCAATATACCAAATGGGTTCAATATGTGATTCCACCAGGTGTAGACCAGTCAGTCTAGTCAGTCACCAGGAAATTGATAGAAAATTATTTTTAAACCTTATGCTCAAATTACACATTGGAGTGAAAGATTAAAAATGTCCCTTCTTTGATACTTGGGACATTGTCAAACACTGGCCCATCCCAATGCCTGTGTCCACTCACAGACCTTGCATCAATAGCCCAAGGAAGGCTGGTCCATACTGGCATTTATATTTAAATGTGGTCCAGAGCAAAGACAAGCTCAGTAAATTCAATAAGTCATTATGTGACTCTTACCCATGGCAGGTTTTGGCGGAAAACACAAGCTATCTGCAAAATTTGCAATTTGAATTTGGAAGGAGGAAATGAAGTTTGTTTGCTAGTACTATCTGTATTTAACTTCGGTGTCATGGATATGCTTGATATGATCTTAAATCAAAGCCTGATCTGTTGTCTGTCAAAAATATCAAAATCCGGCTCACTCTATATGCAAATGGCCATTTGCCCTTGGCCTCAATGGGGACCAAACTACAACAGTACATTGTCTTATGACAACTTATTTAAAAAAATAAAAGATTTGCAAATCAATTACAGGCAATGAAAACGTTTTGTCTTAGATGAGTGAGTACAAAATGTCATTGTATTATATTTTCCCAAACTTGGTGCTGGGAAAACAACTAGCTGTCAAGCTAAAAACAAAACACAGAATAAAAAGTTAAATGATCCTTTGTTTCACCTGCAAGTATGGGAAATATTGTTGAAATAATTCAAAAATATATATCAAGCAGAGGTTGGAAATTTCTATCCTGCGGAGTAGAACTGAAGTCTGCATTAGTAACATACCAGAATTGTGGGTGATAAATGACTGGACAGGACAAACCCAATACAGGAATGTAGGGGTGGAGTGAGAAGGGATTCAGGGTGCTCACCCGTAAATAAAAGGAGAAATATTTGTAGGAATGGATTTCTGTTAATGGGTTTCTTTAGATCCCTCGGTGACCAACACCACATGTTATAGAAATTTGACTGTACTGGAAAGTGAGTTTTGGTAGCAGGTCTTAACACTACCTCAATGGATCCTCTCTGCTCCACCTGAGATCTATGTGGCTTACAGTAATTTAGAATTTACTATAAGATGTTCAAGCATTGATTAGGCATGACAAAGGGATAATTCACAAACTAGCATGCAGTAGACCTCTGTTGAGTGGAAATGGACGACAACACTTTGAGATAGTCATAAAAAGGACTCAATTGCAATACTTAAGTTAAGAACTAGTCATGCTTAAAACCTGTCCCAAGGATGACAGCATGAAACATAAGCAAGTATGGCTGTGTAACAACTCAAAAATAGATAGTGGCAGGTGGCATGTCAGTTCATTTAGAGGAAGTCAGCTTGAGTCTGGCACCTGGACTCTTTAAAACAGCTCCCACAGTACAACCCTACTTGTAGGGGTTCCAAAGCACAGAACAAGGTCATCACAAACGAGCGTGAATATTACAAAATAAATGCACAGAAAATACTAAATATCCAGGCTTGCTTTCTTGAGCAGATACATAACAAAAAGTTGGCCCTCATTACAACCCTGGTTGTTGGATGATAAAGCGGCGGTAATTCCGCCAACAGGCCGGCGGTAAGAAAAATGGAATTATGACCACGGCGGAAACCGACAACACATACAGCTACTTTAACAATCTGACCGCCACGGCGATAGCAACAAACACCGCGGCGGTAACCGCCAACAGCCAGGCAGAAGACAATGTACCGCCCACTGTATTATGACACACCAATCCACCACCTTTTCCGGGGCGGTACCAACGTCATCAAAAGCACGGCGGAAACAGTATACAGAAGGGAAACAACTCACCTCTCGACACTCAAGGAAGAACCACGACGCCATGGAGCCCGAACTGCACATATTTCCAATGCTGGTCTACCTCCTCCTACATCAGGAACACGAACGGCGGCGAAGACGACCACAGTGAGTACTGCACCTAGCACACTAGGGAGAGGGGAGGAAAAAGAGAGTGACACACAAACACAACACGCAACACCCCCACCCCCAACACCATACACACAAACGGATGCAACAACATCACATGTGCACCCCATAACCCTCAGGAATAACGCAAAGACAAAAGGAAATGCGTAAAGTGAGTGTAATATTACAAATGTGGATAAATACGTCTTTAAAGCACTAAACAGTATGTACACTACATACAAATGGATGGACTATGCCCCCTCCAAAATGTCCGTGGCCCACTCAGCCATAACACATGTGCCAAGGCCACATATGACTCCTGCCTCAATACGGAGAAAACACTGCAGGGGCATCAGGTCGAAAACACACAGGCACCTCATGGGGACAGGGAATGGGGGGGCACCTCAGCCGGAAGATGGTACAACGCCACTGTTCCTGGAGGGGGCTACATGCCCTCTGCGATTTCATTTCCTGGGGAATGCAAAGCCACAGTCTCTCAAATGGGTCATTTGCCCACTGCTTAGTCCTGGGGAGTGCAAAGCCACAGTCTCTCAAGTGGGTGGTTTGCCCACTGCTTGGTCCTGGGGAGTGCAAAGCCACAGTCTCTCTAGTGGGTGGTTTGCCCACTGCTTGCTCCTGGGGAGTACAAGGCCACAGTCTCTCTAGTGGGTGGTTTGCCCACTGCTTGGTCCTGGGGAGTGCAAAGCCACAGTCTCTCTAGTGGATGGCTTCTCCACTGGTTCTGGAGGGGGCCCAGTGTGCTTTATCCTGGCAAGGAGGGGGTGAGTGAATGCCTTCGTCCACTGGTTCTGGAGGGGGCCTTGTGCCCTGTGTGCTTCATCCTGGCATGGAGGGGGGTGAGTGGATGTCTTCTTCCAATGGTTCTGGAGGGGGCCTTGTGCCCTGTGATGCTGATCTTGGATGGTGCAAGGACACAGTCTCTAACCTGGGTGTCACACCTACAGGTGTTGCAGGGGCCAGCCCATGTAGTCACAACTACACACTGCTCACAGGCGGAGACGGCTGCTAAGTGGATGGCAGTTGCGGGGCTGGCGGCTGTGTAGTCAGTGGTGGGGGGGGCTCCAGCCCTTCCCCTGCAGCCTCGGACGGCTGCCCACTGGGGCTGCTGCTGCTGGCAGTGGTGCTGCTGGTGGTGCAGGTGGCGGTGCTGGCAGCGGTTCAGGTGGTGGTGCTGTCAGTGATGGGGGGAGGCTCCAGCCCCTCCCCTGCATCCTCGGACGGCTGAAGTGCCATGGCTGGTGTTGTTTGCCCAGATGCTGCTCCATCCCCAGACACCAGATCCATCCTGCCTGTGGTGTCTGCTCCTTTTACATTGGCCTTGGCAGCTGTTGTCCCCTTCCTGCCCTTGGCAGATGGTGGTGCCTCCTTGCTTATGCCAGCTGGTGTTCCCTTCCTGCCCTTGCTGGCTGGTGCTCCCTCCTTCCCCTTGTTGGCTGGTGGTGACTCCTTCCCCTTGCTAGCTGGTGGTGCTTCCTTCCCCTTGCTGGCTGGTGGTGCCTCTTTCCCCTTGCTGGCTGGTGTCCCCTTACTGCCCTTGCTAGATGGTGGCCCCTTCTTGCCCTTGGCAGGTAGTGCAGGCACACTGGCTGTACTGACGGGTGCCTCCTTGGAGCCTCTCACACCTGCAGTAGCTGCAGAAACTACAGTGGCCATGGACTGGGTGGCTGAGGTGCTGGGCTGAGTTCTGCCAACCCTGGCCCGAAGTGAAGGACGGGAGGAGGAGCAGGGAATAGGTCAAGGTGGAGAGGAAAAGCCTTTTAGGGACACTGGGGCTGGAAGAAGGTGAAGGTTTGGAAGTGGAGGAAGAGGAAGTGGTTGTAGGAGGTGGCTGTCTTCTGTGTTTGTGTGCTGGTGCATGGGCTGGATTCTGTTGTGAGGTGGATGACTGTTGGGTGTCTGAGTACTTGCGTTTGTGTACTTTGGGAGGAGGGGGCACAGACACAGTGGGAGAGGACACAGGGGATGTGTTCATGGATGTGGGGTTGGTGACTGCCAGTGAGGGGTGTGTTGTGATAGGTGTGCTGTGATGGAGGTAGTGGATGAGGATGTAGTGCATGCTGGTGTGAGCGGAGACGTAACTGGGAGGGAGGTGGACGAGGAGGTGGAGGGGGACACAGTGGAGGCAGTGGACGTTGGTGTGTCTGCATCTGGATGGTGCTTGTGTGAGTTCCTGTGGAATGAAGTGTGGTGCTTGTGTTTGCATGAGCCACTTCTGTGTGTTGATTTGGGTGCATGCTGGTCTGAAGGTGTGCTTGGGATAGGCTGGGGTTGAGGGGAATGGGACTGGGTAGAGGAAGTTGGAGGGGGAGGCTAGAGACAGGGACAATGACTGCCATTAGTGAGTTGGCCAAAGCCTGGAATGCTTTCTGTTGGGCCGCCATGCTCGAGTGAATGACCTACAGGTATGCATTTGTTTGTTGCAAATGCCCTGCTAGAACCTGGATGACATTCAGTATGGTTGACTGACCAACAGAGAGGGATCTCAGGAGGTCAATAGCCTCCTCACTGAGGGCAGCAGGGCTGACTTGGGCAGTGCCGAGGTGCCTGGGGGGAAGGAGATACCCACCCTCCTGGGTGAGCGGGCACGGGAAACTCACTGAGGAGCTGCTGGGAGGGTGGTGCTGGTACAGAGGTGGCATCTGTACCTGTAGTTGGGGTGGGCACAGAGGTGCAGCCACCGCCAGGGAGCTTCCATCGGAGGAGGTGTCGCTTTCAGAACTGTCCCCTCCTGTCTCCATCGTGGTGCTCCCCTCGCCTTCCATCCCACTTGTGCCCTCACCGTCAGTGGATTCGGCCTCCAGGCCCATGTGGGATGCAGCTCCCTCCCTCGCCTCTGCTCCTCCGCCAGATGATGTTAATGCACACAAGGACACAGTGACAAAACAACAGGATACACTTGGTCAATGCCAGCAACAACACTACAGTTGGCGTACACAACTCACAGGGAACAGCCCTATGCACAAGGCCATGCACTACCAGTTACAACGATAGTCACCAGGCCATGGGGTACAATGCCTAACTCCATTAGCTGCACACCTGAAACCCACAGGACCCTGCCCAGTAGTAGATGCCCACTAGCATTATTTCTGTTGGAGTGCATCTGAGCTTGCCCATCATGGAACCTACCCTGCAATATTCGCCCTGGCCTAGGGGCACCCACAGACCCACATCCCCCACCCAGGTAACACCTTAACGCACACAAATTCATGATTCTGAATCTGTACTCACCCCCTTGTGGCTGCTGTGATGCCTTCAAGTGCCCATCCAACTCCGGATAGGCCACCGCCAGGATGCGGAACATCAGGGGGGTTCGGTACGATGGGCACCCCTTCCTCGTTGGGAGGCCAGCCCCGGCTGGGCCTCCGCTGTCTTCCTTGCCCAGTGGCGTAGGTCCTCCCACCGTTTGCGACAGTGGGTGCTCTGCCTGTCAAAGACCCCCAGGGTCCACATCTCCTTGGCGATGGCACACCAAATACCCTTTTTCTGATTGGCGCTGACCTGCAGAAAGAGACACATAGAAAAAGCTATTAGTCATACTGTCCAGCCTGTTACACTCATGGCCCACCATATCCCTCCCATCCCTTTACGCACAGACATTGCCCACCAAACATGCAGCACTCTGCCCAGGACCCCTAGCCCACCCTCTACATGAGGCTTACACACAGAGCACTCCATACATTCATGCCCCACGCATCGTGCTCACAGTGTATTCACCTGTTTGTCTGGAGGACCATAAAGTAAAGGGTACTGGGGTAGGACCTCATCCACTAGTCTCTCCAACTCCTCGGAAGTAAAGGCAGGGGCCCTTTCCTCAGACATTCGAGGCATGGTCGCTTCCTGACACAGGTCATAGCAGCACTTGCAGTGTAGGTCCTCTCCTGTTGAAGGTCAGGTAGCAAGTGAGTGAACAGATAGAAAATGGTGGTCAAGTCAGCTGCGATGCGTACCGTCACTGCCGGCGTACATCACCATTGGCTCCGCAAACCCTTAGGCCCCAATGATAACCAATGAGGTGTTGCACAGTGGTCATCGACTGCCTCCCGCAACGGCGCACAACGTCAGCGGAATTACCTCATTTCCACTTGTCCCTCCTCACAGCTCAGGCGGCCGCCATTCCAGGGGGGCACAGGCCATGGCACCTAACTGTGTCACTGCAGGCATAGTCACATCAATGGACCTACACGTTGAAATTAAGTTTCTGTAAAAAAATATTAATCTGAGTACATGTTTGAATATGACCATCTGCTCACTGTTTTTCACCCTAGAGTTCGAGTGCTGAGGATGAATAGGAGATGGAGACATACCCCTGTCTACAGATCCTTGGTGGACCTGCCGACAGTGGCGGACAGGCACATTATCCTAACCTACAGACTTGATAGGGCCACAATCCAAGAGCTGTGTACCCAATTGGAGCCAGACCTGATTTCAGCTATCCGCCACCCCACAGGTATCCCCCCTCTAGTGCAGGTCCTGTCAGTGCTCCACTTCTTGGCAAGTGGTTCCTTCCAAGCAACAGTGGCCATGGCATCAGGGATGTCACAGCCTATGTTCTCAGATGTGCTGACCAGAGTGTTGTCTGCCCTGATGAAACACCTGCGCAGCTACATCGTCTTCCCCCAGGTGGAGGATTTGGCCACAGCGAAGGCTGACTTCTTTGCAATGGGACATATCCCCAACATCATTGGTGCTATTGATGGTACACGTATTGCCTTTGTCCCACCTCAGAGAAATGAACAGGTGTTAAGAAATCGAAAGAGCTTTCACTCTCTGAATGTGCCGATAGTGTGCCTGGCGGACCAGTACATCGCCCATGTCAATGCAAAGTATCCTGGCTCTGTGCATGATGCCTTTATCTTGAGGAATAGCAGCCTCCCAAATGTGATGGCTCAACTCCAGAGGCACAGGGTGTGGCTAGTAGGTGAGCCCAGGGTCCCCACCCAGTGTATGTTGTTATATAGGTGTGGGGTTGGCCCTAAGCGTGAGTGTCTGGCTAACAGGTATCCCTCGATATTTACAGGTGACTCTGGTTACCCCAACCTCTCATGGCTACTGACCCCAGAGAGGAATGCCAGGACAAGGGCAGAGGAACGTTACAATGAGGCACATGGGCGAACAAGGAGGATCATTGAGCGCATCTTTGGCCTCCTGAAGGCCAGATTCCGGTGCCTCTATCTGACAGGTGGATCCCTGTGCTACTCACCCAAGAAGGTCTGCCAGATCATCGTTGCATGTTGCATGTTGCACAACCTGGCCTTAAGACGCCAGGTGCCATTTTTGTAGGAGGATGAGGCTGGAGATGGTCGTGTGGCAGCGGTGGAGCATGGGGACAGTGACGAAGAGGAGGCAGAGGAAGAGGATGTGGACAACAGAACTACTATAATTCAAAAGTACTTCCAGTGACACACAGGTAAGACACTGTAACTTCACCTTCCATTGCAGTTTTGTGTTGGACATTGTACATGGTAGACTGATGTTCCAAAATCTATGGCCACTTACTGTACCCTTTGGCATCTCTATTTTCAGATATCTGTGCCCATTCTGGCTCCTGGGGTGTTTATTGCTGCCCTCTACAGTTCATACCTATGTATATATAACTACATTTGAATCGCAATGTTTACAGCTTGTTAAACTAATACATTTTTCAATCAATTGACAGACTCCATACTTGTATTAGTTCTAAGGGTGTTTATTTCTGTGATAATAAGTGTAGGGGGTATTGCAATGGGCTGGGTCGATGATGGTAGAATGTCCAGGATAGAGTCCAGTCTATTGGTATCACAGATGCATTGTCCAAGGGGGCATAGGGAGTGGGGCAATGGCAGTTCAAGGTGCACAGGGTGACATAGTGGGACACAAGGGTGACATTCAGGTGAGTCTTATTTCCTGGCGGGGGGTCTTGGCAATGTTTTCTGGCTTCTGCCTGGATCGCAGGGACCTTTTGCGTTGTGGTTCTCCTTCTGCAGGGAGATGGGTGCTGGTGGCCGGTTATTCCTGTGGCGGGGCCTCCTGCCCACTAGTGTCGGCGGAGGTGGAGGTCTGTTCATCGGTTAGGCTAGTGTCAGGGGCCCGTTGGTGTGCCACTGCCTCCCTCATGGTGTTGGCCATGTCTGCCAGCACCCCTGCAATGGTGACCAGGGTGGTGTGGATGTCCCTCAGGTCCTCCCTGACCCCAAGGTACTGTCCCTCCTGCAACTGCTGGGTCTCCTGCAACTTGGCCAGTATCTGGCCCATGGTCTCCTGGGAATGGTGGTATGCTCTCAGGATGTTGCTGGGTGCCTCGTGGAGAGTCCGTTCGCCTTGGCCTGTCCTCCCCCTGTCGCACAGCAGTCCTCCCAGCTTCCCTGTTGTCCTTTGCCTCTGTCCCCTGAATCGTGTGCCCACTGCCACTGACCCCAGGTCCCTGATCATCCTGTGTTTGTGGGGTTGCCTGGGGTCCCTGTAGTAGTGGACACACTGCTAATTGACGTGTCCTGGGGACAGAGGTATGGGCCCGCTGGGTGGGTGCTGTGGTGGTGTTTCCTGAGGAGGGAGGCTCTGTGGTGGTTTGGGACTGTGGCTAGGTCACCGACTGTCTAGAGGTCCCTGATGGGCCAGGTTGGTCATCGTGATCCAGGCGTGCAGAGCTGCTGTCATCACTGTGGGCCTATTCTGTGGGGGGACTGGATGGCACCTCCTTTCCGGTGACGTTGTGTGGTGGTCCTGTGGGGATGTAAATGCAGTGTTATTGTTTCTGCGTGTGACATCTTGTGCATGGCTATGTTTCCCTCTATGGTTGTTATTAACAAGGCAGCTTTGGCTTGTGTGAGTTGTGATTTGGTTGGCTAAGTGATTGTCACTAGTGTGCATGCTGTGGTGATGGGGGTCCATGCATTGGTGTTGCATGCAGGGATTGGCATTGGGATGGGTGGGTTGTGATGGTGGGGTATATGTGAGGTACTGGAGTGATGGGGTAGGTGTTTGTGATGGCATGCAGGGACGGGGGGGAGCAATGTTCCCTGTAAGGCGCGCGCGCACCTTTTCTTCCCCCATCGCACAAATGTTCCACCATTCCTATACTTTGTGGTAGTTCATATGCGTTATCACTTTCTAAGCCTCAATAAGCCTTTTAGAGCGATATACGTGCTCCCCTAAGGCAGATAATGCTCATATTTGAATCTGGATTGAAGTCAATGAAAACAGCGTTTAAATGCCGCGGGGAGTGTTTTAAACATCATTTGGCGTACTTTAGCATACAAGCGAGCAAGTGATATTTGTCTTGGAAATTAATGGTTAATGAGCTAGGAAATGCTTCAGAACAGTAGAAAATGTGCTGTTATCAAATGTTTCACCATTCCTATACTTTGTGGTAGTTTATATGCTTTATCACTTTCTAAGCTTAAAGAAGCCTTTTTGAGAGATATGCGTGCTCCCCTAAGGCAGATAATGCTTATATTTGAATCTGGATTAAAGTCAATGAAAACACCTTTTAAATACCGCGGGGAGTGTTTTAAACATCATTTGGCGTGCTTTAGCATACAAGCGGGCAAGTGATATTTGTCTTGAAAATCAATGGTTCATGAGCTAGGAAATGCTTCAGAACAGTAGAAAATGTGCTGTTATCTAATGTTCCACCATTCCTATACTTTGTGGTAGTTTATATGCGTTATCACTTTCTAAGCCAAAATAAGCCTTTTAGAGCAATATACGTGCTCCCCTAACAGGTCATGTCCTTGGGGTGTGCAACCAGGTCACAAAACTGCCTTGATGCCCTATTGCATGGAGCAATGATATCCCTTTTTTGCTTTAGTGGTATGGAGAGGCTAATGCCAAAGATCTTGGCTAGTTATGCGCTGCGCGCGCGTGAATGGTCAATTTCTTGGCGCACGTATCCTTGGCTGCAGCGCACAGAGACAGCACACTGCTGCACACAGTGGAAAAAAATTAGAGGGAACATTGGGGGGGAGTAGTAAAGATTTGACTTACCAGAGTCCAGTCCTCCTGCTACTCCTGCCAGGCCCTCAGGATGCATGATCGCCAAGACTTGCTCCTCCCATGTTGTTAGATGTGGGGGAGGAGGTGGGGGTCCACCGCCAGTCCTCTGTACAGCTATCTGGTGTCTTGCAACCACGGAAGGCACCTTCCACCATAGGACGTTCCACCTCTTCCTGATGTCATCCCTTGTTCTGGGGTGCTGTCCCACGGCATTGACCCTGTCCACGACTCTCTGCCATAGCTCCATCTTCCTTGCAATGGATGTCTGCTGCACCTGTGATCCGAATAGCTGTGGCTCTACCCGGATGATTTCCTCCACCATGACTTTTAGCTCCTTCTCTGAGAACCTGGGGTGTCTTTGTGGTGCCATGGGTGTAGTGTGTGTGGTATGTGTCAGTGTGTGTGGGGTGATGTGTTGGGGTGTGTGCTGTGAGGTGCATGGATGGTGTATGGGTGATGGTGTTCTATGGCTCTGATTCAGTGGGTGCTCCTGGCGTGTCTCTCTCTCAGTTGTCAATTTTTTTTAGTCGTAAAGGGTTGTGGGTAGTGTGGGTGTGTGTTTTATAGTGTTGTGGGTGTGGTGTGTCTATGTGTGTCAAGTGTGTGTAGTTTAAATTGTCCAATGTGATGTTGTTTTGTTTGGTTGTGTGTATTTTGAGCGCGGCTGTATGTGCCAATGGTTTACCACGGTTGAATGTCCGCCGCGATGATTCGTGGGTCATAATGCTGTGGGCGTATTTCTGTTGGCGTTCGCTACCACCATTTTATCACTGAACTTTGGGCTGGCGGACTTATGTGTGTGTCTCTATAGTGGGAGTTTTTTATGCGTGGGTCATATTACGCGTAGCGGTATACCGCTGTGGTTGCGGTATGTTGCCGGCAGTCAGCATGGCGGTAAACAGCACTTACCGCCAATGTCATAATGAGGGCCTTAATGTCTGTTATTTGAGCATGCTATTTAAGCAACAAAGTTTTAGATCCTTGTGAAAAACTTTATCTTCTATCTGTATGAACCTTGATCAAGGCCCAAGCCTTTAATTTGCCTGTTGACTGATCAAGATGAAACTTGCTGTTTCAGAGGTAGTGAGCTTCTTATGCAAAGCCTCAACACTACAAATCAGTCATGAAAATAAGTTTAATCGAGTGAAGAAGATGATGGGTGGCTCCAAGACAGTTTTGATCAGAAGACAGATCTTATTTTGTGCAGCTTACTTCAATAAATTTCACGTTCGTGCACTGTACAATCTCCCTTCAGTTTAGCCACTGTTCAGATCTTAACACATTGTGCTTCAGTGATGGGGTCTGCTGACCAAATAGTTTCCAGTGACCTTGATCTGGCTTAAATGACAGCCTCTTTACAATATTTGTTATGTTTCCCTATTTCCCATTGCTATGGTGATGTGCTGCCAAAGGGCAAGATACTTAGACCCATATTTATACTTTGTTTGCGCTGAATTAGTGTCATTTTTTTTTTTACGCTAATTCAGCACAAACCTAACTCCATATTTATACTTTGGCGCTAGACACGTCTAGTGCCGAAGTAATTGAGTTTACAATGTTTTTTGGAGGGCAAACCTACCTTGCGTCAATGAGATGCAATGTAGACATTCCTGTCCAGAAAAGGATGATATGGCCGCTGCGCCATGTTGGACTTCTTGCCTTATGCAGGGTCATCCCCAGTCTTTTTGCCTCCTTCCTCCTGGTGTTTCTGACCTCTCGCTGTTGGCTCTAGGACTCTGAGCACTTTATCACTGCTGACCAGTGCTAAAGTGCAGGTGCTCTCCCAACTAAAGTTGGTATGATTGGCTTATACCTAATTGGCATATTTAATTTACCCAGAAGTCCCTTATACAGTGGTATCTCTATACCCAGGGCCTGCAAATTAAATACCACTAGTGGGCCTGCAGCGCTGCTTGCGCCACCCACTGAAGTAGACTTTCAAACCTGTCTCAGGCCTGCTAGCGCAGGGCCGGTGTGCACAGTTTTCTGCCACAGGGACCTAGCATCTAAACTTACTTGCCAGGCCCAGAACTCCCCTTTTACTACATGTAAGTCACCCCTAAGGTACGCCCTAGCTAGCCCTATGGGCAGGGTGCCATGTATGTAGAAAGGCAGGACATGTGCAATATTGCATGGCCTGTCCTGGTAGTGACAAACAGCCTAACTTGGTGTCTCACTCCTGTGAGTGCTGCCTTCTCATAGGATTGCATTAGAAATTCCCTGCCTTATGTGTAAAGGGTATTGTCTGATTTATGAGGGGTAGCGTAGGCGTGTTTGGTATGGTTGTGATGGTGATAATAAATACTGCTTACTGGTGTGGGTGTATTTTTTATTACTATCACAGAAATGCCACTTCTAGAAAGTGCGCATTTATCTGTGCTTATGACTCTGGTGTTTTGCAGCTTGACTCCAATCCATGTCTGGGCAGAGTGACAGTTGGGGCTTTGTGCATACTTTTCAGGCAGCCTGTACACAGGGAGGGTGGAGGTGTCACAGAGGTGCATCTGCATACTAAATAGTCTTCCTGGGCTGAGAGAAGGGAGAGGTGGGGCACACCTACATTTGTAAAGGCTGTGCCCTGGCCTCACACAATAGGGTTGTTAACCCCCCACTGATGTTTGGCGCCTGTGCTGAAAGGAGAGAGGGGGCACTCCCAGAACCAGTTGTAACCGGCTGGAACCTCCTCTCCCTACCATTGTAAAACACTGTAAGAACTGACTATAAGTACAGGGGAATTTTCCCCACAATTTGGAGACTCTTGGAATCATCTTGGAACTGGACACCAAAGGCTTAAAGGACTCACCAGGAACCGCCATGGACTGCTGCTGCTGTGCTGACCTGTGACCTGCTTGGTCACTGTGAAGGTCTTGCCACTTGCTGCCTTCCCCTTGTGCTGGCCTGTTGCTGGGCCCTCCACCTGAGGACCTTTTCTTAAAGCTCTGCTCCCCAGGGGCAGGGTGCTGTGGCCCCTGACCCCTGACCCCTGCATCCATCAATGGCACGAAGAGTGCTCCAAGATCTTCTTTCTTACTAAATGCGCTTTGGAAAATGCTTCATATATGGAGGCCTAGCGCTGGAGGTAGGAAAGCGCTGCCTCTGTTGGTAGCCTAGTGTGTCAGTCGCGCTTTTCACTTGCCAAAGGATCACAGCCGCGATAAGGGCCGTCTTGAAGGCAGCGCCAAAGTCGCGCTGTGGTCTGTGCCCCCGGGGCACGAAGGACACTGCAAAACTAGAGGATTGGAGCGAGCACGCTCCTATCGTGCCCCCGGGGTAAAGCGCGCTCCGTGGAGCACCCCTGGGGCACAAGCAGGCACCAGCTTTGGTGCCTGCTGCTTCACTTGGCCCGGGTAGGCCGTGCTGTGTGTCTGCAGCCAGGCGGGGGGAAGGAGGCCTCATCGGAGGTGCCCCTGCCCCACGGGCCCCTTTTTCCTCGACCCCGAGGGACAGGGGAGAAGGAGGTCTCTCCCTGCCCCGAGCGAGCACTCTACTGAGCCGCGGGCGGGGCGGAAGCCTCATCGGAGGCTCCCCGTGCTGCTGGGCTGAGTTTTGAACTTGGTCGTGGTCCCCCCCGTGAAATGGCCAGTGAAAGGCCTAGGGGGGCCCCCAGGGATCGCGGGCTCCCAGAGGGGCCCGTCACTAAAACCGGAGGGGGTGCGTGGCGCCCCCCTCCTTCACCTTTTCTCTTGTTGTTGGTGGCCCCTCCTTTTTGAAGGCCGCTTGAGGCCTGGAGGGGGCCCCAAAGATCAAAGGCCCCAGGAGGGACCCAGTAAGGATCAGGGAGGGTGCATGCTGCCCCTCTCCCTCTACAGCATCACGAGGCCCGCGTTTTGCGCAGGGAGCGCCGGGGGCCCCCTTGTTTCCGTTTCTTAGGCACTGGAGGTGCCTTTATCATCTACCAGGTATTTCAAAGGGACAATATATATCAGAAGTTCTTATTAGAGACTTTATTGCATTATATATTGCCTACCTGTTTTATGATGTTTTTTGTGTGCATATGCAAATGTTCCTTTTATGGACATGCTTGCTAATTTGTTTTCCTAACTTGCCATATGTTGTCTAATGTTCCTACTATGGGTGTTTTATGATATTCTTATGACAAGTGTTCTAATGTGATAACGTGTTTCCTGACTACTGCTGATGTTGCAGAATACTGAGTAACCTGTGTGTTATGTGTGACTACTGCTAGTTTGCAGGGTAACTAATGTTTAAACGTTCTGACAACTGCTAAGGTAGCAGGATGGTACTGATATGTGATGTTTGGTCTGATAATTGCGTTGTGTACAATACAGTATATTTTCATATAATCTGGTGTTGTGTTTCCTTTGTGGTGGGGATATTGCGTCACATGTGTGTGTGTGTTGTGCAAACGCTTTACACATTGTCTCCGGGTTAAGCCTGACTGCTCGTGCCAAGCTACCAAGGGGGTGAGCAGGGGTTATCTTGGACGTGTAACTCCCTTGCCCTGACTAGAGTGGGTAAATTCTGCCTGGCTGAGGTGCATACCCTAGCCAACCAGAAACCCCATTTCTAACACGCCATATTTGCGCCTCTGCGCCAGGTGCGATTCCCTGTCCCCAGGGACACCCCCATCCACCCCCACCCGTACCAGGAGGTCACCTAAGGATGCGGGACACATCCCAGGTAAGTCCTGGTGAGTATATAAATATTTTTTCCAACACCGCTCGGGGGCCCTGACTCGGGGCCCTCTGCACGGCGCTGGCCCCAATGGCCATGCCCAGGGGACATTCATCCCCTGGGCATGGTAATTGGGGTGATGGGCATGGCTCCTGCCTTTACTGAGACAGGAGCCATGTCCATGGGGCTTGTGCACCAGAACATGGCACTACACTGCTCAGAGGCAATTTTTTTGCCTCTAATGAGTGTAGCGCCATAATTTGGCGCACAATCCCCGGTTCCCCCTATGCCTCCCCGGCCATGTTAGCATCCTTTACAAGGACGCTAACAGCGTCTTAGTGCCGGCTAGCACCATTCCATAAATATGGCGCCCGGCCGGCGTCATGGAATGGCGCTAGCCAGCGCTATACTTTTTGACGCAAACCTGCCCTAATGCAGGTTTGTGTCAAAAAGAATAAATCTGCCCCTTGATATCTGGTCTTTTGCTCCTCCAGCCTCATAATTCAGTGAGGCTTCATGGAATACAACCAACCTGTAGAATGTTTATGTCTCACAGTTGAGTTGTGTTGTGAAATGCAGCGAAAATGTTTTGTGTTTGTATTCAGGTGTTGCTTCTCAGAACAGAGGCAAAGTGAATGAAATTACGTTTTCTCGCATTGATCGCCTTCTACTCTCTCTAAGAATCAGAGCTTTGCAGATAATTATTTTCATAAATGATAGTGAAGAGGAAGGCCTGCCTGTGTCTGCAGTGAATGTATCGATTATTGATAGGAAGCAGCAAGGTTTGCCTGTCCCTGTAGTTACTCCTGGGCATAGGTATGGGAACACACCAGCAGCAGGACTGGGAAAAAGTCACCCATCCTGAGGAAGAAATAATGGACCAATTGGTCCTCTTTCACTAATCTCCCAGAGTCTTTCTTATTACTCTGGAACATTGAGAAACACATTTTAATTGGAATACGAGACGCATTCCTCATAAATGCTCTATGCCATGTCCAGGTACCCTGCCTATGAGAAAACCTCATATGGATTCTTGTAGGTTTGGGTTCATCCAGGCAGATATCCAGCATTTAGGGTCAGTTGGACATTGGCCATTGACTGCAGAACACTCTCATGACGAGTTTCTTCTCTGTCCCCAGTCCGTTCCCAACCCAGCAGCCATAAATATGGCCTGTTGGGAAAAATAAAAAACAGACGATTCTTCCCATGAGACTGTAATGGGCCCAGAGTCTAAGCTAAGTGGTTGTCGATTGTTGCACTATACAGAATCCACTCGACCATTATAAGAAACCCACATGCCTTTGGGAAAGTATACCTCAAAAAAACAGATAAAGGCACTGGTACACGGAGACAAGAGATCATGGAAAATAGAGAGGTACATTACAAAGATAGGGATGTCCTGATGAAAAACCCCAGAGAAACAATTACCTATTTTTAACGACCACCTCAATAAATGTAAACCTTAGCTCTAGGATTACACAAATCGACAGCTCAGGATTCATTTATGTGTGCCTACTTGAACACTTTTTTTCACACCATTGGAACTTTCTAGAGTGTACATTTTTCTAGTACACCTGCCACCTCATTACTATGCACCTAAGACAGAAACTGGCATACATGCTTATTGCACTTGACACATTTAGCACATACCTTTTCTTTCCACTTGGATCAAGAGCTGATGTTTTACAAAAACTTCCAAATGCTGATTTTCACTGATATACCTATATATTTTCCACTACTGTTGTCAATTTCCGAAGCTACTGTAGGTCTTTTTTTGTCTTATTAAAGATTTTTTGCGTTTAACTTTCCTACACTCAATAAAACGCTGACTGTGACAGCATGGGTTCTGCTATGCTTTCAATGCATGTCTACTTTTACTGATGTGGTGGGCTTCTGGCTAAGCAATGACAAACAAGATGAAAAAAAAAACAATTACAACATGTTTTTGTAATTTTTCATATATTCACCTAGGACCTCATTTACAAGGCCTTTGCACCACTGTTGTGTCATTTTTTTTTCCTTCCCGCAATGGTGGCGCAAGTAGTGCTCTACACTGCTCCACATTTACAGGCTGACGCATTGGGCCCAATGCGTCAGTTTATAAAGACTTGCGTCACATTACACCTGCAACAGGTATTATGTATGCAAGGTAGGCGTTCCCGCAGGAAAAGCCACGCAGAACTGATGCAGTGTAATTTATAACATTTCACTGTGTCATTCTGTGAATTCACTGCATCAGAATTTTACTGCCTGCTCAGAGCAGGCGTAAAACTGATGAAGGTTTTTTCTCAATGAGGGCCTCCTGGCATTGCTGGAGTAGATTCATTTTTTTGACACTAGTCCAGCAATGCATCAGTTTAGCGCCACAGATGCATCAGAATTTCTGATGCATCTGTGAAAACATGGGCCATGGAACTCTGTATTGTAAATACAGCACATCCATGGCGTCGATAGGTGGGGTCGTAGGGCAGTGCAAGAAATCTGACACATCAAAGCTGATGCATCAGATTCTTGTAAATGAGGCCTCTAGTATGCAAGCAAGATTCTAATTTTTATCAAGATACATTCTCACATCATTAGGTTTATGGGGAATGACAAAACTGTGAACTTGTGTAGAGATACAGTGCAGATCTGTCCCACACCGGGTAGGCATGTTCAACCCAATATTCAACTCCATTTTGACTATGGATAGATGAACCTCCTCCTCAACAGTATGCATATCTAAGTAAATGCTACAGTAGAATAAGGTACTAGACATTGCTGAAAAGATTGACTTTTGTGGAGTCTGAGCCATGGATTCGAACCACCGCTGATAAATCAATGCAGCATTACCACACCTGCAGATTGTGATATTTGATGTGCATTACATTCAGATTTAGGCATTATGATGGAGGATACACTGTTATTTAAGATTTAACAGTGTCTAAGAGAGCAATGTAGAAATGTGTGGTGTAGGCCTGCAGAATTTGCACACGAGCAAACAACACAGGGTGCAGGAATTATAGCAAAAGTGAGACTCTTCATTCAGGTGCAAACTTTTGTTTGTCCTGAATCGGTATTTTACACCTGATGTAGAATGAGAACCTGTGTGCGGCACACTTATTTATTATTGCATAGGTGTTAATGTGACACACATAGAAGTCACACCTTTGGAAATAGCAACTTTGTTGTCCTGCTTTGATTGCTGCCTTCACGCAGACAATATGAAAGAAACAGCTCACTAAAAGCTTTTAAATCTAACACTATTAATTGTTAAGAGGTCAAGCTTGACTTTTTGTGGCCCTTTTTCATGGCTTAGTGTCTTCTCCTATTTAAGCATTTCAGTGTATTTTTTCAGCCAGCTACCTGGATGTGAGCAGTAGTCTGTTATATATTGAGTACTTTACATTTAGAAGCAACATAGACTCTATTACTTTTTCAATATATAGTAAATTATTACATCATGAACTATCTAGATGTTTCACAAACCACATGTGCAATTGAAAGTGCGTCTGGCGTGAGGTGGCCCCCTGTCAGGAGTCAAATGTAGACACGTTTATAAGAGGCAGCCGTAGCCACTTCTGCTGTTGCAAACTAAACCATAGTGCAAAGGATGTACCCATAGAGAAGGTTCAATGCGTAGACGTCAGTATTAAACTACAGACTGCAGACACTGTCACAACTCATTCGGATGAAGAAGGCACGATTTACCTTCTTAAAGTTTTGAAAGTTTGCAGGCCGGGCCGCACAGCAGACCAGTTAGGGTCCCGAGGCGAATGCCTTCCGAGGGCACAAACAGATGCCTAGAGGAGATCTAAGCCCGCAAATTCTAGGCAAGCTGATTGGAAAGCATGAGCTAAACCAGCCAATCAGGCGGGCCAGCGACAGGCTTCGTGGCGCAAAAAAGGGGTGCAGGTCAGCACCCTACCTCATTGCGACCACCAGCGTTGACCCATCCACACCATCAGCACGGGTGTCGCAGCCGTGTAATTTTTGTCCTGGAGTTGGGGCTGAAAGAGCTCAGTAAAAAGCACAGCACATTAGCCTAAAGAATAAGAGATGCTCGGGTAGGTAGTATCCTTGGGTTCCCTCACTGCAGGGATAAGAGGGAGCAGACAGAGGCCAACAAGGGTTAGCAGTGGGCCAACACAGCACTTGCGGCCCAGGCAAGGCCAAGGACCCCCCTACTGCGATTGGCATCAAGGGAAGCCTAGCAGCAGTAGCGCTGACTGCGGGCCCTCAGGAGAAAAGGCTGTGCTCTAACACTGGTGATTAGCAACATAACCACAAAGAAAACTGAAAGGACAGAAGAATGGTTATCATTATGTGTCAACTGATCTTGCAACCTGCATGAGATGTTTATGTGTATGATGTACATTGAATAAACTGTGGCCGTTAGAATCCCAGCAATGTCGCCCCTTGCTATGTTGGTGGGGCAGGAAGAGGTAGCATGGGGCAGAAACCAAGAATGGCCGGAAGAGGGATCTGGTCTGTAGCCCGTTTGGGAGGGGTTACTCGTTGAGTCCGAAAAAGGTAGAAATTCGAAAGGAATGGTAACGAATCAAACCACTTTTCCAAAAAGAAGAACAATGAAACACCCAGGCTATCTTCTCCCATTGCTTGATAGTATATTAGGGTACCTCTAATGGCATACTACATTCGGAAAGCCATATCTGACTTGGCACACCTTTTTGGGAGTCTTAAAGATGTCTTAATCAACCATAACGGTGTAAATAATTGGTATACAATTCTAACCATTTCCCAATGTAAAGGAATTGTCATTTACATTTGTCACTCACTTTGCCTCGAAATGAAATATTGTGCACAAATTAAAAAAAAGAAATTAAATATTATGCTCGAATTTCAAATAAGTGAAAGTATACTAAAAGAAAGGTAACAGCGTTAATAGTGTGTGAATGTAAAGTACTCAAAATGTTACAGACTGCTACTTCTAGCCATCTTGCAAGTTAAAATTATCGTTGTAAGTATCTAATTAGATGAAGAACCTAACTATAGGTAATGAAACAAGGGCTGTGAAATTGAAAGGTAACCTATAGACTATACTAAACAGTGCTTGATTAATAACATACTAGAGATTGGTCTGCGGTTAAACAATGGGTTTCACCCCTTCTTTCAGCACTTGGACAAATAAACAAATGAGAAAAGTTGACAAGAATATAACTGCAGCAGCGGCAATAAATAATGGAGGAACAGCTACTCAAGGTGAGCTACAGCTATTAAAGCACATGTTTATTCTTTGGTATATGGAACAAAACAACATTTCAACATATCGATATAAAAACATCATGAAAAATGCATTTTCCCAACCGGAGTCAGGGGAAAATGAACAAGTTCAAAACATAAATTTCAAATACGAATAGATAAATGTGGAGACAAAAGGGGCGTGATTAGCACACTGGGGAAAATAGGTGGGACAGAAAAAGAAAAGATTAGTGATACATCAAAAACATATACATCATTTAATTAGACTCAGTGGTGATAACGCGTCCAGCCCTTATAAATTACCTGTACCTGGACACGTTGGAGGTCGGTGAATCTTTTAACCGAGTCGGGCTCTCCTCATCCTCAATAGTCGAGTCACTCAGATCAATAATCAATAACTGTTGTAATCGGTAATCAATACTCAATTAATAGATCAATATAACACATCAGAAATCAATAACAGTTGGTATTTCGGCGCACCATGACCTTTCAGTCATGAATAACCACACCAGTTTATTAAAAGTTAGTGAATTTATTTCCCTATATTAACAAAGCTAGCACGATATATATATGTCTCAAGACCAATTGATATATGTATATGAACATTACTAGCTGTCCATAACGGCGGAAGAAACGCAATCTATGTAAAATCTGAATGATGATACACTCTGTTATAGCAATGCAAATCACTAATGAGACTAACTGTATTTGACTAATTGCATACATTCGGTCAGCATAACAAGATTTCAATTCTTCATGATACATTGAATGAAAACCTCGACTAACCTCTAATTAGCATTGGCATGTGGGACTTCATGCAAAACGAATTTAGTCAACACAAATTTGGAAAACTTCTAGCTAGGACCCTATCAAAATAGCAGTTGGTACCTAAAAGGAAAAACACAATGCATAATACATTTATCCTTTCATATTTACCAAATACAATCAGCATTCAAGAAAAGTCTTCGTCCTTCAGGTACCGGTTGATCAGCATGGGGCAAATTTCAAAGGGGGCAAAGTTAAGGGCAAGCTTCCTTGCAACGGCAAGGAGGATGGGGCAAAGTTACTGCATGGGCAAAACGGGGGCAAATCAAAGTTAAAGTCTCTAGGGTGAGAATTCTTAAAGTCTCTTTCTCTCAGATAGAGAAAAGGGCATCAGGGTGTCGTCCAAAATGGAGTCTGGCATCAGGCTTCAAACTGGCATCGAGGAAAATGGCTGACTTCTCTTTGTCCGGTGGGTTTAAGTAAGAAACATTCCAAATTCTGTAGGGTCTTCCATTGGAGGGTTCATAGGTTGGCTTCAAATTGTCCAATCAAAAATTGTCTTTTACTAGCGCCCATTTATGCATACACTGTCCTTGGAGCCTTGGAACACAAATTATATCATGGTTTGCCAATTATTTTACTATCTGTACCTTCATTGTCCGCACCTGCAGAGACTGACCTTGTATCAAAGGGGATGTAACCGGCCTAGCACGAAACCTTGGAGATAAGTGTACCAGCCAGTTTCTACTGGAAAAATACAACTTCAAGCAAGAATATATGTTTCATTAGTTCAAGGAAAAAAATCACGCAGTTAGAATTTGAAACCAAGCAACTAGGCCAAAGCCTGTACTAAATTTAAGCTAAGCAAAACAGTTTTCAAACAAGAAATCATGGCATACAATTGCGATTATGACGGATTACTACATTTTTAATACTTCATGATTAATAAAGCTCGTTTATAATGATGGCGAACTACCCCGAGGGCACAATTTCCCTCGTACATTATTTCTTTTACTAAAATCACACTTCATTATGTGTATTCGATTACACGGTATACATGAATATATGTCGGACCTTCTTTTTCTGCGTCATCAGTGGCGTAGCATAAACTTTTTCCACCGAAACCGCCAACCCCCACGGCGAAAAGATACAGTAAGGGGGCCCCTCAGATCTTAGTGGCATCCTTATTCTCCCTCAGGACGTCTATCCCGAAGACTACACAAGCCCAAATGCTTCGGAATCAGAATGCTAAACTAACCGTAAGGTAAAACTGAAGGTACGGAGCGCGACTTAGACCACACTGTCAGCCGAGATGTACATTGCTTCATTTGCGTGACTGCTTAAATATCACTTAGATCAAGGAGAAAGTGGTGAGTGTCACTCCAAAAATCAGCAAGGTGCAGGGAACACCACATTTGAACTTGAAGTTCTGCCTCTTAAGGATGTTTCCTTACCCTAGGCTCATATCTTGTGGAACTCGGTAAGGTAATAGCAGACGTTTTAAATACCGTTATATTTTAATGGCCACTGATAGCGCGTCCAGTCTTTATAAATTTCTCGTACTTGGACACGCTGGAGGTCGGTGAACCTTTTAACCGAGTTGGGTTCTCCTCATCCAAGAATAGTCGGATCCCTCAAATCAATAATCAATAACCATTTATAATCAATACCCAATACTCATTCAATAGTCAAACAACACATTAGGAATCAATAACAATCAGTATTTTGACGCACCATGACCTTTCAGTCATGAATAACCACACCAGTTTATTAAAGTTAATGAGTTTATTTCCCTATATTAACAAAGCTAACACAATATAAGTAAGTCTCAAAATCAAATGATATACGTATACGAACATTACTAACTGTCCATAGCGACGGAAGAAACGCAATCTACGCAAAATCTGGATTATAATGCACTCGGTTATAGCAATACAAATCACTAATATAAGTAACTGAACTTGACTAATTGCATACATCGGTCAGCATAACAAGGTTTCAATTTAGCATGGTGCATCCAGTAAATACCTCAACTAACCTCTAATTAGCATTGGCATGTGGGGCTTCATGCAAAACTAATTTAGTCAACACAAATTTAGAAAACTTCTAGCTTGGGTTCTGTCAATATAAGCAGTTGGTACCTCAGAAGGAAAACACAATGCATAATACAATTATCCTTTCATATTTACCAAATACAATCAGCATTCAAGGAAAAGTCTTTGTCCTTCAGGTACCGGTTCGATCAGCATGGGGCAGATTTTAAAGGGGCAAAGTTAAAGCAAGTTTCCTTGCGACAGCAAGGAAAATGGGGCAAAAGTTACTGCATGGACAAGATGGGGCAAAAATAAAGTTAAAGTCTCTAGGGTGAGAATTCTTAAAGTCTCTTTCTCTGCGACAGAGAAAAGGCATCAAATGGTCATTTCAAATGGCATCTTGGATCTGGCTTGAAAATGGCATCAAAGAAAATGGCTGACTTCTCTTTGTCCGGTGGGTTTAAGTAAGAAACATTCCAAATTCTTCAGGGTCTTCCATTGGAGGGTTCATAGGGTGGCTTCCTTTTGACCAATGAACAGTGTCTTTCTCTTAGTACTCATTTATGCATAAGGTGTCCTTGGAGCCTTGGAACACAAGTTGCAACAAAGTTTGCCAATTATTTCTGTATCAGAGTCTTTATTGTCTGCACCTGCAGAAACTGACCTTGCTTCAAAGGGGATGAAACTAGCCTAGCACAAAACCTTGAGATAAGTGTATTAGTCATTTCTACTGGAAAAATACACCTTAAAGTTAAAATACGTTTTCGTTAATACAAGTGAAAACCACGCAGTTAAATTTGACCAGGCAACTAGGCCAAAGCCTCTGCTAAATTTAAGCTAAGCATAAAACAGTTTCAACAAGAAAATCATGGAATACATCTTCAATTATGACGGATTACTACATTGTTAATTCTTCATGATTAATTAAGCTCGTTTATAATAATGGCGAACTACCTCATGGGCACATTTTCCCACGTACTTTATTTTTCTTTGCTAAAATTACACTACCTTATACGATTTTGTTACATGATATATGAATATTTGTTATGAAGTCCGATTGGGAGCACACTGCCTAACATTCCAGTCGAGTTCGGCCCTTGCATCCTGGTACATGCAGTTTGAACAATTAACGCTTCCTTGAAAAAATCTGTAGTATTTCACTAAAGTTAGTGCAGACAGTACTGTTCATCTCTAGACACGTGTTTCTGGGTTAGTGCCCTTCATCAGTAGAGACCAAAGAACAACAAAAATATCTGGGGTTGCTGGAAATGCCGCCGATATCGTCTCAGGTTTAGTACCACTCCCCGGCTCACAGGTGCGTCTCCAGAGCTTGTCAGCTCAATGGCTCGAGGGAGCCTTTTAAACATGAAGTCCGATTGGGAGCACACTGCCTAACATTCCAGTCGAGTTCACCCCTTGCATCCTGGTACATGCAGTTTGAACAATTAACGCTTCCTTGAAAAAATCTGTAGTATTTCACTAAAGTTAGTGCAGAGAGTACTGTTCATCTCTAGACACGTGTTTCTGGGTTAGTGCCCTTCATCAGTAGAGACCAAAGAACAACAAAAATATCTGGGGTTGCTGGAAATGCCGCCGATATCGTCTCAGGTTTAGTACCACTCCCCGGCTCACAGGTGCGTCTCCAGAGCTCGTCAGCTCAATGGCTCGAGGGAGTCTTTTAAACATGAAGTCCGATTGGGAGCACACTGCCTAACATTCCAGTCGAGTTCGCCCCTTGCATCCTGGTACATGCAGTTTGAACAATTAACGCTTCCTTGAAAAAATCTGTAGTATTTCACTAAAGTTAGTGTAGACAGTACTGTTCATCTCTAGACACGTGTTTCTGGGTTAGTGCCCTTCATCAGTAGAGACCAAAGAACAACAAAAATATCTGGGGTTGCTGGAAATGCCGCCGATATCGTCTCAGGTTTAGTACCACTCCTCGGCTCACAGGTGCGTCTCCAGAGCTCGTCAGCTCAATGGCTCGAGGGAGCCTTTTAAACATGAAGTCCGATTGGGAGCACACTGCCTAACATTCCAGTCGAGTTCGCCCCTTGCATCCTGGTACATGCAGTTTGAACAATTAACGCTTCCTTGAAAAAATCTGTAGTATTTCACTAAAGTTAGTGCAGACAGTACTGTTCCTCTCTAGACACGTGTTTCTGGGTTAGTGCCCTTCATCAGTAGAGACCAAAGAACAACAAAAATATCTGGGGTTGCTGGAAATGCCGCCGATATCGTCTCAGGTTTAGTACCACTTCCCGGCTCACAGGTGCGTCTCCAGAGCTCGTCAGCTCAAAGGCTCGAGGGAGCCTTTTAAACATGAAGTCCGATTGGGAGCACACTGCCTAACATTCCAGTCGAGTTCGCCCCTTGCATCCTGGTACATGCAGTTTGAACAATTAACGCTTCCTTGAAAAAATCTGTAGTATTTCACTAAAGTTAGTGCAGACAGTACTGTTCATCTCTAGACACGTGTTTCTGGGTTAGTGCCCTTCATCAGTAGAGACCAAAGAACAACAAAAATATCTGGGGTTGCTGGAAATGCCGCCGATATCGTCTCAGGTTTAGTACCACTCCCCGGCTCACAGGTGCGTCTCCAGAGCTCGTCAGCTCAATGGCTCGAGGGAGCCTTTTAAACATGAAGTCCGATTGGGAGCACACTGCCTAACATTCCAGTCGAGTTCGCCCCTTGCATCCTGGTACATGCAGTTTGAACAAGTAACGCTTCCTTGAAAAAATCTGTAGTATTTCACTAAAGTTAGTGCAGACAGTACTGTTCATCTCTAGACACGTGTTTCTGGGTTAGTGCCCTTCATCAGTAGAGACCAAAGAACAACAAAAATATCTGGGGTTGCTGGAAATGCCGCCGATATCGTCTCAGGTTTAGTACCACTCCCCGGCTCACAGATGCGTCTCCAGAGCTCGTCAGCTCAATGGCTCGAGGGAGCCTTTTAAACATGAAGTCCGATTGGGAGCACACTGCCTAACATTCCAGTCGAGTTCGCCCCTTGCATCCTGGTACATGCAGTTTGAACAATTAACGCTTCCTTGAAAAAATCTGTAGTATTTCACTAAATTTAGTGCAGACAGTACTGTTCATCTCTAGACACATGTTTCTGGGTTAGTGCCCTTCATCAGTAGAGACCAAAGAACAACAAAAATATCTGGGGTTGCTGGAAATGCCGCCGATATCGTCTCAGGTTTAGTACCACTCCCCGGCTCACAGATGCGTCTCCAGAGCTCGTCAGCTCAATGGCTCGAGGGAGCCTTATAAACATGAAGTCCGATTGGGAGCACACTGCCTAACATTCCAGTCGAGTTCGCCCCTTGCATCCTGGTACATGCAGTTTGAACAATTAACGCTTCCTTGAAAAAATCTGTAGTATTTCACTAAAGTTAGTGCAGACAGTACTGTTCATCTCTAGACACATGTTTCTGGGTTAGTGCCCTTCATCAGTAGAGACCAAAGAACAACAAAAATATCTGGGGTTGCTGGAAATGCCGCCGATATCGTCTCAGGTTTAGTACCACTCCCCGGCTTACAGGTGCATCTCCAGAGCTCCTCAGCTCAATGGCTCGAGGGAGCCTTTTAAACATGAAGTCCGATTGGGAGCACACTGCCTAACATTCCAGTCGAGTTCGCCCCTTGCATCCTGGTACATGCAGTTTGAACAATTAACGCTTCCTTGAAAAAATCTGTAGTATTTCACTAAAGTTAGTGCAGACAGTACTGTTCATCTCTAGACACGTGTTTCTGGGTTAGTGCCCTTCATCAGTAGAGACCAAAGAACAACAAAAATATCTGGGGTTGCTGGAAATGCCGCCGATATCGTCTCAGGTTTAGTACCACTCCCCGGCTCACAGATGCGTCTCCAGAGCTCGTCAGCTCAATGGCTCGAGGGAGCCTTTTAAACATGAAGTCCGATTGGGAGCACACTGCCTAACATTCCAGTCGAGTTCACCCCTTGCATCCTGGTACATGCAGTTTGAACAATTAACGCTTCCTTGAAAAAATCTGTAGTATTTCACTAAAGTTAGTGCAGACAGTACTGTTCATCTCTAGACACGTGTTTCTGGGTTAGTGCCCTTCATCAGTAGAGACCAAAGAACATCATCAATCCCACCTCTGATGACTAATTATGTCATCACATTAAATCTTCCATCACAAATATTATTTCATTAAAATTCTGTTTTAGTAATTTGGCACTTCAGTCAATTCCCTCTTCCTTTTGTTCCCTTTGATTTTTTCCTGTATATTTCTACTATTTTATTTTGTTCTTTCTCTTCTCTTCTCCTTTTGCTTCTTGATTTCAATATTTTAATAGCTTTCCATATTCCCCAAATACCTAATAAGCAAATTAATATTATTAATATTCCTTTTACCATTTTTAGTAATATTCCGTTCCAAATGTTGCTGAGCCAATTTCCCACGGAAGCAAATCCTTTTCCAACCTTTTCCCATACTCCTTGTTCTTTCAATTCTTTCAAATCTGCACTCTCGTTAGTTAAATTTGTAAGCATTTTCCTAATTTGCCCACTGTTGTCCGGAATATAAGAACAACAGTGACGTGCACTAAGCATTTTGCAAACGGCGCCATTCTTTGCTAAAAGAATGTCTAAAGCAAGCCGATTTTGAAGAGTCATAGCTCTTTCTGCAGCAAGTTCAGCATCAATAAGGATTATGGCTCCTGAGAATTTTGTCAGCATGTTATCCACAATAGTAGACAACTTTCGTATTTTAATTGAATTCAATATGACTCCTACTGAAGGAATCATTGCTCCAAATATATCTCCTACCAGACCAGAAGCTGTCTCCCTTTTCTGAATGCGATGTGATTCAGACAGCTTTGGAAACTTCTTTAAGTCATCCAGTTGATAAATCTTTGGAAATACTATTCCCAAATAACACATCCCATACCATCCTTTAGGAAGACGATAATAGGCGTTAAGTCCACAAATATAATATACCCCTGGAATAGCTGGGTCTTGTTCATTTAGCATGAACGTCCACTCTAGCCTGAAATGAAAACGTATGTTTACATTCACTCGTTCCCACAAAGATTGTGTCATAATATGATTTAGGTCTATATATGCAAAGTTTCCCTATATGTGATGCATCTAAAGCTAATTTCCCTGTGTCTTTATTGTGGCAAAAGCATAGTTATCTACAGATGTTCTTTTGTGTAATTCCCTTTCTAATTTCTCCTTTACCATTTTACTTCTATCTTCAGTGTGATCTAAAAAACTATTTTCTACAGGTGAAAGTAAGCATGTAAGGTTGTCTCTATGAGCGTGGACTACAGGAAAAGGCAATAGTGGTTCAAAGAAACCTCTAACTAATTTTATATAATAATCTCTTGCTGTTTTACTCAAATATTCAATTATGGGGATAAATGAAAATACGACGTCCTGACTGGAATAAAAGTATTGAATATACTCCTGGTTATAGAATCTGGTTAGTAACAAACTACATGAAATTCCATACGTAAGAGGCATGCTATGATATGTCACTCCTTCTATTACTGAGGTAGGTATTTGTGTGCACACATAACAATCTTTCACATCTATTGTCTCAACATACTCATTCAGCAAGCGATAGAAGACGTTCGAGGAGAGCTCTCTCTTGTCGTGTAAATATTTCTCATCTTGTTCGAGTTTCTGCAAAGGAGTTAATTCAGTAGTAGTTTTAGAAGTAGAAGCATCATTCGCGTCTCTTTCATTCTTGCCATGCATTCCAAGAACTATTGCTATAATTATTAGTACACATGCAGTTATTAGACCTATACACATGTATTTACAACATTTCATTTTATGTCCTTTTGTAGTACTGCCTGGCATGATCTATATAGAATCAGAAAGTTGAAGACTCTTTATCAAATCAGATTTGCAGATATATATAAAGCTGAACGAGTTCAATGTTCACACGGTTTTCTTTAGCAGCTTAGGGGGTTATTACAACTTTGGAGGAGGTGTTAATCCGTCCCAAAAGTGACGGTAAAGTGACGGATATACCACCAGCCGTATTACGAGTCCATTATATCCTATGGAATTCGTAATACGGCTGGTGGTATATCCGTCACTTTACCGTCACTTTTGGGACGGATTAACACCTCCTCCAAAGTTGTAATAACCCCCTTAGGTGGTCATTCCGACCCTGGCGGGCCGGGGACCGCGGGAGCACCGCCAACAGGCTGGCGGTGCTCCCAAGGGCATTCTGACCGCGGCGGTACAGCCGCGGTCAGAAACGGAAAACCGGCGGTGTACCGCCGGTTTTCCGCTGCCCTGCGCCGCCATGGGGATTCCGACCCCCATACCGCCATCCTGTTCCTGGCGGTTTTGGCCGCCAGGAACAGGATGGCGGTATGGGGTGTCGTGGGGCCCCTGGGGGCCCCTGCAGTGCCCATGCCAATGGCATGGGCACTGCAGGGGCCCCCGTAACAGGGCCCCACCATGATTTTCAGTGTCTGCCATGCAGACACTGAAAATCGCGACAGGTGCAACTGCACCCGTCGCACCCCTTCCACTCCGCCGGCTCCATTCGGAGCCGGCATCCTTGTGGAAGGGTGTTTCCCGCTGGGCTGGCGGGCGGCCTTCTGGCGGTCGCCCACCAGCCCAGCGGGAAACCCAGAATACCCGCAGCGGTCTTGTGACCGCGCAGCGGTATTCTGGCGGCTCCCGCCGGCCCTGCGGATACCGCGGCCGGTGGGAGTCAGAATGACCCCCTTAGTCTCTTATCTGATTAGCAGCTTTTGTCTCAAAATTGGTTTCAAAGTCAATCAAGTTATCAATGTCTTATCCGGTTCAAAAGTCAATCAGGTTGCCAATGTCTTATTCGGTAATGTTCATGAAATTTCACTTTTCAAGTACCAAAGTGACGTTCTGCTTCTTCGTTTTCAAGACCGAGAGATAGAAATTCGTCTGACCAATCGTTAGTGGCTGTGTATGCCCACTCTGGACCAGAATATCTTCTGCTTGGTATTCTTTTCCTTTTCAATTTTGCATCTCCTTTTGATTCTCTCTCGCTGATGTCTTGTTCTTTGGCTGTGTCTTTTTCTTCACTCGCTGTTGTTATTACAATAGAAACTTCTTTTCTTTTCTCCTTCAATTTTGGCCCTTCATTTTCTTTTAATACTTTTTTAGTTTTTGATTTCACTGGCGATATGCTTTGTCTTCGTTTCGCGCTGCTTTCACCTGATGGACCTGCAACTGGTTCTGGAAGAATTTGAACGATTTCACTCTGTTCTGTCTTGTTTCCTTCGCCTAGGAGGTCAATCAGGTTTTCTTTTTCTTTGCCTGTATCGTCTGCTTCTGGGAAAGCCCTCCTCTTATTAGGCTCTCCTGCTTCTTCACCTGTGACAGGCTCTTCGTCACCTCCAGGATCTTTGTCACTTCCTGAGGTTTCTCCTCTATTATCCTCAAAAGGATCGACTGCGTCTTCCTCAGAAAATATTTATTCTGTCTTGATTTCTTCTTGTTCACTTTCAGGCTCTCTTTGTTCTGTCTCAGTGCCCAGTACTTTCCTGTCAGTTGCTGGTAATGTCAGCGCTTCAATTACCTCTTCTGTGGGACACGTCACCCTTTTCGTGTGACTGGCGTGAATCCAGTTGGGAACTCCTGCACACTTCACAGCGGTGGTAGTTGTTAGAATCACTTGAAAAGGTCCTTTCCAACGGGGTTCCAGACACGACTTTCTCACGTGCTTCTTTATCATGACGCAGTCACCTGCTTTCAGGGCGTGTCCTGGAACTTGGATCGGTGGCAAGGTTGTTGCCTCCACCTGGTGAGAAAAAGAGCGTACCACATCAGCCAGACCTTTGCAGTAGTCCAATACCATATCATCGGTAATATTTACAAGAGCATTTGCAGGAACTGCTGGAAGTCTCATGGCTCTGCCCATGAGGATTTCGTGCGGTGATAGTCCAGTTTTTCTATCAGGTGTGTTTCTCATTGACATTAACACCAAGGGCAATGCGTCAGGCCATTTCAAGTTTGTGGATGCGCATATTTTCGCCATCCTCGATTTCAATGTGCCATTCATTTGCTCCACTAGTCCTGATGCTTCAGGGCGGTAGCTACAATGCAATTTTTGTTCAATGTTCAGTGCTGCACACAATAATTTGATTACTTCGTTATTGAAGTGACTTCCCCTATCTGATTCTAAAGAGATCGGGAACCCGAAACGTGGTATTAGTTCTCTCAAGAGTAGTTTTGCAACAGTAAGGCTGTCATTTCTGCGTGTAGGGTATGCTTCAATCCAGTGACAAAAAATACACACAATCACCAACACATATTTCAAGCCTCCATGCATAGGCATCTCATTGAAATCCATTTGCATCCTGCTGAATGGCCCACCTCTTCTTCCAATGTGGCTCAAATTTACTACTGTTCCCTTCCCTGCGTTCATTTGTTGGCAAATGACGCAACGATGGCAAACTGCATCAGCAACTTGAAGGAATCTGGGATTAAACTAATCAATTTTGAATAGTCTAATCATGGCATCCCTTCCAAGGTGGGCTTGTCCATGATACAACCTGGCTAATTGCGTCAAAAGACTGTCCGGCAAAACCAATCTCCCTTCACTTGAAACCCACAAATCATCTGGTTTCTTTACGCATTGTAATTTGCTCCATGAGAGTTTCTCATCCTTACTGACATTATTTTGTAGGAATTTCAATTCTTTGATTGTATCTACAACTTTTAGAGCAAAGGCTTCACTTGGTTTAAGTTCTGGCTCATTTATTAAGTTCCATTCGTCTCTGAGCAATATACAGTTCAGTGCGCAAAACCTTGCGACTTGATCTGCATATCCGTTTCCCAAAGAAACAAAGTCTTGTGATTTTGAGTGTGCACTGCATTTTACCACTGCTACTTCTCCTGGTAACTGGATAGCATGTAACAATTCTCTTATTCTTTCACCATTTTTCACTGGTGATCCTGAAGAGGTCATAAAGCCTCTTTGTGACCACAATTGTCCAAAATCATGCACTATTCTAAATCCGTACTGACTGTCAGTGTAAATGGTGACTTTCATTAATGCGGAAAGTTGGCAAGCTCTAGTAAGGGCTACTAGTTCCGCTACCTGTGCAGAGTAAACTCCTTGAAGCCAAGATGCTTCCAGAACACCTGTTATTGTACATACGGCATATCCTGCTTTCAATATTCCCAGTGCATCTCTTAAACATGAACCATCAACAAAAATAATTTTATCATTTTCTTCCAATCGGGTGTCTTTGACATCAAGTCTTGGTTTTGTAGAAAATTCAGTCACCTGAAGACAGTCGTGCTCGATGTCTTCGGCGTTCTCAATTTCGACATTTTCACTGGGAAACAAGGTTGCTGGATTCAACGTAGTGCACCTTTTCAGCTGCGCATTGGGTGATCCCAAAATTACTGTCTCGTACATTGTAAGCATAGCACCGGTCATGTGCTGTGTTCGGGAACGTGTCAAAAGTATTTCGACTGAGTGAGGGACCATAACTGTTAAAGGATGTCCCATCACTATTCCTTCACTCTCATTTAGGCTTATACCAACTGCTACTACAGCACGCAAGCATCCTGGTAAGGCTGCTGCGACTTGATCCAAAGTAGCTGAAAAATATGCTACTGGTCTGTTTACGCCACCATGGGCTTGAGTCAAGACAGACAAGGAACATGCATCACGTTCATGACAAAACAATGTGAGAGGCTTTGTGTAATCAGGCATACCTAAGGCTGGAGCTCTGCACATGCATTACTTTAATTCAATAAAAGCATCCATTTCATCTCTTTTCAACACTATTTTATCCAGCGCATCTTTCTGGGTCAGTTTCAGTAAAGGTTTTGCTAGAGTTGAGAAATTGGGAATCCATTGGCGACAATAGCTCACCATTCCCAAAAACCTTCTCACCTCTTTTCTCGTCTTGGGTGGACTCATTTGAAGTACACTTGTTATTCTTTCTTTCATGATTCTTCTCGACCCTTTCTCTATTTGGTGACCCAAATATTTCACTTTCTTCTGGCAGAATTGCAATTTTGAAGGAGACACCTTGTGTCCATTCCTTCCCAAATGGTTCAATAGGGCAATAGTGTCAGCCGTACAGTCATTTTCTGTCTTGGATGCAATCAGTAAATCGTCAATATACTGTACTAAGGTCAATTCAAAAGGTAATTCCAATGATTCCAAATCTTTCTTTAGAATCTGATTGAAAATTGATGGTGACTCCGAAAACCCTTGAGGAATTCGACACCAACTGTAGACTCTGTCCAGGAATTTGAAGCAAAAGAGAAATTGGCTGTCCTCATGAGGAGGCACAGAAAAGAATGCTTGTGACAAGTCGATGACTGAGAACCACTCTGTATCACAGGGAATTTGAAACATTATCACAGCTGGATTTGGTACTACTGGACAACATTTGACTATTATGTCATGTATTTTTCTCAAATCTTGAACAATCCGGGCCTTTCCACTCGGTTTTATTAGTCCCATGATTGGTGAATTACATGGGCTACTTAGTGCTTCTTTCAGTACTCCCTGTTTCACAAACTCATCAATAAGTTGGGCGACTTTCATGAGAGTGTCTTGTGACATATGGTATTGTGGAGTCTGAGGAAAATTTACATTGGGTTTTACAGTCACTTTCACTGGTTCCGCTCCTTTGACCAATCCTACTTCTTTCCTTGTCATATCCCATACTTCTTTTTCAACTGTTTCCTGTAACTCAGCAGGAATATCTGCTTCACTGAACATTGGATAAAGAGTAATCAGGGGATACTCCTCATCAACAGTTTCCACTTCGTCCCCTCCTAAACTGTCCTCTTCTTCCTCATCACTGTTTGTCTGAATTTTAATTCCATCATTTGAGCACATAATCGA
Source organism: Pleurodeles waltl (assembly GCF_031143425.1). Lineage (NCBI taxonomy): Eukaryota > Metazoa > Chordata > Amphibia > Caudata > Salamandridae > Pleurodeles > Pleurodeles waltl. The sequence continues at coordinate 361,950,876 of NC_090448.1, read as the reverse complement.
GCATCCCAATTTGCACAATAAATCTCTCCCTAATACGGATATCGGACTCGAGTCACACACCACAAATTTATGTGACCCTTGAAAGTTACCAATTTTGACTTGCACTGGATCTGTGATTGGGTTTGTCAAATACCTATTTGCTTCTCCCACTACTTGAACTGTTCTCCCTGAAAGTGGCAAATTTGGTGCTTCAATACTTCTAACTGTAGAGCGTGTAGCTCCTGTGTCAACCAGAAATGAAACCCTGTGACCCATAACTCTTCCTTCCACGTATGGTCCCTTTTGATCAACTTCCAAAGATGCTGCAAGCATACAATTTCCCTCCTCATCTGAACTTTCACTCTCCCACACATCGTTTATTCCATTCTCACTGTGTAACGGGAATTGGTGTACTGTGTCATTTTGATTCATTCCTTGACCCGTGACCTGTTGAGGAAACATTACTTGTTGCTGATTAATTGGTGCTAAGGGTATTTGCATTTGCTGATTAGGTACCATAGGAAACTGCTGTTGCATTGGCTGCAACTGTGCCATTTGTACACAGGGCATTTGCACCTGCTGTTGTTGTATAGGTTGTAGACCCTGCATTTGATTTACATTTTTTGGAAATTTGGATTTGGACCTCTCAATTTCGGTCCTATCATATTCTGAAATGTATTGACATCATTGTTTTGCTGACCTACACCTTCCTGCACCCACATTGGGCACTCCCGTTTCCAATGCCCGACGATTCCGCACGTGTGACATGGCATCACCTTCTTCATTGCCTGTATACCATTTGGAATCACAACAGTATTTAAATCAGGACCATTATTCACAAAACCTCCTCGGCCTCTGCCTCTCATCTGTGGCTGAAAAATAGCATTTCCGTGCTGTTGCTGCTGCGGCAACTGCTGTTGGAAACCCTGCAAACCTCGCAAACCCGTATGAGCTGCTCTAATCTGCATCACCATCACTTTTTCCTTCAACCTTTTCTGTTTTGTCTCAATCTCATCACTGCAGTATTTTGCATAGTTCAACACCTCATCGATCGATTTTGACTGCCAACAAATCAAATGCATTTTAATCATCTGGCTGATTTCGGGTCTCAATCCTTCCACAAATCTGAACACAAAATGGAGCATGTCTTTTGCCTCAATCGTTTCCGTGCCACTGTAATTTTTAAATGCTTTCAACAATCTCTCAAAGTATGCATGTATCGATTCTTTAACTTCTTGTGCTGTTCTGTCAATTCTCTGCCAATCCACATTTTTCGACGCAACTTTTGTTTTTAAATGCTCAATCACCTTGTGGTATAAACTCATTACAGTAGGCGATGGTGCACCTGTGTCCCTATCTCTTTCTGGTTCACTTGTTGGCCAACCTACAGCCCTTTTACAATCTTCCCACAAATCTGCCGGAACTACAATTTCAAATAAAGTATTCAGGTATTCCCATAGACATTTTGCGAGTTTCACAAATCTATCTGTTTGTTGATACCACTCGATCGGTTTCTCTCTTAATTTAGGGAAGTCATCCTTAAAGGATTGAATATCACACCTGTGCCATGGTACATGGACAAGCTTTCCCCCTGCTGTTTCTCTCATTGGTAACATCGTTATAAGATCATCATTCGGTTGTGCTTTCTCATTCCGATCTGGGGTACTTTCTTTCTTCTTATCCTTTTTCTTAACCCACCTGCTCTTATATTTGTCTGAACATCTCCAAACCTGCGCGCTTTGCAGTATCTCTTTAAGGTGTGTTTTCATTCCTGCAGATCTCATGTGTTCAAAATCGTTTGTCTCAAAGTCTAACCTGTAACTTCTGCTCAAGTGTTTGGTTTTACCTATGTCTACTTTGTATCTATCTGCAATTTCTTGTAACCTCCTATGTATGCTGCTTACTTCTCTTGTGATTCTAGGGCAAATGTATCTCAGCTCTTCTTCTGTGTATGATTCTAACCTGTTCAGACCCATCGTTCCCTCTACTAGTTCGTCTGCTTCCATGCCCAATCTTATTCTATTCAAATATTATTCTCCTTTCCCGCTGGGTGTACTCTGTGGAGAGTTCAGGCTGTTCAACCATTGTGTTAACTGTTGCGCATTCAGTCCCATCAATGTAGCACTTACATCGACTGCTACTGACGGTTTCTGTAACATTTCTGTTTTTGAAGTTAGCGGTACTATTAGTGGTGGACCTGACCTTACCACAGTTGACGGAGCACAAGCTGGAATTGGACTGAATTCCAACAAGGACCCAGATCTATTTATCAGTGTACCTACCGGAGTCGTTTCTTGAGTATTTTCTATGCATCTCCTTCCTGTCTCATTTTGTGTCATTACCCCTTGGTTGCATACATTCGACTTTGGTTGTATATACAGCGGTAATGGTGGACCTATAGTGATAGGCAAGGATTTTGCGTCCGGATTCTGTCTGTTCCCCAAATTCTGTGGCATGTTAATTCCCACAATATGGTTCATCATTGCTGGCACGTCTAACTGGTTTTCTGCTGTTTGAATGTACTTTGGTGCTTCTTGCATCTGTTTTTGAGGCATAAAATTTGTGTTGATTCGGCTTGAATCAATGTCGGTCTTTGGTAATTCTGTCCTCCCTGCACCATTAGATTAGAAGTCATTTCCAAATTATGCTCATCATAACAGCGCCTTTGAACCTGTGGCTGATAATCATTAACAGGTTTCAGTTTAGGCACGTCAGGATATATTCTCTGAACTTGTGGTATTTCTGGTGTAAAAGGCATATCGGGACTACTTTGCCTCTGCAATGTTCTCAAATTCGATGTCACAGTACCCTGTATTGGTTCTGGAGGGGCAGTACTAGTGCTTAGGCCATTTTCGCTTTCCACATATGGTGGCGGGCGGTCATTTAGCAATTGCAGAATAAACTCCTCATTGTCTGATTCGTCTGACCTTTTTGAATTTCTATTGTTTTCTCTATCTCCGAACTGACTCCTGTTTGTTTTACAGGTAGCTTTCCTTCCTTCCATCTCTGCTTCGTCAGTAATTGCTGGAAACAATTTAATTCCCTGCAATATATCTGATCTCCAAACCTTTTGAGTACTATCCCATCTAGCATCCGCTAGTGTCTTTGCTACTTTTCTCAATCTTGTTTCAAATTTCTTTTGTAGCTGTCTCCTAGCCATTTGCTCCCAAATTGCTAATGCTTCAAACTGTGCTGGTCTTGGAGGTACTTTCATGTCGTATAGCGCGAATCTTAGATTCTCCAAAACTCTTAGATTAAACGACCCGTGGATAGGGAATGCTACACTTCCATGCTTTTCTGTTAATTTACACCATTGCTTTAACCAAAGACATGGTGCGACACCCTTTTCTTCAATCACGATGTAAGCTGGTGTACCCTCAGGCGGTGTCTCTTCTCCTACATTTGCTTTATTATATACATCTCCCCTCAAGGCACTCTTAAGTGCTTTCAAAAATTACATCTTTCTGTCTTTTATTCTCTTAAAAAAATGTAATCAATAAGTGACTTTAATTCCCGGAATACTCTTCGCTTGCCTTTCCCCACCAATTGTGCTTCACGGACTGCATCCAATCCGTGCGCAACGGTTCTCACCAACCAACCTATCCCAGCGTGGCTCCTAGTGACGTCACACCCACACTCTGCGGCTGACGAAGTCTTGCGGCTTGTCCTCCTTCATTCAGCTTCAGTCAAAACTAATTTCTGCAATATACCGCGAGCATTAACCAAAAAGGAAGAAAACTCATTTGTAGGTTTACTACAGGAAGGGTAATACAATCGCTTCAGAAACCTTAGGGATTTTTCACTAGCCTCGGCAGTTATTCCATCTTTCTCGGTTTCCCACTTTCGCAAGCAAAATTTGACCCGCAAACTTTACTCTCAACTGATCAATGAACTATTCTAGCGCGCCTTAGAATTCGTCAAATCCCAAAGTCAAAAATGTTCATTCATTCCCCAATATTCAAACTGACTCGTTGACCACGCCCGATCAACCTACTAAACCGAACAAATTACAACATCAACCAAGTGTCTCATACACTTTTCAACATACTCCGGAGTCTCTTGACCTCGCAGGGCCCGTCTCAACATCAACAACCATGTGGACAATTTTTCCTGCACAAATCGCTACACACATATGAAGTTCGACGACTTCCCTACTCTCACACTTTGGAGTATCACTCCTCTAAAATTTTTATTGGAGTTCGTAGCCCCCTAAAATCCTCACAAACTTCACAATTCATCTGCGGCATAAGCTATGCAAGCGCAAAACCCTAACTTCACTCATACCGTCACTAGAAACGCTGAAAACATTCTCACACCTCCATTTCCTCCATTCGCAAGCTCCGAGATTCCAGGAAAGTCATTGGGGCTTTAGGGCATCATCATCTCTCCAACTTGTTTTATCAGAGAAAATTCTAACTTGAATCCGTCTATTGTTCCGATGGGGTCTCAAAGGGCGAAACCATCAATCTCTGCTACCATCTACTGATAGCGCGTCCAGTCTTTATAAATTTCTCGTACTTGGACACGCTGGAGGTCGGTGAACCTTTTAACCGAGTTGGGTTCTCCTCATCCAAGAATAGTCGGATCCCTCAAATCAATAATCAATAACCATTTATAATCAATACCCAATACTCATTCAATAGTCAAACCACACATTAGGAATCAATACCAATCAGTATTTTGACGCACCATGACCTTTCAGTCATGAATAACCACACCAGTTTATTAAAATTAATGAGTTTATTTCCCTATATTAACAAAGCTAACACAATATAAGTAAGTCTCAAAATCAAATGATATACGTATACGAACATTACTAGCTGTCCATAGCGACGGAAGAAACGCAATCTACGCAAAATCTGGATTATAATGCACTCGGTTATAGCAATACAAATCACTAATATAAGTAACTGAATTTGACTAATTGCATACATCGGTCAGCATAACAAGATTTCAATTTAGCATGGTGCATCCAGTGAATACCTCAACTAACCTCTAATTAGCATTGGCATGTGGGGCTTCATGCAAAACGAATTTAGTCAACACAAATTTAGAGAACTTCTAGCTTGGGTTCTGTCAAAATAAGAAGCTCGTACCTAAGAAGGAAAACACAATGCATATACAATTATCCTTTCATATTTACCAAATACAATCAGCATTCAAGGAAAAGTCTTCGTCCTTCAGGTACCGGTTCGATCAGCATGGGGCAGATTTTAAAGGGGCAAAGTTAAAGCAAGTTTCTTTGCAACAGCAAGGAAAATGGGGCAAAAGTTACTGCATGGACAAGACGTGGCAAAATTAAAGTTAAAGTCTCTAGGGTGAGAATTCTTAAAGTCTCTTTCTCTGCGACAGATAAAAGGCATCAAAGGGTCATTTAAAATGGCGTCTTGGATCTGGCTTCAAAATGGCATCAAAGAAAATGGCTGACTTCTCTTTGTCCGGTGGGTTTAAGTAAGAAACGTTCCAAATTCTTCAGGGTCTTCCATTGGAGGGTTCATAGGGTGGCTTCCGTTTGACCAATGAATAGTGTCTTTCTCTTAGTACTCATTTATGCATAAGGTGTCCTTGGAGCCTTGGAACACAAGTTGCAACAAAGTTTGCCAATTATTTCTGTATCAGAGTCTTTATTGTCTGCACCTGCAGAAACTGACCTTGCTTCAAAGGGGATGAAACTAGCCTAGCACGAAACCTTGAGATAAGTGTATTAGTCATTTCTACTGGAAAAATACAATTTCGTTAATACAAATGAAAACCACGCAGTTAAATTTGAGACCAGGCAACTAGGCCAAAGCCTCTGCTAAATTTAAGCTAAGCATAAAACAGTTTCAACAAGAAAATCATGGAATACATCTGCAATGATGACGGATTACTACATTGTTAATTTTTCATGATTAATTAAGCTCGTTTATCATAATGGCGAACTACCTCGTGGGCACATTTTCCCACGTACATTATTTTTCTTTGCTACCTTATACGATTTTGTTACATGATATATGAATATTTGTTAGTCTTTCTTTTTCTGCTTCATCACCACCTGGCTTCATTAGCAAAACGTATTTGGATGTTTGAGTTGCGCTTACAGATCTATGCAGAGGTTACAACTGATGGCTCATCCCGAGGAAGGTAGGGAGGCCGGACAACAGCTTGAGGTGTGCCTAAACAAAGGGCCGGATTTATACTTTTTGATGCAAAAATGCGCGAACGCAGTTTTGCATCAAAAAGTTTAGCGCTGTCTAGCTCCATTTTTTAACGCAACCTGTGCGTCTTATTTCTACTATGACGCTAGGTGGCGCTAAGAATAGGTTAGAGTCATTTTTCCTGACGCTAACCATTGCGCCTTGTCGTAGGGCAAAATGACGTTAATGCAGGAAAAATGACTCTAATCCAGTTCACGACATGTAAACGTGTTGCAAATCGGAAATGTACCATTATTGCCCACAATAGCGTCAAAAAGCGACGCTAACGGAGCAAACAGTGCAAATGAGAGGCAAGATGGATCCACAAAGCCAGGAGAGACCCCAAGGAGACCCCAGACAACCAGGAACCAGCCAAGAGGACATTGAAAAAACCCAGGGGAGAGACAAAAAAAAGAGGAAGTGTCGCTTCAGCGCAGAGGAACATGAAATACTGTTGAGAGAGGTGACGGAGCACCAACATCAACTCTTCATCACATCTAAATTGCCAATTGGAAGGAGAGAGGCAATTTGGCAGCAGATTGTGGACAAGATTAACAGTGTGGCAGAGGTCAGGAGAACTGTCACTGAGTACAAGAAACGCTGGCATGACTGCAAGCGGAGCACAAAGGAGAAAATGGCAAGGAACAGGAAGGCAGAACACATGCAGGGTAGGTTGCATGGGGAACCAAAATGCCTAAATGTCAAGTGCAAGAAGGGGGAGGCACATAGCTACTACACAATGCATGTTAGCCCTTGCAAATCAGGCAGTGGAAAGGGCAATGAGGCAGGGCATGGGACTCCATGCACTGCCTATGCTAGGTGCATGGGCTGTGCAGGGCTATCCAGGGGCACACCACAACACATCACCAACAACTACACCCCAATGCCAAGGCTGGTGGAAATGCTGAAGCAGACCAGGAGGGTAGGGTAGAATGTAAAACTGGTCTGGTGTAACAGGACAGCTGGTATTGTCAGAATGTAAACTATAGGAAAATGCCCAGACTCAGGCCATTGGCTCAAGTGGCATTCCCCATTGACAACAGTCGCCACAACTACCTGTGCTGTTTGCTCTGGTCAATTAGGAAATGTCAGTTAGGTGCCCATAGAACAAACACACTTGAAATGAGGGTTCAGTATGACTACGTGATCAATCTTCAGCAATCCCTATCCAAGTGCAACTCCTGTCAACTGGTCATGTCCATAGACTCAATAACCAGCAGGCACTGTCACATACATAATGATGTACACAGCAGTAATCTCATACCCATGCCAACCATCCCTGGGTTTACCCCTGTGCCTGTGTCAAAATAGCTGCAATGCCACCATGCCACATCTCAGGTATCGTAGTGCAAAGACAACTGCATTAAGGGGGAGGAGAAATGTGTGTAGGAAGGTGAACACACCAGCACAGTCACAAGAGGAAACGGAACTCTGCCAGGTCCAAAAGTACAATGCAATGTAGCACACATGTGCAAACATCAACATGAAAAACTACCAATGGTAACACGTGCATTGGCTTATGGAAATGCAATGCATGGTGTGGTGCTAGGTCTCTGCACTTCATAGGTGTATGTGAAAAATGAAAGACTGGGACAGGGCCATATTGTCATGTGTGGTGTTGTGGCATCAGCACACCAACATTCATTGCAAGGCCTCACCATGCAAATGAAAGCAGAGGGAGGGTTGATGAGGACAAGAAGGTAGCAATCTGCAATTTGGACAGAACCCACACCTAGAAGATGTGACGCAGACAATAGACCAAACTGGCCTTCATTACATGTGACATGCAGGAGGGGCACTGGGCTGAGAGACTGCAAACATTAATGACAGGACCAATGCATGGGAACCATGATGACAATGTACCACCAATAGGAAATCAGTGACGTCACATTACAACTGGCACAACGCAGACACACTAAGGGGCATATTTATACTCTGTTTGCACTGAATTACCATCATTTTCTTTACTCTAATTCGGTGAAAAACTAACTCCATATTTATACTTTGGCGCTAGACCTGTCAAGTGCCACATTTATGGAATTAATGTCATTTTTTGGACATGGAAACCTATCTTGCCTTAATGACATGCACAGTAGGCGTTCCCATGCCTTAATGCCATATTTATACTCCTGTGCAAAAATGGTGCGCGGGAGGCAGGAGGGGTAAAAAAATAGTGCAAAGCTTGCTTTGCCCCATTTGTTTAACGCCTGGGTCAGGGCTGTCATTAGGGGACATGTGGCCCTATGGAATAAACCCACACGTGCCCTCCCCAGGCCCCAGGGATGCACCCACCCACACCAGAGGGACAGCAGAGGAATGGGGACCCCATCCCAGTTAACTACAGGTAAGTATTTTATTTTATTTTTTAAAGTGCCATAGGGGGCCCTGAAATGGGCCCCTATACATGGCACAGGTCCCCTCTGCTGGCCATTGGGGTGGTGGGCATGACTCCTGTCTTTTCTATGAGAGGAGTCATGTGGTATGGATGGTTTGGCGTCAGAAAATGACTCTAGGCAGGTTAGAGTCATTGTTTTTGACTTTAGCCTGCCTAATGTCATTTTTTGGTGCAATCCCCCCTTCTTCCATACCGCCAACCCCACCTGACTAATGTCATTTTTTTTTTTACACTAGCCTTCCATTTGCACCGGCTTGCACCATCCCATAAATATGGTGCCCGGCTGGTGTACAGAAATGGTGCAAGCCGGTGCTAAACGTTTTGGTGCAAAACTGCATTAGTGCAGTTGTGCCCAAAAAAGTATAAATCAGGGCCTTATTCTACAATATCTCATTGCAGAGGATGATGGCTCTCCTGTGGATCTGCCTGTCCTGACTACCCTGATGACCTGGATGACCAGCTGACAACCATCAGCCGGGAAACCCTCCAACATGTCCTGGGAACCCTCCAGAGACCACCTCCAGTCTCAAGGAGAAGCATTCATGAAACAGCCACCCCAGAGGACCCACACATCACACCAATAGATCGACCTGCCAGCTCAAACACAGCTGAGGACTCTGATGACACAGGGACCACCTTTGAAAGGACAGTAGTGGGAGACCAGTGAGAGCTGGCCAAGGAGGTGCAGGTGGGGATGCAAACAATTGCAGCCAGCCTTGAGGGTATGGGCATGTGGTGCATGATAATGGCCACTGAACAGACAACAGCTAAACAAGGCACATAATCCCCACTACATGGAGTCCAACAGTGTGTGAGGGACCTAACCACTGCTGTGAGGGAGTTGCCACAGCACCTGTCCTCCCAATTTTGCTGCTGCATGCATGACAACAAGCAGGACTCCATGTACTGGGAACTGGCCTCCTTCAGGGCAGACATGGCTGCCTACCACAAGGGTGTTGCTGCCATACTCAATAATCAGCAGCTCCCCCTTGCTGCAATGATGTCATATGTAGTTCCACAAATGGCAGCTGCCGGGAATTTGGTGTACCCTTCTCCAACCACTGAAGTGTATGTGTGGCCCCCTCAAACCCACCAGCACCACCATCAAGGGCAGAGGAGACAACACACACATCAGAGGATGAAGATGTGGAACAGATCATCTTCACCCGTAGGAGTACCCATTAGCACCAGCCCATGCCACATGGGCAGTGATTTCCCTTTGTTCTGTGCTTGACAACATGCCAGTGTTGCTACAGTTGGTGACATGCACCCTTCTGGTATTAACCAGTGCCAATATACTGACACTGGTGCACTTCCAAATCACATGTGGGCCTACATGTGGCTACTAATCACCTTATTCACACGCTGCTTCCCATTGTTTTTTTTTCCTTCCTATTGCGCAGCACAAGACTCCCAAGATATGACTCTCTACTTGTGAATGGGTAACCCTTGCATGGAACACTGTCAACATCCAGCCTACTAAGATATCTGATCACGTGACAGCTCATCATATCTTGCAATGACTACAACACACAAAAGTCACTCACACAACAGCCACAATCACTACACGGGACAGACATTATCACACTTGCTGGATACGTCTGGGTTCTGAAATCCTGCCACTTCCCCGATGGCATATGGGGCAGGTCCACCTGTAAGACATGGATGGAAATATATGCTCAATGTCATATCACTCTACATACGTGTGGACAACATATCACTGTGTGTTACGTTTTACATGAGTGAGCTGGTGATCCTGCATGAAGACAGTGCAACAGAGATACCACTGCAAACTCACACTGACACTCCAGTGAGTGATAGCCACACATCTGCACACATGCACTGGCCTAACAATCATGTGGTGCTAAACCCTACTACAACCATATGTGGCTAATCCATTTCAGATGGTACTCCATGGCATGATTTATATTTGGGTGAAAATGTCCATGGCACTTCCCTGGTGGACTGCAATACAAGTGACTCAGGTATTGTGGCTTGTGCATCAAGGGACACTGAGTTACTGTCTGATGGACATGTGGCTCAATTTTCAGTCTGCAATTATCATGCATTCAATGGCCCATGACAGATGTGGCACAGTTGTATGTTGGTAACAAATGCCCCATTGGCAGTGTCCACTAAGCCGGATATGCCCCCTTAGCCAACATAATGTCAGGGATCATGTGTGTGTGTAATGATGACAACGCAGCGCTAAATATGGATTGCCCACTTTGCTGTCCAGATCCAGTGAAATGTGGTATGCAGACAGTGTCTTACCTGATCATCATTGACAAAATGCATGGGAACAGGTGTTACCATGGCATTTGAAATGTGTGACTAAGGGCCATATGTACAAAGTGCAATTTGTGAGTAGGAAAATCTGATTTACAACACTGTCAAGCACACTGTTTGCAATTCACAAATGGGGTAGCAAATGACATCCTCATGAATATTCATGAGGTAGGTCTCAATTTGCAAACCCATTGCGAATGGCGGCACTCACAGGGATGGTGGCCTGCTGGGCTCAGCAGACCACCATGTCTGTGACTGCTTTTAAATAAAGAAGTATTTTCTTTTTTGAGATGCAGCCTGTTTTCATTAAGGGTAAACAGAATGCATGTCGAAAACAAAAATGTTAGCTTTTATTTTCATTTTTTCAGAGCAGGCAGTGGTCCGTGGGACCACTGCCTGCTCCGAACCAATATTTTTGCATGCACTCACAAAGGGGAAGGGGTCGCATGGGGACCCCTTCCCTTTTGTGAATGGGTTAGCACCAGCTTGAAACTGGTGGTAACTGCAATTGTTTTGTGATGGCATTCGCGGTCACAAAGCAATCATGCATTGGACTGTGACTCGCAAATAGGAAAAGACCACCCTTTCCTAAATGCCACTAGTAAACCCATTTTTGTGTTTCAGCAATGTGAATGCAGAATGGCAAAACTGGGTTTGTGCATTGGAAAAAGCATTTTTCTCGACAAAAACTGACCAATTCTGCAAACTGGGCAGTTTGTGAGGATGAAAAAGAGCTTCCCACATGTGGCCCTAAGTGATAGTCGTACATGACTCAAAAAACCTCAGACCTGCATTGCTAACATGTATAGGCATGTGGACTCCATCTCAGTACTGGGACCCTAACACTTGGTTCTGGTTGCATTCATCCTGGCCACAAACATTGCATGCTGCACACCAACATATCTGCTACTGTCACTCAGGAGCATTCTACTGTACACATTTGTCAATGTGATACTCACCAACAGGGCCACTGATCACCACACCTAGGTCGTCCAGCAGATCCTGCTCTCTGTCCGCAAGGCCAGCCCAGCGATGCTTTAGCTGGTGCTCATACCGGCTTGTATGGTACACCCTCTTCAGGTGGTAGAGCACCTTGCCCCACCGCAGTTGCCTTGCCTCTGTGTGATACCCCTGTATCACCCGCCCACCCATCTCGAGCATCATGGGTAGGAAGTGGCACACCAGACATACAAAGTCCCCAAGCTCCTCCTCCCCCATGCGTGTCAGCCTCACCCTTCCTGACATGTCCCTCAACCACAAATTCAAACAGTAAATGTTGAAAAAAAAGGAAAAGAAATCAAAATAAAGGAAACTTACTGCCCAAACCTAAGAACCCCAACTAACCCAACTAATCTAACACCCAGACAGACACCCGACAGTACAAATACAATATGAAAGACACTAAACTACACAAAAGCACATACACTGGTACAAGTAATAAACAGATTTCACCACAGACACAACAAGAGAGACACCACAAGATACAATAAACACAATCAATACACCAGCAACACTGAGACACAGCCACACAGTCAACAAATTGCACAGACTGTAAAGTGAAAGTGAAAATACACCCATTGTACCATGCCTGTAAACAGGATTTCCTATTACCTCACTTACTAGCCCCTTGTGGCATATTTTACGTCATGTGTGTATTATTTTGACACATACGATGTTTGTGTAAATATTTTCAACGCATCATCTACATGTGTGGTAAAATACCACGCATTACCTGTATACTTCAATTTCAATGGAAATCTGCATGAGTGTGGTGTGCAGATGGAATTCACGTTAAGGGCCCATGTATGGTTAGTTTGCGTTTGCAGGTGTTTTCGACGCATTTGCATAACATTTTTGGACTCTATCTGTGATTGAGTAATTTTCTAACATTTAACATGGATGCACCCTGTATCAACATGAAGACAGAATGGTATGGCCTGCAGTGTATAATATAGTGTATGGCCACATGTGGTAGAGCATACTACTTTGTGATTTGAGTATGAATGATCTGTAACAACAATGTGTGTGTTTCTGAAGGAACGGCATGCAATACTTTGGACGTCATGCAAATGTATGAATGTGTGCCAAATGTGTATCTACTTCTGATGGCAATCAGTGATCTACAGCAGTCATGGTATGTGCTTGTAACTTGTTGACTTATGTGATGTGTGTAGTTGTTTGACTTAGGGGACATTACATTTCAGACAACAAACAAAACTCAGGTATCATTGAGGGCGGCTGATGAGTGCTATGTAGGAATTGTTGGTTACGAGTTCATGGTGACTTGTGTGTGGACTACACAAATGTCTGACATGTGTACATGTTTGGTATGTACTGTGTTTGAGACACTGTGCCTAAATTCCAGTTTGACTCATTACAATTAGCTATGTTACTTGTGTTGCTGTGGTGGACCTGCTGCCCTGGCTGCATGTGTTCACATATTTTCAGATGTGCATTCCACAGAAGTGTCCAGTTCAACTTCCCACAACAACAGGGAACGTCAATGTCTCTGTGCAGATTACTCCTACAGATAGTTACCTCACAAGTCCTATAGAAAGGAGGCAGCAGAAGTGATTCTGTCTCTGGACCCTTAGGGCGCAAACAAGGATTGTACTTACATACACAAGACTAGCCCTTGGGGGTCCAGTTGGAGACAGACTGACATTTCCTGAAAAGCAGTAATAGCACACTGTCACTTCTAGGCACTAAAGACTACATGCAACACTAGACAAAGGATGGGGGCTAGAATTGCCTCCTGGAAACCAGGGGCCAGCCCCAGTACAAAGGAAAACACTTATACACAGGTGAGGACTGATAGTACACTTACAAGGGAACAAGCTCAGGCTGAAGCAAAGGCAGGAACAGGACTGGAAAGCAGAAAGCAGGTTCTGGCTGGAACAAGCAGGAACAGGACTGGGAAACAGAGAGCTGACTCTGACTGAAACAGGCAAGACCAGACTTGGGAAACAGAGAGCTGGAACAAGCAGGAACAGGGCTGGCAAAACAGAGAGCAGATCAGGCTGAAGCAGGACTGGAACACAATCCAACAAGGGGTCTGGAACACAAAGGAATCAAACTTCAATGCATGACGGGGAGCTTCATGGAATGGCAGCTTATAAACAGTTCCAGGCAGCAGCAAGCCCAGGGCGGAGTCACATGGCTGGGCTGCACAAGAGAGGTCACAGGTGTGTGCAGCTTTAGCCTCTCACAAGTCCTGGAGGAGTGAATCCAGTATAAAGGAACAACCAGACTTTTCCCATAGGAAGAAATGGACAGAAGATTACAGGTCTTACTGACTACCAGGCAGTGCATTATGGGACCTGAAGTGCATGGGAGCAAATGTAATTCTTCTATAGCATGCCATATCGAAAAGGGAAACAAACAGGAGTCAGAAAAGGACTCTGGGGGAGTGTTAATGATGACTCCTAGGCAACAGATAGTCCGTTTACAGCGCCCCCTAGAGATGGGATGGCAGAGAAGTAACACAGGGCAGTGGCAGGACTGATTTCCAGTGATGGACTGCGCAGGGCATGAGTTGTGAACCTTGCTTGTCATACCTGGCACAATCATGCTATCCATCATCACAAATTATGCCCCCCCTTGTCACACAAGCTCCTTAGAGACATTGCAAGTGTCACGCTTAGTAATGTCTGGGGTCTGTCAATACATTCTTGTATTTCTGATATTTCACATTCACTACCTCATGTGTGGAGCCCTTATTTACCTTATGATTGGAGATGTCATAGTTGTGTGTCATGTGCAACAGTTGGCCATGTTGGCAATGTGGATGTGTGTCATATGTTGTGGTCCATTGACTGTGTCCTTCATATGTGGCATTCAAGAGATTAGTATTTTGTATATGTGTGTGATGTTTGCTGTACAACCATATGCATCACATGTGATGTTGCATCAGAAGTAGTCAGATTTGTCTTTGTAACATGCTCCCTGAGGTAATATTCACATTCCTAAGGTACATGTGATGGAGAATGAAGACACCAGAGCAGGATTGTGTGATCAAGTAAGGTGTTTAATTTAATATCTTATCAAGGTGTGTAGAGTGACTATTAAGTGAAAAAGTTGTGTACAATTTGCTGTCTTCTGCACATTCCTGCAGCTGTATTCTGCTGTATTCTGCTTTCCCCCCATTTTCCCTGCCACCATCCTCCTCCTCCTCCTCCTCAGGCAGTTCTTGGTTCAGCTCATATAATGGGATGTTCATCCTCACACAAATGTTGTGCAGGATAGCACATGTCAGTATTATTTTACACACAATGTCATATAGGAGGCTGCCTCCTGTGATGTCCAGGCACCTGAATCTGGACTTCAGGATGCCAAATGTCCTTTCTACAATGGTGCGTGTCCTCTGATGTGCCTCATTATAGGCATGCTCTGCTGCTGTGCTTGGGTTGGGGAATGAGGTCATGATCCATGGCTGGATCCTGTAGCCCTGATCCGCTGCAAAAGATAATAGGAGTGAGTATATTTTTAGTGCTTGCAAAAGGAATGTCATGTAGCATGACAGTTGATGTTTTGTGTCATCTGTGACTCATATGTGTTTTAGTATTGTGTGAGTTCCTGGGTTTCTATGAGGTCTTCTCTGCACTGGGTTGTTTGACATGACAACTTGTGTTTGGCTCATTGACCTGTGATCTATGATTTGGTTTCCGAACTGTTGGCCAGTATGTATGTACCATGCATTGTGTAGTGTCCCTCATGTTTTAGTGTGCTTTCACTGGAGGGGACATGATACATCCACACACACACACAATGGATTCAGATGTAGTGGTAACATGGTTGCACTACATGGCCTGGACATCCCATCCATTTAGACACATGACATTGCAGATGAAATGCGACACTGAGGCCCTTTGAATTGGGTAGGTGGCAATGCACAACACATCTCCATAAGCTGGCAGCACTGAGCTGTTCACTATTGACAATGCACAATTGGCCCATGTGTGACTTGTTTCTATGCAAGCCTTTGTTGTTCCCGCTGCGAGCAGCTAATGTGCAACTGTGCACCTATACTACCGAACTCGCTCCAGTGCACCTGGCTAACTGCCTTGTGGAGGTGGATGTATCTGTGCAGGAAAGCCCATCTCCCTGTACAGATGCCATTTTGATGGACAATTGGGCCATTCAGTGTGTGCAGCAGTGTGCAGTTTGCATTGGTGGCACATCAATATGTGTTCATAGCACAGTCCACTTCCTTACTGCAACCTAGAAACGGCACCCCAGGAGTGATGTATGATGTTGGGACTGCCTCAGTATTTCCATGTCACCCACATGTGAGTCTGCATCATCATGCGATGTGCCTCATGGTGTTAGACCTGCTGCAACACACATTGCACACCCCTTCCACGCTACATACTGTTTGGGAGGGTGGCCAATTGACTATGTGGCCTAATGTAATTGTAAATGGTTAATCTTCCAAGTTGTACTTACAGTGCAGGCCATGTCATTGTCACTGTGGGCATTGACATTGGTTCCTTGGTGCTCTAGAGTGGTAGATAATGTTTGTGGCAGCCGTCATTTGTCCAGAGGCGTGTATCCCATTGTGTCGGTGTACAACATAACTGCCAGTGTCACACCTCAGTGTCACCCTGCCCACGTGTCAATGTAGTGGTGTATGTTTTGTGTGTCCTACACGGTTGTTGTGCTGTGTGTATATTGTTAGGTTTATTGACTTACCGACAAGAAGGCCATTGCATATTGTATATCCTGGAAGTGCTGATTGATCCTGCTGGAATGTGAATGAGTCATGGACACTCCCAGGATACTTGGCCAAGATGTTTGTGAACAATACCTGGTGGTTAACTATGGCCTGCACATTGATAGAATATGGGCCTGATTCAGACCTTGGCGGACGGCGGAGGCCGTCCGCCAAGGTTCCGCCGCCGAATGACCGCACCGCGGTCAAAAGACCGCGGTGGCCATTCAGACATTTCCGCTGGGCCGGCGGGCGCTCTCCAAAAGAGCGCCCGCCGGCCCAGCAGAAATGCCCCTGCAACGAGGACGCCGGCTCAGAATTGAGCCGGCGTAGTTGCAGGGGTGCGACGGGTGCAGTTGCACCCGTCGCGTATTTCAGTGTCTGCAAAGCAGACACTGAAATACTTTGCGGGGCCCTCTTACGGGGGCCCCTGCAGTGCCCATGGCATTGGCATGGGCACTGAAGGGGCCCCCAGGGGCCCCGCGGCACCCCCTACCGCCATCCTGTTCATGGCGGGTTTCCCGCCATGAACAGGATGGCGGTAGGGGGTGTCTGAATCCCCATGGCGGCGGAGCGCGCTCCGCCGCCATGGAGGATTCATTGGGGCAGCGGTAAACCGGCGGGAGACCGCCGGTTTACCCTTTCTGACCGCGGCTGAACCGCCGCGGTCAGAATGCCCTCGGGAGCACCGCCAGCCTGTTGGCGGTGCTCCCGTGGTCGGTGACCCTGGCGGTCACCGGCCGCCAGGGTCAGAATGACCCCCTATGTGTGCTTTCTGTTCTTGAATAGGTGCTCTGTTGCTGCAGGTAGGACGATCCAGATATGGGTGCAGTCAATTGCACCGAGCACATGCAGGAAGCCATGGATTTGACAAAACCCCTGTTTTATCTCCTGCTGGTTCTGCTGGGTGTTGGTGAAGCTGATGTGGAGGGGTTTGAGGGAGATTATGGCATCTAACACCTTGGGCAGGAAAGCCGAGAATGAGGGCTTTGATACCCCAGCGACCAGGGCACTTGCCAACATATTCAGGAAAGCTAGCAGCTTGATCACAGGTGGTATGTTGTGTGGTGTCTGCAGGCTAGCTGTTAGTTGTGGCTCAATATGGCGCAGCAGCTGCTGTATGGCTTGCCAGTTGAGTCGATACCTCTGAATGATGTCCTGTTCCCTGAGGCCATGGAGGGTTGTCCTGTTTCTGAAAAGTCTCTCCTGCCTTATGTGTTGCCTTTGTGGGCCACATTGGGGTGGTGGTGGCTGACGCCATTGGTCCTGTGCTAGGCGTTGTCTTGCAAGCTGAATCAATAGCACCTCCATGTTGTCCTGTTGGCCTGTAATTTTGCCTGTGTGTGTTTTCCTTAAGTAGTGGTGTGTTTGCCTCATTTTAATGCCTGCCCTGACCAAGGTGTTAAAATTTGATGCAAATCGGGTTTAGCGTCATTATTCGGTTCCACCTCCCACCCGTGCATCATTTTTGCCCTGTTGGATAAATATGGCGCTAGGACGTTTGAGTCATTTTTTGAACGGGAACGCCTACCTTGCATCTCATTGACGCAAGGTGGATTCACCCATCCTTAAATGACGTTAACTCCATATTTTTGATGCTAGACGGGTCTTGCATCAAAGTATAAATATGGAGTTAAATTTGCGCTGGATTTGCGTAAAAGAAATGACGCAAATCCGGCGCAAACAATCAATCAGGAATTTGTAAAGCACACTACTCACCTGTGAGGGTCTTAAGGCGCTGCGGAGGGAAGGGGGGATAAGGTGGTGGGGAGGTGCTTCTACTGCCCGAACAGCCAGGTCTTGAGAAGTTTCCTGAAGGTAAGGAGGTCTTTGGTCTGGCGCAGGTGGGTAGGAAGAGTGTTCCACATTTTGGCGGCAAGGTGTGAGAATGATCTACTGCCGGTTGTAGTTCTGCAGACGCGTGGGATGGTTGCGAGGGTGAGGTTGGCGGAGCGGAGATGCCGGGTCGGGGTGTAGAAGGAGAGTCGTCTGTTGAGGTATTCTGGTCCGGTGTTGTGCAGTGCTTTGTGAGCGTGGGTGAGGAGTTTAAAGGTGATTCTCTTGTTGACTGGGAGCCAGTGCAGGTTTTTCAGGTGGTCTGTGATGTGGCAGTGGTGGGGGATGTCCTGGATGAGGCGTGCGGAGGCATTCTGGATGCGTTGCAGC
This sequence comes from Pleurodeles waltl, assembly GCF_031143425.1. Lineage (NCBI taxonomy): Eukaryota > Metazoa > Chordata > Amphibia > Caudata > Salamandridae > Pleurodeles > Pleurodeles waltl. The sequence goes on along the minus strand of NC_090448.1, from coordinate 361,932,161 downwards.
CTCTTCTGAAGTTTGGCCGTGGTTCCTGTGTAGAGGGCATTGCCGTTTGCGGCTTACAAGGGCTTGGTGACTGTTCTTCTGGTTTCGGTGGTATCCATTTGTAGATCTTTCGGAGCATGCAGAGGGTGTTGAAGCAGGAGGAGGGGATGGCATTGACATGCTGGGTCATGGATAGTGAGGGGTCCAGGATGAATCCTAGGTTGTGCGCGTGGTTGGTGGGAGTCATCCCATGCGGAGGAGGTGGAGCCAAAGATGAGGACTTCCGTCTTGTCGGAATTGAGTTTGAGGCAGCTGCTCTTCATCCATTCGGCAATGGCCTTCATTCCTTCGTGGAGGTATGTCTTCGCGGAGTCCTTGATGAGGGAGAGGATCAGCTGGGTGTCGTCGGCGTATGAGATGATGTTAAGGTTGTGGGTTCGGGCGATGTTAGCGAGCAGGGCCATGTAGACATTGAAGAGGGTGGGGCTGAGGGATGAACTCTGGTGTACGCCGCAGATGATTTTGGTGGCCTCCGAGCGAAATGGGGGAAGGCGGTCTCTTAGGGTTCTGCCGGTGAGAAATGAGGTGACCCAGTCCAGGGCTCTGTTGCCGATTCCAGCATTGCTGAGGCGTGAGTGTAGGGTGCGGTGGAAGACGGTGTTGAACGTGGCCGAGAGGTCCAGGAGGGTGAGGGCCGCGATTTCACAGCTGTCCATTATGGTTCTGATGTCATCGGTGGCAGTGATGAGGGCGGTTTTGGTGCTGTGGTTGCAGCGGAATCCGTATTGGGAAGGGTCCAGGTTGCGGTTCTCCTCTAGGAAGCGGGTTAGTTGTCTATTGACAGCCTTCTTAATGATTTTTGCCGAGAAGGGGAGCAGGGAGATAGGCCGGAAGTTCTTGATGTCCTTTGGGTCCGCCTTGGGTTTTTTGAGGAGGGCGTTGATCTCTGCGTGTTTCCAGCTCTTCGGGAAAGTGGCGGACTCGAAGGAGCTGTTGATGACCTTCCATAGTTGGGGTGCGATGACAGAGCTTGCTTTGTTGAGGATGTGGTGAGGGCAGGAGTCCGATGGAGAGCCGGAGTGGATGGTGTTCATGATTTTGATGGTGTTGTTGTCATTGTCGTCGACGGGGGTCCAGGAGAGCAAGAGTTTGGTCGTAGGTGAATCTGTGGTGTTGGTTGCCGGGGGGTTCTGGTTGCTGAAGCTGTCGTGGATGTCTGCAATCTTGCGGTGGAAGTAGGAGGCTAGGGAGTCGCAGAGGTCTTGGGATGGTGGGATGTCGTTGGAGCTGGGGTTGGAGAGTTCCTTCACGATGTTGAAGAGCTCCTTGTGGGGTCCCTTGGGGTGGTGCAACTTGTTTTGCAGCCTCAGAGACCTTCCTTAGTGCCCTAGGTACCAGGAATACCATTTGTGCGTTGTTGTTGATTCGGTCTTTAAAGGTGGTTCTTTTGGCGGCTCGGATGAGTTGGTGGTGTTTGCGGATGGTGTTTTTGAAGGCTGTGTGGTTGTCCAGGGACTGATCTTGGCGCCACTTTCTTTCGAGGCTTCGCCAGCTTTGCTTAGATTTGTGTAGGCCGGTGGTAAACCAGAAGACCTTTCTGTCGGTGCGTCTATTGGGGGGATTCTTGATTTGGGCGAGAGAATTGGCACATGTGTTGACCCATTGCCTGAAGTTGCGGGCAGCTGCATCAGTATCGGTGGTGTCGATGGGTGGGTTCTGGGAGAGGGTCACGATAAGTTGGTCTTCAGTGACCTTGTTCCAACTGCGGTGGGGGATCCATTGTGAGTGGTGGTGTGTTGTGGGTTTCTTGAAGGAGAGTATAAATATGGTCCAAAGTCCCTTAGTTGAAGAGAGGGAGTAAAGTAGCCCTCAGTGGCAGACAAACAGAAATATTACAAATATAAAAGATTATTCCATTGCTACTGCTCTTTTTATGGACAGAAGGCAGGAGAGACTTTTTAGAAACAGGACAACCCTCCATGGCCTCAGGGAACAGGACATCATTTGGAGGTATCAACTCAACTGGCAAGCCATACAGCAGCTGCTGCGCCATATTGAGCCACAACTAACAGCTAGCCTGCAGACACAACACAACATACCACCTGTGATCAAGCTGCTAGCTGTCCTGAATATGTTGAATATGTTGGCAAGTGACCTCAAATCAGCCTAGAAGAATATAGGTACGGTCAACTCTCCGAATTCATAACTTTCTCTAGTTTTGAAAAGCTGTATGGTTCAGTTCAGAGTGAGCAGAATCGTCATTCCATTTATGGACTTGGCACCTATCTGGGCCGCACCTATTAGGGCTATCATTTTGTCTAGAGCATTTCAGTGCCCTTTTTTGGGGGATAGAAGCAGAGCAAGTTTCCAGAATCACAATGGCTGGTCGGTAGATGTCCAGAATAAAGAAATTGCTCATGCAATGCTTTTTTAGCAACTTTTTCACGGGCACCTATGGGAGCAATAAATAGAATTTAGCAAACTATGCTTGACCCATAGAGCTGATTGGGATGAAGGCCTTTGTATCGTAAAAGTGCCTTTTTAAGATGTTGCCCAATAAAGCAAAGGAGATCATCAGCTCCAGTGAGACTCCCAGATGCAAAAAGTATTGGCGGTGGAGCCTCCTTGACCTCCTGTACAGCATCACTATGGGACCAGCAGCATAATATTAGCTCCCTTGAGGTAGGGGGCTCCGGAGCTCCAGGGGGTCCCCTCATCACAGAGCACACGAGGTGGGCCCCTGTTGTAAGAGTTCCTGACTGGGTAGGGTCTCCATGTACTTTGCAGGGAGCCCCTTTGAGTTTTGTTACTCCCCTGTGTGGGACATATACCTAAGTTTATATAGGGGATTGTCCACCATTACAGATTTACTCATCACTGGTTGGACTGGCGTTGCTGTGCAACACATTTTGAAGTGACTCACCATGTTGCATATGCATGTTGTTAGGACAGAAAAGTCGACTTCATGGTGATGGATGTATATCCCTGCCCTGAGTTCCCAATTGTACTGTTGTCTCGATCTCTAATGCTGATTTTTGTTGTCATAGGCAAAAACGGATCATGCATGTGCGCCATGACATTGACATGACTCACAGATTGCAGTCTTGCCGGACCAGGAGGGGCACCCAAAGTGCTGCCTTCATAGTAAAGGAAGGCTACTCCCTTCATCAAGAGTTTAGCAGCATGGTGGTGGTGGCATACTGTGTAGTGATCAGTAGGTGTAGGCAAGTCCTTTTTAACCTGTGTCCAAGGACTGAAGCCTACAGGCTCACTCACCTTTTTAAAGTACTGCCGCTGTGTGTTTAACTCACCCTTGGCCTCCATCAGTTAGATGTAGAGTGCTGCATAGCACAGGAGTGGTGACTCAGCACTGGATGTGTGCTTGGGAAGGGTACAGTACAAGGATAGAGCAGTGCTGTGCGTTGCATGCATGGTTAGTGAGTGTACTGGCTGTATGTAAATCAGAGAGGAATACATTACATGAAAGATATAGGCCCTCATTACATCCCTGGCGGTCTGTGTTAAAGCGGCGGTAACACCGCCAACAGGCCGGCGGTAAAAAAATGGGATTACGACCACAGAGGAAACTGCCAACATAGACAGCCACCTTAACACTCCGACCGCCAGGGCGGTAGCAACAAACACTGCGTCGGTCACCGCCAACAGACAGGGGGAAGACAATGTACTGCCCACCCTATCATGAGAGGCCAATCCGCCAGCTTTTCCGGGGCGGTACCAATGACATCAAAAGCATGGCGAAAACAGTACATCGAAGGGGAACCACTCACCTTCCGACACTCCACGAAGAACCAGGACGCCATGGAGCCCGAATTGCAGATCCTCCCCATGTTGGTCATACACCAAGAAGTAGAAAGAAGGCGGTAGTGGCGACGACGGTGAGTACTGCACCTAGCACACAGGGAGGGGGGAGGGAAAAGAGAGTGACACACACACAGGCGGCACGCAACACCCCCACCCCCCAGCCTCACCCACAACACCATACACACTAACACAACCAACAACATTACTGATACACCTCGTCACCCCCTGGAAGAACGCAAGGACAAAAGGAATTGAGTTTAACAAGTGATATATTGGAACATTCAGATATAGCAATAGAATTTTAAATAATCAGTATATACAAAATTTTACATTATGTACACAAGGCCGTACACTGTCCCTTGTAAATGTCCGTGGACCAGTGGTCCCAAAAAGCATGGGCGAAGCCCACACATGACACCTGCCTCAAAACAGAGAGAAGACTGCAGGGGCATCAGGTCAAAAAAACACAGGCACCTCAGGGGGAAGGGTAGAAGGGGGCACATCAGCCGGAAGATGGTACGACGCCACTGCTTCTCGAAGGGGCTCCATGCCCACTGCCTGGTCCTGGGGAGTGCAAAGCCACAGTCTCTCAAGTGGGTGGTCTGCCCACTGCTTGGTCCTGGGGAGTGCAAAGCCACAGTCTCTCAAGTGTTTCAAGTGGGTGGTCTGCCCACTGCTTGGTCCTAGGGAGTGCAAAGCCACAGTCTCTCAAGTCTCTCAAGTGGGTGGTCTGCCCACCGCTTGGTCCTGAGGAGTGCAAAGCCACAGTCTCTCAAGTGTCTCAAGTGGGTGGTCTGCCTACCGCTTGGTCCTGGGGAGTGCAAAGCCACAGTCTCTCAAGTGTCTCAAGTGGGTGGTCTGCCCACTGCTTGGTCCAGGCGAGTGCAAAGCCACAGTCTCTCAGGTCTCTCAAGTGGGTGGTCTGCCCACTGCTTAGTCCTGGGGAGTGCAAAGCCACAGTCTCTCAAGTCTCTCAACAGGGTGGTCTGCCCGCTGCTTGGTCCTGGGGAGTGCAAAGCCACAGTCTCTCAAGTGGATGGCTTCTTCCACTGGTTCTGGAGGGGGCATTGTGCCCAGAGTGCTTCATCCTGCCAAAGATTGGGTGAGTGGATGCATTTCTCCACTGGTTCTGGAGGGGGTATTTTGCCCAGAGTGCTTCATCATGCCAAGGATTGGGTGAGTGGATGCATTTCTCCACTGGCTCTGGAGGGGGCATTGTACCCAGAGTGCTTCATCCTGTCAAGGATAGTGATAGTGAATGCATTTCTCCACTGGTTCTGGAGGGGGCATTGTGCCCAGTGATGCTGCACCTGGGGTGTGGTGGTTAACATTCTCTCAGCTGGGTGTCTGAGCCATGAGATGTACATGGAACAGGTAGCATGATACTCCATGGAGGCAGAGCCACACTCCCTCCTGCGGCGACTTAGGCTGCAAACTGCTGGTAGTGCCAGTGCTGGTGGTGGTGCCTCATGTGGTGTGTCCAGGGTCCAGGACGTCACCTGCAGCCTCAGACGGCTGCCCACTGGGGATGCTGCTGATGTCCAATGTAGTGGCACCGGCTGGGCACGTGGCGGTGCAGACGGTGGTGCAGGTGGTGATGGCTGCGGCAGAGATGCTGCTGGTGCTGCCCGTGGGGCAGGTGTCTGTAGTGGTGGAGGGAGACATCAGACCATCTCCGGCAGTCTCGGATGGCTGATCCTTGAGGAGGAGGATGCAGACTGACGTTGTGGCAGCAGCGGTGCAGGTGGCAGTGCAGGCGGCGGTGCAGGTGGTGGTGCAGGTGGCGGTGCAGGTAGCGGTTGTGACCGTGGCACAGGTCGCTGGCATCTCTGGGAAAATGGTGGTCACCAGGCCCTCACCAGGAGGCTTCGTGCCCTGAGGTGACTTGGCCTTTGTCTTGTGTCCCTTCCCCACCTTGGTAGTTGCTGCTGGGACCTTGGCACTGTCCTCTTTGTGTTTGGATGACGCCTTGGTGGGTGGGTGGTGCGACTTTCCCCTGCTGCATGCCGGCCCCTTCTTGACCTTGGCAGGTGGCAGAATCGGGTGGCCCTTCCCATCTGTAAGTGGCACACTGGCAGCTCTGACAGGTGCCCTCTTCGATTCCCCCGGACTTGCAGGGACCACAGCGGATGCAGATTTGGTGGCTCAGATGCTGGGCCAAAATCTAGACATTGTGGCCATAGGGAAAAGCCGGGTGGGGAGGTGTAGGGAAGAGGTTAATGTTGGCTAGGAAACGTTTTTTTGACACACTGGGATGGGAAAATGGAGGGGGTGTGAGAGTGGAGGAAGAGGTAGTGGTTATAGGAGGTGTACGTCTGCTGAGTTTGGGTGAAGGTGCATGGGCTGGAAGCTGTTGTGAGGTGGATGGCGGTTGAGTAGGTGTGTGCCTGCGTTTGTGTACTTTGGGAGGAGGGTTCACAGACACACTGGGAAAGCACACAGGGGACGTGTGTGGTTGTGGGGTGGTGATTGCTCGTGAGCGGTGTGTTGTGATGGGCGTGCTGGTGATGGAGGCAGTGGCTGATGATGTAGTGCATGCAGGTGTGAGTGGAGACGAGACTGGGAGGGAGGTGGAGGACGTAGAGGAGGGGGACACAGCGGAGGAAGTGGATGTTGGTATGTGTGCATGGGTATGGTGCTTGTGTGCCTGTGTGATGATGTGTGGTACTTATGTTTTCCTGAGCCACGTTTGTGTGTTGATGTGTGTGCCTGCTGGTCTGAAGGTGTGCTTGGGATAGGGTGAGGTAGAGGGGATTGGGCCTGGGCAGTGGAAGTTGGAGGGGGGGTCTGGACACAAGGACAATGGCTGCCATCAGTGCTGAGGCCAGAGCCTGACATGCTCTCTGTTGGGCTGCCACGTCAGAATGAATGCCCTCCAGGTATGCATTTGTTTGTTGCAAATGCCTCTCAAAACCCTAGATGGCATTCAGAATGGTTGACTGCCCAACAGTGAGGGATCTCAGTAGGTCAATAGCCTCCTCACTGAGGGCAGCAGGGCTGACTGGGGCAGGGCCTGAGGTGCCTGGGGCGAAGGAGATGCTCACCCTCCTGGGTGAGCGGGCATGGGAAACATGCTGAGGGGCTGCTGGTAGGGCGGTGCTGGTAGGGAGGGTTGCGGCTATACCTGTTGCTGGGGTGGGCACAGAGGTGTCCGCTAGGGAGCTTCCATCAGAGGAGGAGTCGCTGTCACTGGTATCCCCTTCTGTCCCCGTCATGGAGCTTCCCTCGCCCTCCGTCCCACTGGTGCCTTAACCCTCTGTGGATTCACCCTCATGGGCCATGTGGGATGCAACTTCCTCCGTCGCTGGTGCCCCTGCTGATGATGCTAAGGACAGGGTGACAAAACAAGAAGGGGGGGAAAGACAGAGGACACTTATGGTCAATGCCAGCAACACCACTACCGTTGGCGGATAAAAAAACACACCGAGCTGCCCTATGCACTAGGGCTTGGCCAACCACTCACTATGGTAGTCACCAGCCCATGGGGTACAATGCCTAATGCCAGCACGTGCACACCTGACACCCACAGGACCCTGCACACTAGTAGTTGCCCAATTGTACCATTGGGATAGGGGTGCTTCTGAGCCTGCAAACAAGGGACCTACACTGGCATGATTGCCCTGGCCTAGGGGCACCCACAGCCCACATCCCCCACCCAGCTACTTCCTAAAGCGCGCAAAGTCAGCTTAATGAAACTGTACTCACCCACTTGTGGTTGCTGTGATGCCCTCAAACGTCCATCCAACTCCGGATAGGACACTGCCAGGATGCAGAACATCAGGGGGGTCATGGTGCGATGGGCACCCCTTCCACGTTCGGAGGCCAGCCCCAGCTGGGCGTCGGCTGTCTTCTTGCTCCAGCGGCGCAGGTCCTCCCACTGACTGTTCCCTTTGGATTTCCTTTTTTCAGATCTTCGCCCCTATTCTGCCTTCTGCTATGTGTACTGCTGCCCAACAACTGTCATACATTGGTATAATTCAATGAACATAGATGTTGCAATGCTTTGAGAATGTTGTAAGAATACATATTTCCAATCATTACACTGACTCCAGTATGTTTTATATTTAAATGGTGTTTATTTTGTGTGCTAAATAGGATGGGGGTATGTGCAAGGGACTCGGGTGATGGTGGAGAAAGGTCCATGGTAGAGTCCAGTCTCTTGGTATCACAGGTGCATTGTCCAAGGGGGCATAGAAAGTGGAGCAATGTCAGTTCAAGGTGGACAGGGAAACAGAGTGGGACAGAAGGGTGACAATCAGGAGGGTCCTATTTCCTGGTGGGGGTCTTGGCAATGTTCTCTGTCTTCTGCCTGGATCGCAGGGACCGTTTGCGTGGTGGTTCTCCTTCTGCAGGGGGTGGGGTGCTGGTGGCCAGTTGGTCCTGTGGAGGGGCCTCCTGTCCGCTAGCGCCAGCGGAGGTGGAAGGCTGTTCCTTAGTTTGGCTAGTGTCAGGGGCCCTTTGTTGAGCCACTGCCTCCCTCATGGTTTTGCCCATATCAGCCAGCACCCCTGCTATGGTGACAAGGATGGTGTAGATTTTGGTGAGGTCATCCCTGATCTCCATGTACTGTCCCTCCTGCAGCCGCTGGGTCTTCTGAAACTTGGCCAGTACTGTGCCCTTGGTCTCCTGGGAATGGTGGTATGCTCCCAGGATGTTGGAGAGTGCCTTGTGGAGGGTCGGTTCCCTGGGCCTGTCCTCCCCCTGTCGCACAGCAGTCCTCCCAGCTTTCCTGTTGTCCTGTGCCTCTGTCCCCTGAACCGTGTGCCCACTGCCACTGACCCCAGGTCCCTGATTGTCTTGGGTTTGTGGGGTTGCCTGGGGTCCCTGTAGTGGTGGACACACTGCTGATTGATGTGTCCTGGGGACAGTGGCATGGGCCCGCTGGGTGGTGTTGTTTCCTGAGGGGGTAGGGTCTGTCGTGTGTTGGGACTGTGGCAGGGGAACTGACTGTCCAGAGGTCCCAGATGGGCCAAGCTGGTCATCGTGATCCAGGCGTGGAGAGTTGCTGTCATCACTGTGGGCCTCTTCTGTGAGGGGACTGGTTGTAGCTGGCACCTCATGTCCGGTGACGTTGGGTAGGGGTCCTGTTGGGATGAAAATGAATTGTTATTGTGTCTGTGTGCGCCATCTTGTGCAATGGGTGTCTTTCCCTAAGAGAATTGTGCTTTCCTTGTCACCTTGGACTTGTGTGATTGCTGATTGTATCAGGTGGGTGAGTCTCTCTAGTGTGCATGCTGTGATGATGGGTGTCCATGCAGGTCTGTGATGGGGGTCCATGCATTGGTGGAGCATCCAAGGCTTGGTATTGGGAGGTGTGGGTTGTGATAGTGGGGTATATGTGAGGTGGTGAAGTGATGGGGGTGAGGGTAGGGGTCGGAATTAGTGACGGCATGCAGGTAGGGTGGGGGGATACAGTAGTTAAAATGTGACTTACCAGAGTCCAGTCCTCCTGCTACTCCTGCGAGGCCCTCAGAATGCATGATTGCCAAGACTTGCTCCTCCCATGTTGTTAGTTGTGAGGGAGGAGGTGGGGGTCCACTGCCAGTCCTCTGTACAGCAATCTGGTGTCTTGAAACCACGGAACAACCTTCCCCCGTAGGTCGTTCAACCTCTTCCTGATGTCATCCCTGGTTCTTGGATGCTGTCCCACGGCGTTGACCATGTCAACGATTCTCCGCCATAGCTCCATCTTCCTTGCACTGGATGTCTGCTGCACCTGTGATCCGAATAGCTGTGGCTCTACCCGGATGATTTCCTCCACCATGACCCTTATCTCCTCCTCAGAAAATCTGGGGTGTCTTTGAGGTGCCATGATGTGGTGTGAGTGTTATGTGTGAGGTGATGTGTTGGGTGATGTATTGTGATGTATTATGTGATGTGCGTGGATGGTGTATGAGTGATGGTGTTCTGTGCCTCTGAGTGAAGGTGTGCTCTTTGCTTTTCTCTCTTTGCTTGTTCTAATTTAGTTGTTGAAAGAGTTGTGGGTAATGTGGGTGCGTGTTTTATAGTGGTATGAGTGTGAGGGTGTGGTGTGTGTATGTGTGTCAGGTGTGTGTATTTCGATTTGTCCAATGTGGTGTGGTTTTGTAAGCGTATGTGTATTTTGAGCGGGCGGTGTGTACCACCAATGGATTACCGCGGTTGAAAGACCGCGCATTGATTCGTGGGTCGTGATACTGTGGGCGTGTTCCTGTTGGCGTGATGATGTGGGATTTGCTATTACCAGTTTATCACTGACCCTTGGTGTGGCGGACTTGTGTGGGTGTCTGTATTGTGGCGGTATTCTTTGTGTTGGTCATAATACGCGGTTTACCGCCGCGATCAGGGTATGTTGGCGCCCGTCAGCACGCGATAGGCAGCATTTACAGCCAAGGTTGTAATGAGGGCCATAGTGTTGTTCATTGCGTGCTCAATGAAGCATGTGCTGGGTATATGTGTGCTTGCAAAAAGTGCAATACATGAAAAGTGAAAGGTTATTTCGATGTCTTCATCTCTTTCACACACACATCTCATTTGAAATCTCTACTTATGTATAATCTATCTTTAAACTCTCTGTCCATCCTTTTCTCTCAGATGTCTCTTTCTAACATGGTTGAGTCACCCTACAACTCTCTCACTTTTCTTTGCTTTGTCTCTCTTTCATCTGTCTCCTCACACGTCTCTTAGCTGCCTCTTTATTACCCTATTCTAGCTCTCTCACTTGGCTTCCCCATGTCTCCCTCTCTCTCATTTGACAACTCCTCACTCTCTTAGCTTTCTCTTTATCACGTCTCAATGACCTCTTTCTCATTGTACTGCCATTCTGCCTCTTAGCTATCACCTCCCTCCCTCTCTTACTTTTGCCTCTTTTATTTCACTTATCCCTACTCCTCTCCCTCCATCTCTTACCTGGGTGTATGTAGTGTCAACATAATCCATCTTCCGTTCTTTTCTCTTCCCTTTCCTCACTATGCTTTGTGAATTTTTATGTAGTTTCCTCTCTGCTCAGATGCTTTATTACAGAGAAACAGGGCCTTCTTTTCCAGGCCTGAGCTAAATGTAAATTACACTGGAGTAATTCACATAATTTGGGTATTTTCATGTTAAGGTTGTTACAAAAAATTCTCAAAATTACACCATTACGACACTTCACATGATTATGCTTCATTTGTGCTAAAGATGAAGGCTCTAATTTATGCCAGAGTGGCACAGCATGGTGCTGTGCCAAAAATAGCAGCCCACGCCACTTTTAATATGCAGGGATGCGTCGTATTTACAGGAATACGGCACACCCCTGCATTTCCCTCTCTGCTGGTGCTAAATTAAGCTCCCTGTGCCAACGCAGGCATCCTTGCACCATAGTGCCTCTTTTCTGGAACGGGCTCAGGTTGCCACAAACACATTGGTGGGCCTCCCTCATGCCCACTTTGGAGGGAGGAGCGGACACAGGAACTTATGACGATTTGGGTCTTGGTAGTGACAGTCTAGCAGGAAAGCAGGGAAGTCTTGTGCCCCGGCGGCACTACTCAAAGCGCACTCATCAGTGCTCAATCCATTGGCTCCTCACTACCTCTCCTGTGTCAATGAGTGTGGGAAGGCACTGAAAAATAAGGTGCCCTGGCAGACAGCGCTGTACTCCACAGATGAGGTGCTTTCTCATGCACAGTGCCCAGAAGGCGCTCCTCACACGCTCAAGGAGGGAAGAGGGCACCCCACTTGTCCAGCAAAAAAAATAGAACTACAGCCACAGAACGGCAGGGGGCGCACACCACCCAGCCCCTGGAGGCAGCTATGGGGACACCAGCTTCAGTGCCCCAGCAAGCAGGCCAGCACAAGGGGTTAGAAGCAGTGGCAGCCCTTTATAGTTACTCAGCAGCTAACAGGTCAGCACAGTAGCAGAGCAGTCCCCAGGCAGTACCTGGTAAGTCCTTCCAGCATCTAGTGCCCAGTTCTTTATTCCAGTAGTGTCTAAAAATGTGGGGCACAACTGCCTGCACTTATACTCATTTTGCACAGCTTCCGCAAAAGGGCAAAGTGGTTCCAACCAGCACTATCTGGTTTCAGGAATGCCCTTCTCTCCTCCAGCACTGGCTCCAGACATCAGCAGGGGGGGAACTATCCCTTTGTGTGTGAAGGGAGGACACAGCCTATACAAATGTAATTGAGACCCACCTCTTCCAGCCCAGGAAGGCCATTCAGTATGCAGATGCAATTCTGTTGCACCTCCACCCTTCCTGTGTACTGGCTGTCTGAGAATTATGCACAAAGCCCAGCTGACACTCTGCCCCATTGGAGTCATGCTGCACAACACCAGAGTCATAAGCACAGAGAAATGCTCACTTTCTAAAAGTGAACACACTTAGGGGCAACCCAGTATTCCCCGAAGAACTGGGTACAGACAATGTCTCTCTTAAAAATGCTCTTAGAGGAATTGTTTAGATATAGTTTGTGTACATATGATCCAGTCTTTAATTAACGAATAAGACAACTCCGTACAGTTAAAATCCAATATATTACTCAATAGGATTTAGGAAGTTTGAAAAATGTACAACAAATTCAACGAATGTCCAAATCATAAACAACAACACTGTATATAACCCCCTAGAACAAAAGATTAAATCCCAGCAGAAGATCCAGGAAGGGGTTATAACCCTCCTCTTGACACATTCTTGCATAATAATTGCCTAGTTTTCAGTCCCAGTTCAAGCAATATCATGGACATTCAATTCAGCTTGTCAACTGGGAAGGTAATGTCGACGTTTCGGTCTGTGGTGGCAGTCAGAGGTCCATCGGGCCATTATCAGCACTCAGTGTTGTAAAATAATACCTACACATAAGGAAAATTAATTATAAAACAGTACATGCAATCTGCCAAACCATATAATGTGTACCACCTGTTGAACCCAAGAAAACACCACAAACACAGGTGTGGATACTAGTATAAGCCACCACCTACATGACAAAGAAAGTTTAAAACATAGTTTAAAAACATAGCAAACGTGCACCTTATAATACACTGTGTCAGGCTCTCAACCAGAACAGCTGCATTCTGCTACTTACAACAGGTTGCAAAACTAGACTCTGTAGCGACACACAAGGTAATTCAACCTACAAGTCCAAGTAAACAAATCCACAAAGATTAAAATATTAAAATTGCTTAACCATCATACAACATAAACTCTAGAATAACGCTGCCTCCATTGCAGCGTACTCATACCTTCTAAATATGGGACCGCTAGTGTCTGTGTCTATCAGCATCCGCTCAACCCATGTGAGTCGGAATCAATGCCTAATACCCAGAGTTGAGAGACAGTTGTAATTACAGTAAGTATAGTGTTGTGGACCTCAGTACCTTAATAAATAAACTATCCATCCAGGCCATAAGCTCAGTCCATGTTAGTAAGATACACACACTGTCTGTCTGGTGAATTGCAATATTTTTGGGGTACTTAAGAGCTTGTATTTTACTCATTTCAACACCTAACAATACAATTGCGTTAATCTCTGTTTCTTTTCAGTGAATTTCTAGTGTTTTTTTTTTATGTAAACTAAGATCTTATTGTCATACCTAACTATAACGTTACTTTAAGTTTTTTTTTTTTCAGTGAATTTCTGATTTAAAAAAAAAATGTTTTTTTAATGTTATTGAAGACCAGTTAACCATACTTGACTATAATAACTACATAACCATTGTTTTTCTTAGTCAATTTCTATTGTTTTTTTAACATGTTCAGCCAACACCGCCCCTGCACACAGCCTTCAGCCATTCGCAGCAGGGGGTTGCAACAGAACCAAGCCTTGCTGATGGCCAACCCACCGCAGCCAGTCTAGCCTGGTCAGCTTACTCCCCCTGCTTGCACTCCCTTCTCCATCTGTGTATTCATTTCCCCACCTGCTGACTTCTGTGTTCACCTTGCTGCCCCTGCCCACCTCCTACCTGCCTTTTGGTCTCCATTTGCATGCCCTAGGCCCCTCCTACGTGCCCTTCATCATCAGCTTGCTACTACTATTCTACTTTTTCCTGCCCTCTGTTGTAAATCTGTCCATCTCCTGTCACTTTTCACTTGTATTTTGAGGTGGAAGGATAACTCTTTTTGTGTGCTGGATATACCATTGGATTTAAAGGCTTTGAGAGCATACTTAGAATGCCCTAGCACCACCTTGCGCCACATAAATGTCAATATTTTTTACATTAATGTGGCCCAACGAGCCTGCGCCCCGCGCCAAATTTACAGGGTGGTGCAATGCATGCATTGTACGACTCTGTAACCCTTTGTGCTACATTATGCCTAGGCCAGGGATAATGTATGAAAAGGGGGCATTCCCGTTAGGAGAGCCAGAAAAATGGCATTAGGAAATCTATGAGATTTCCTTGCACCATTTTTTATGGCACTTATCATGCCTGCTCACGAGCAGGTGTTAAAAGGGGGCTTCCATTCTTTAGAATGGGGCCCTATGTACTCTGCAGGAGTAGCGCTAATATTTTGGGCCTACTCCTGCAGAGTACATCAATGGCGTCATGAGAAATTATGCTATTGCCCACTACCCTGTGCTATGGTGAACCGTATTGTAAATATGGCTCACACATGGTGGCAGTAGGGGAATGCTAAGGGGCGCAGGGAAAGTGGCGCTGCACTCAGTGCAGTACCACTTTCCTTAAATCTGCCCCTTTGTTGTTGTCACACAAGTAAGTTAAAAAATGATTGAATAAGGGTGTTGTTTGTTTGCTTGGGCTTGCACCAGTATTTCTTTGTACTTTAAGTTGATTTTAACATTTTTATAGTGGTGGGTGGTCTAGAGTTTGAGTATGGGCCTTGTTATTTATTTTGCATTTCATTGATTGTTCTTCTTTGATAAAGGAATATTGTTGCACAGTTCAGTACCTGTCCTTTTTGTACATGCTGTAACATTTGCAATATTATTTGACTATATGGCCTAGATTTCCAAAGGGCCATCTAGCCAGTAGGCTCAGTACACTTAGTTCATCAGTGCATGAAATAAATATTTCAGTGGTATATGTTTTTAAAATTTCATTTAGGGCAGGGATGTTATTGGATGAAATTAAAAATATTGGCTCTTTGCATTTTTTTTGTTGCAAAAACTGAATATGTTGTGGGGTAATAATTGATGGCATTGGAGGATGTGTAATGTTGTTGTGAAATATTTATTGGTCAGTTAATTTTCGTGTTTTGCCTTTCTGAATTCATGTTAGGGGTTTCTTCAGTGTTACCACCATGCCTCCTTATGGCCATTATGTGTGTGTATGTTTGTCATCGTCCACCATGTGTCATCGTTCTCCATGTCGTGTAGCCAGGGGCCATTTTGTGTAGTTATAATAGATAAGCTTGCAGGTGCTCTTTGTTCTCCATGCCTCCTTGTTCGCAGTTGTTGTTTGACCATGTGGCTGACAGTCATTTTGTGCATCCAGCTAGTGTGTCTTTGCCATAAGCTTTCATATAATTTTTTTTAATTATTGATCATTTGTTAATTTTAAGTTTTATTGTTTATTTTAATTGTCTATTGTAATTTTGTTTTTAATTTTGTATTCAGTTTTTGCTTGTAGTTTAATTATTTCATTTTTTTTGTTTTGTTGTATTTGTAGTTTTTATTTTAAATTGTTCTTTGAATTTTTAATTTATTAATTTTAATTTCTTGTGTTTTATTTTTATATATTTATTTTAGTTTTTTTTTAATCAATTGTTTTTCTTTTTTTTAATTTTTTATTTCATTTTAATTATCTCTGCATTTTGCCTTTAACCATTCATCCATCCATCCATATCCATTCCTCCATCCTTCCATCCATCAAAGGCGCATAGCAGCACAAGAGCTTTTGGTTTCTTTAGGTGTACATTAATTCCATTTCCTCCTGGACACCCTGGCTGCAGTGCACTGCAGACAAATCAACAGCATAATTTTTTTTTTTAATGATTATTCCATTTCCCCTCAACCACCTTGCCGCTATAGGTTTTTTAAGGATTAGAGCTGCATGATGTGCTGCCTGATTTGAAATTAAATGTTATGTTGTGGTGGTACAGTTTGGCTTTGCAGTGTTTGATTAAATGGTGTTTATTATATACGTAGCCAACCAAACTAATATTGCATTTTTCTGTACTATTTCAACCTGCAACAATGCCTTGTTTAACTAGCTGCACATTATTCTTACTTGTTTGCTTTAGGTGCAGAAGAGAAGTCTCATCACCCGCAGTACTGCCAAAGATAAGGCCTACACAGTTTTATGTCCTCAAATCTCTTCTGCCTGTGCAGCTTAGTGCCACTGTCAACTAGGAGCTTTAAGTTCACCCCAAAGAAAGTTGCTCCCAAGAAAGTGGTCAGTGAGAAGAAGCAGCTTTCCCCCATTGGTGTGCTAACTGCAACCTTTTTCGGGAGATGTGTGCTTGCCGCACTGGCCTCCGGGGAGAAACCCAGGAGCAGCACTCCTGCATCTACAGCACCACCCCAACCTAAGCCCATGACCATGTCTGTCAGTGAGGTAGACACTGCAATCATGGGGACACTGACAAGCAGTGACATTGAATTGGATTTGTCCCTTTCACAAAGTAGTGCACAAACATTTCAGGAAACAGAGCAATGTGGATAGCACTCGCAGCCAGAAATAGTAGATCTTCCTGAAGTTGGAGCAGAACAGGAGGTCGAGCTTCCTGCGGAGCAAGAACCTCCTCTTTTAGAATCAATAGCTCCCAGGAAAGGGACTACTCCACCATATTCTTCAAGCACCACTTCTGTTGACGATGTTAGGGACATGGAGTGGGCACCGGAAGAGTCTGGGAGATGCCAGGAGAGGCAAGGAAAAGAAAAATTCCAGAAAGCCGTAGAATCATGGAAGAGGATGATGAATGTAAGGAGGATGATGATGATGAGCCAGTCATTGTGGAAGCTGGTACAGAGGAGTCCAACACTACTATCTATCCTGCTCGGAGGGAAGTGGCAGAGGCAGCACTGCCAGCTCCCATATCTTTAAGGACCCAGAAGAGACCTGCACCACCCCATATCTCAGTAGAAGTATGCACTGCAGAGAGAAAATCAACACACCCACCTACCTTCAGTTCTTCAGACATTGCCAGTGGTTCAATAAGAAAGTGCTTCGCCCCGTGTGGGTCTTTTTTACGACTAGCACACAGGAGGAGAACATTGCGAAATGCTCCATTTGCCACACGAGTGTTCATCGAAGTAAGCCTGGTTCAAATTATGGTTCTAGAGGCCAGACAACCCATATGAAAAAACATCATGCAATCTGGTGAGAGGAGCACCTTAATAAATGGCTGAACATGGTCACAGTTGTGAAGGTGAGGAGATCTGGGAGACATCAGCTATAACTAGTCAAATCACAGTGAAGGTGAGGAAGAAGAGGTTGACATCCTCACGCGAAGCAGCCCTGTCCCCAGCAGTGCACCAAAATCTCCTGCCTCAGCGACCTCACAGTGGCACAGGAAAGCTCAGAGTCAGAGGGAGACACCATGGCATACAGTGAGATACATCTCAAAAGTCACCTGAGTCAGTGGCCCCACAAAAGAAGAAAATCCATGCTACCATTACAGACATGTTTAGGCAGGAGGGGCCCTATGACTGCAAACACCCAATGGCATTTGCACAGTTGGAAGCTGGCAAAAATGTTATTGCTGGTGCTCCTCCCTTTTCTTTTATGGAAGGAGTGGGATTCTTAGAGTTTGTGGCAGCCATCTACTCAAAATGGAATTTTCCATGTCAGACCTATTTTGCCATTGTTGCTGTTCCAGCACTGCATCATGATGTGATGCATTTGGTTGGACAAGTTTTGCAGCAAAGTGTTGTCCACACCATCCACCTAACGAGATACATGTGGACTAGTTGTCAGGCTACTGATTACATGTGCATCACTGCACATGGCATCTCTTTTGCAGGGGTAAAGCAACAACTATATATAGGTTATGGCCCTGAAGAATGTTTTTAGAGTGTTTAATGGTATGCAACAATAGCCATGTTTGCCATGGAGAAATCACAAACAACTGCAAACACCTTGGACAAATTTAATAGCAAGGTGTCTGAATGGCTTCGACCCAAAGGTCTCCAAATTAAATTTGTTGCCACAGACAATGGCAGTAACATAGTCAAGGCCATGGCAGAAGGTGGCTATTTCAGGGTCCTTTGTTTGGCGCACTGCATCAACCAAGTTGCAACATACTGACCACCTGCAGACAAACTCATTTCAGCCATTTCTTTAAAGCCAAGAAGCAATTGTGGATTATTCAGCGTGGTAACAGAGTATCAGTTAAAGCCCTGATACAGGAGGTGCCAACACGTTGGAACTCAACCTATTATATATTGCAATGTCTATTTGAGCAGTACAGACAGATCAATGACTATGTCATTCTTAGAGGAAGGGATGCAATTCAGAAAGCTATGACCATGGATGCGGACAAATGGGACCTAGTTAAATGCCTGACAGATGCTGCTCCCTATTGAGGTTTTCATGGGGGAAGTTAGCAAGCATAACAGTACAATGGGCCAAACTATCCCATTGTTGCGTCTGCTGAAAAGTTTGCACTTGTAGGTGTGAACAAAACTCAGAAGCGCATGCCTTTGTTGAGAGCCTAAGCTATTGTTTTACTTGTAATGCAAGGCTGCAAAATGACATTATCAAGTTCAAAGAGTACATCTGTGCCACCCTACTTGATCCATACTACAAAAAAATTCTTCCCACTTTCGATCCTTATTCTGAAGGGGGTGTTTTAAAATACAAGAGGTGGCTTGTTGAGTAAGCCAGAGAACTGGAAGAAGAACGGCTTGAACTTAGAGTCCAACTTTGCAGTTCTGGGGTGCGGCCTTCAACTTCCAGAGATGGCAGTCTGTTCTCCCTCAGCCACCACCAGCAACAAGAACACCAGCAACAACAGCATCAAAAGAGTCAGACCCAACCTCTGTATTGGCTTGGTTTCAAGTGGCAGGTCTTAAGTCCAGTGCAGAGGCAAAGGCAAAAGATTTTGAGCAAGCGGCAGGACAAATGACACTTTAGAGGATGTTCCAGTAGTATCTGCTTGACCCAAAAGAGGTTTATGTGGGTCAAAATCCATTGGCATATTGGTATGGTAAGATGTGCCATTGGCCAGAACTCAGCAGCCTGGCAATAAATTATCTGGCATGTAGCCAGTGTGTCTGCTGAACGTGTGTTCAGTGCAGCTGGCACAATTGTTAACAGTGAGAAGGACCAGTCTTTTATCTCAATACATGGAGACATTAACCATGATCAAAATGAACCAGCGTTTTATACCACTTGATTACACTGTTCCCAAAACACCTCAGGAGGAGGAAGAGGATGATTGGTCAGAATCAAGTGTGTTTGCTGACCAACTTCTGGGTGAACCATCCGAGTTTGAGGATGAACTCTACTTCTCAGGTCTCAGGCCAGTGCCACCATAGAACTTTTTAATTATTTCTTGTTGAACTTCTTTCTTTCTTCGTAAAAAAAAAACTAGTGGAACATTATGTTTGTGTCGGGTTTATGCTGCCCCACCATTTTTTTGTCACATATATGGCTGGATTGGAGTTGGACCCGTGTGCAGAGAAGAAGTCCCCACATTCAGTGCACGACATTGGAGACAATGTCAGCCTTGCTCACATGTCATTACGTATCCTTTTTTTTATATCACCTACCAGCGCTGCCCTAGAAGATCATTGATTAAAAGACTGCCAGTGCCAATGCCAAATTCCATAGTGTTGCTACCATCAAAGAGGAGATAATATTTTGCATCAATCACTGTGCTTGGATTTGAAGAGGTAACTACTAACTATTGCACCAATAAGTGGTGATATATTGAGTGATGGTGAGTGAAGAATGTTCAACAATTCTATACATTTGATTTAAATGATTTGCAATGTTTGGGGACTGATGCGTGATCATTTTGTTTCCTGAAAGTGATTGGCCTTTCAGACTGCAAAATGTACCTGCAGGGTCTGCTCCATTTTTCAGGTTCCTCAGCGACCAGAGCAGTCTCTTTAGTTACTAAACACTAAGCTACACAAAATACTCCAATTCTGTTTCTCTATTTGTTCGTCAACAGCAGTGTACTACACAGGTCTCCCTCGCATGGTTTGGGAATGGAATGGAGTTACTCAGAATCAGGAGGAGGAGGATAGAATGACTCAGGGCGGGACTAGACAACCTTAACAGTAGAAGGAGAAAGTTATTGACTTCAAAGAGAAACCATGATGATGGTGAAGACTCTGAGGCCTAGTACTTACTCAGCTCTGTAGACTGGAGAGAGGTACATTGATTTGGGAAATGCTGCTGAGTGTGTGTCAATCATGAAAATCCTCTTTATGTTCTTGTTTTGCCTCTGAGTCTTCTTGGTACACCCCTGACTCTTCATGAAGCTGACCTTGCTTCCTTTTGTCCTTCTCCCTTTACTCTAAAATACAGTTACTATTTTTCAGTACTCAGACCTTCTCCCAGCCCTCTCCTGCACAAACAAAACTGTGTGAAAGCTCATCACTGCAGCTTACCTACCGAACAGAGTTAGCCCATGCTCAGGAGTATCAGACATTCCAAAACAAATCAGATGCACCACCCAATTTGGCAATACAGTATCATTTTCCATTTAACAATTATAATTTTTGGAACTGGGTGGGTCAAATTTAGTACTCCATACTTTGTATTTTTCAAACCTGGAAGATATAACATTTAGAGGGACACTGTCTTGGGTCTCTCTGGGGCAGAAGGACTGTTTGAAATGCATTTAACTGAGTTGTGTCATACTTATCCCTTCAACGTTTCCTTCCATAACAGATTAATAATGGTGTGCTGCTTAGCGGCCCAATAAATATTGTTATGGTTTCTTTTGTGCAGTGTTTGTCTTTGTCACACCTTTCCCAAAATCCCCTTTCACATCCATTCATTGGGTCCCTAACCCACTTTCCAGGGGCAGTGTGAGTTATTTAGGTGTGGCTTAATTTTACACCACAAATGGATTACACACTTGCTGAGGGGAATATGGTGAAAGCAACACCAACTCACTGCATGACCTTCTATTACCTGAGCACTATTCCATACCAGCCCCATCAACATCACCATTCAGGCCTTGTGTTGAGTGTTGTGTAAACTCATAACCTTGTTGTAGAAATATGGCTCCCTGTTACAGTTACCCCCCCACTTTTTGCCTGATATTGATGCTGACTTGACTGAGAATTGTGCTGGGACCCTGCTGACCTGGCCCCAGCACCAGTGTTCTTCCACTAAAAAAGTACCATTGTTACCACAATTGGCACACCTCTGGCACACAGATAAGTCCCTTCTAAAAGGTACTAGTGGTACCAAGGGCCCTGTGGCCAGGGAAGGTCTCTAAGGGCTGCAGCATGTGTTGTGCTGCCCTTAGAGACCCCTCACTTAACACATGCACACTGCCATTGCAGATTGTGTGTGTTGGTGGGGAGAAAAAGGCAAAGTCGACATGACATCCCCCTCAGGATGCCATGCCCACAAAATACTGCCTGTGGCATAGGTAAGTCACCCCTCTAGCAGGCCTTACAGCCCTAAGGCAGGGTGCACTATACCACAGGTGAGGGCATAGCTACATGAGCAATATGCCCCTACAGTGTCCAAGTCTACTCATAGACATTGTAAGTACAGTATGGCCATATTAAGTCTATGGTCTGGGAGTTTGTCAAAAAGAACTCCACAGCTCCATAATGGCTACAGTGAATACTGGGAAGTTTGGTATCAAACTTCTCAGAATAATAAACCCACACCGACGCCAGTGTTAGATTTATTACAAAATGCACACAGAGGGCATCTTAGAGATGCCCCCTGTATTTTACCCACTGACTGGTCTGTGCCAGCCTGCTGCTGAAAGACGAGTTTCTGACCCCCTGGGTGAGAGCCTTTGTGCTCTCTGCGGCCAGAAACAAAGCCTGCACTGGGTGGAGATGCTTAACACCTCCCCCCTGCAGGAACTGTAACACCTAGCAGTGAGCCTCAAAGGCTCAAGCTTCATGTTACAATGTCCCAGGGCACTCCAGCTAGTGGAGATGTCCGCCCCCTGGACACAGCCCCCACTTTTGGCAGCAAGTCCAGGGGAGATAATGAGGAAAACAAGGAGGAGTCAGCCACCAGTCAGGACAGCCCCAAGGTGTCCTGAGCTGAGGTGACCCCTGCCTTTAGAAATCCTCCATCTTGATTTTGGAGGATTCCCCTAATAGGAATACAGATGTGCCCCCTCCCCTCATGGAGGAGGCACAAGGAGGGTGTAGCCACCCTCAAAGACAGTAGCCATTGGCTACTGCCCTCCCAGACCTAAACACACCCCTACATTTTGTATTTAGGACCACCCCAGAACACAGGAAATCAGATTCCTGCAACCTGAAGAAACAATAAGGACTGCTAACCTACAAGCCTGCAGAGAAGGAAGAAGACGACAACTGCTTTGGACCCAGCCCTACCGGCCTGTCTCCAACTTCAAAAACTTGCTCCAGCCATGCATCCGACAGGGACCAGCGACCTCTGGAGCCTCAGAGGACTGCCCTGGACTAAAGGACCAAGCAACTCCCGTGAACAGCTGCCCTGTTCAAAACCAGCTACTTCTTTGTAACAAAGAAGCAACTTTCAAAGACTGCTCGTTTTCCGCCGGAAGCGTGAGACTCACACTCTGCACCCGACGCCCCCGGCTCGAGATCCAGAGAACCAACACCTCGCGGAGGACTCATCGGCGACTGTGAGCCCGTGAGTAAACAGAGACGACCCCCCTGAACCCCCACAGCGACGCCTGCAGAGAGAATCCAGAGGCACCCCCTGACCGCGACTGTCCGTGACAAGTGACCCGACGCCTGGAACCAACATTGCACCCGCAGTCCTCAGGACCTGAAGGAACCGAACTTCAATGCAGGAGTGACCCCCAGGCGACCCTCTGACTTGCCCAGGTGGTGGTTGTCCCGAGAAGCCCCCCTATGCCTGCTTGCACCCCTAGAGTGACCCCCGGGTCCCTCCATTATTTCCTACCTGAAACCCGATGCCTGCTTTGCACGCTGCTCCCGGCCGCCCCTGTGCTGCTGAGGGTGTGTTTTGTGTGCCTACTTGTCCCCCCCCCCAGTGCTCTACAAAACCCCCCTGGTCAGCCCCCCCGAGGATGCAGGTACTTACCTGCTGGCAGACTGGAACTGTAGCACCCCTGTTCTCCATAGGCACCTATGTGTTTTGGGCACCTCTTTGACCTCTGCACCTGACCGGCCCTGAGCTGCTGGTGTGGTAACTTTGGGGTTGCCTTGAACCCTCAACGTGGGCTGCCTATGCCCCAGAACTGAGACTTGTAAGTGTTTTACTTACATCCTAATCTAACCTTTTCTTACCTCACCCAGGCACTGTTGATTTTTGCAGTGTCCACTTTGAAAATAGCTTATTGCCATTTTTACAAAGACTGTATATGATATTGCTTTTATTCAAAGTTCCTAAAGTATCTAAGTGAAGTACCTTACATTTAAAGTGTTTAATGTAAATCTTGAACCTGTGGTTCTTAAAATAAACTAAGAAAATATATTAAACAAATGCTTAACACTATCCTCTGATAAGCCTACTGCTCGACCACACTAGCCCAAAATAGAGCATTAGAATTAACTACTTTTGCCACTATCTTACCTCTAAGGGGAACACTTGGACTCTGTGCACACTATTTCTTACTTTGAAATAGTATATACAGAGCCAACTTCCTACACTTGTCCAACTACTCTTGACTCTGAGTCCGCTTCTCCTGACTCAAGGATTCTATTTCCCAAGTTCAGTTTTAAATGCAGTTTTTATCATCATATCAGGTCTTCTTTGTTGTGTGTCAAATACTGTTACTGTGGTTGTCTTGTCTCGGTCTTCCTAAAATTATGATATACTATATAACCCACTAACTCTGTTTTCTTTCAATCTAGTTGTCAATGAAGGATAACCCTTTGATTAATCCTGCAGTTAGAGTTTGCATAGGTGGGAGTGGCACCTTCTGTCTTCCCTGTTAGGGCGCTAGCCTGCTACTACTACTACCACCTCCTTAAGATAAAGCCTGGAGAAAACCCCTGCAGTAAAAAGACTGCAGTATTAGCTCTCACTTCATGTATTCAGGCAAGAGAAGAACAATGGGTCGAAGGGAACTTGTTTAGTTAGGGATTAACGTCTACTGAAGAAGATGTTGTTTGTTTTTGTAGGCAGAATAGGCAATATACACTGTAGTGACAGAGAGCAGTAGAGCAAGGGTATAAGTAAATGACATACACTTTTTAGTAGATGTAAAAAACTGGCTACACTAAAAGACAGTAGTGCAAACTGAAACACAAAAATAAACAATTGAGGCATAAATGAAGTAAAATATTCTCTTTTATTTTTAACAAATAGAAAAACCACACTTTCCACCCATTACAGGCCCACCACTGTCCCCAAACAAATAGGTCCATCCCCAAAAAGTACAAGGAAAGTCCAAAGTGAAACCCAGTCTCAATTCCCTGAACAAGTCCCTCCTACCAAAACAAAAAAAAATAAAAAAGGGCTTAGAAGAGGGCATTGTCTATTTGGGTACAGAGCTGGTCCAGGCTCTGGTCAGTTCTGGAGAGCCAACTCTGCATATGGTCCATCAGCCTCAGGATGCGTTAGAATAATGCCCTGTCAAAGTACAGGGATTGCCGGAGGTTCATTCAGGGACCCTGACAGCTGGCGCCGGCGATGTAACGGCTGGGACTGGTGTACTGCTGAACTGGATCCTGGGTCGGAGGCAGCTATTTCCCCCTCTTCATCCTCCAGGACCACCAGCAGCCAGTCTCCATCCTCTGTCATCACAGACAGGTCACTATCTCCTGCCTGGTGAGTGGTGCTGATCAACCAGCAGGAGTAGCTATATCAAGAATAATAAATATAAAAAAGTCAAATTGTAAATAATGCTCTGAGCAAAGACTTCTTTCAAAGTAAGAAGTGGGTGGCACAGTAGCAGTACATTGTTGATCCCTTAAGGACATTGAAATTTAATGTGATTATGATTAGGAGAGTCACAGGGCCAATTTTATTTGTTTACCCACACATGCCTCACATAAAAAGGGCTGACTGACTGGTAGAAAAGAATTAAGGAAGAATAACATCAGATTTTTAAAAAACTGTGATTTTTTTTCTTTTAAAGGCTTTTCTAGTCACTAAACAGGCACTTCTAGTAGAAAAATGAAAATCATTTACCTCTCATTAATGAGTAAGGCATTATGCACTATGGAGTACAAGTTGTGCAAAATTAATGGAGGCATGCTAGCCAGCGCTCTGGGTACTTTGCTACTGTTTGCAGCTGGAGTTGCAGTTGACAATAAGCAATCTTCTACAAATGCCTTTCACTTCGTTTCTATCCTGACTCCAAAGTGGCAGATGAATAGTAAGTATGATACGTCACACACATCATGTATGAAATGGGGATATATTATCCTGTCTGCATTAAGTAGATGGGGAAAACAATGTATTGCACTACAGGAAAAGGAACAGACTATAGAGATTATGGCCCATATTTATTGCACCCAGCCATGTTAGGGGGCTCATTTCAGGGCCCCCAATAGTACTATATAAAAGAGTTTCTTAATACTTACCTCTACTTACCCTACTTACTTGGGATGGGGTCCCACCAACCTCGGGTGTCCCTCTGGTGTAGGTGTTCCTGGGGCTTCGGGGGGCCCCTGCGGGCCCTTTCCATGGTGTTTGACCGTGGAAATGGGTTCACAGGTCCCCTAACGCCTGTTCTGACCCAGGAGTTAAATAATGGCACTAAGCAGGCTTAGCGCCAATATTTGAGCCTGCCTCCCCATGCACCACTTTTGCACAGGAGGATAAATAAGGCTCTGGGAGCTTTGAGCCATTTTTTGGACAAGAATGCCAACTTTGCATCTCATTGACGCAAGGTGGTTTCACACATCCAAAAAATGACTTTTACTCCATTATTTTAATGCTGGACAGGTCTAGCGTCAAAATATAATTATGGAGTTAAGTTTGCACTGAATTTGCATAAAAAATGATGCAAATTTGGCGTAAACAGAGTATAAATATGACCCTATATTTGTCACAGAGTATCCCTTACGCCAAACTTGAAATCAAATCATGTACTTACTAGTCCCACTTTCCTCACTTGTCTAGCCAACCGTCACAAATTATTTACAACAAATTAATTTGATGGACAGTAAGGAAAGGAAGCCTGATTTACTCTACTGCAGTGTAAGGCAGAGGGATTAGGCAGGTAGGTAGATATTTTGCTACAGAATAGAGGGGTGTCACTGATCATCGTTTCCTCATGTGCTTAAGCTTTGGCTTCTTCAGTAACTCAATAGACACAAGTCTAATGGGAAAAATCTGATTAGGTGTATAATAAATCTATTAAGGGGAAACCATGAAATATATTTTGCCATAAAAATGTGAAACATGGCGAGAATAAATGTTTAAATTTTTTCGATAGGCTGTGATGGAAGTACTTAGGAAAGAATAAAGGAGTGGAGTAAAAAGAGCTGACTTAGGGGGTCATTACAACATTGGCGGTATAAGGTGCTTACCGCCGTGCAGAAGACCGCCAAAACACCGCCGCGGCCGCGGTAGACCGCCACAGCAATTATGACACACATCTTGGAATCCGCCGAAATTCAGACACCCACACAATACCGCCACACCAAAGGTGAGCGATAAACATGCGGAAACAAATCCTCCACCTCCACGCCAACAGAAAAACGCCCATGCTATTACGACCCACGAATCCACGTGGCGGTCTTTCAACCGCGGTATTCCATTGGCGGTACACACCGCCGCACTCAAAATACACACACAGCTCCAAAACACCGCCACAAAAATTCTGAAAGAAGGCCGGAGAGACAGTACTGATTAGATAATCCCACCACACAGAGGCACACAACACCATCACCCACACAACATCCACGCACAAAACACCACATACCACTACACTCATCAACACATACACCACCCCACGCATCACACACAACACCCCATGGCACACCAAAGACACCCCCGCTTCTCCGAGGAGGAGCTCAGGGTCATGGTGGAGGAAATCATCCGGGTAGAGCCATAGCTATTTGGCTCACAGGTACAGCACACATCAATAGCCAGGAAGATGGAGCTATGGCAAAGAATAGTGGACAGGGTCAATGCTGTGGGACAGCACCCAAGAAATAGGGAGGACATCAGGAAGAGGTGGAACGACCTACGGGGGAAGGTGCGTTCAACGGTATCCAGGCACCACATCGTGGTACAGCGGACTGGCGGAGGACCACCACCTCCTCCCCCTCAACTAACAACATGGGAGGAGCAAGTCTTGTCCATCTTGCATCCTGAGGGCCTCGGAGGAGTCCTTGGAGGAACGGATACTGGTAAGTCAAATCTTAACTATCATAACCCCCACCATGCCTGCATGATATCACACACCCCCACCATCACACCCTCCCCTATCACCCCAAATCCTCACCTATCTACCCATTTCACCAACCACCCATCCCAAACCCAAGCCCTGCATGACATAACTAAGCATCGACACCCATCACCAAAGCATGCCCACTGCACAGACCCAGAACACCCCCCAACCATCAGCACACAAGCCCCTACACAGGAATGCCTGTACTGGTGTTCACGCACACCCAACCATTGCACACCATGAAACACACACATGCAATAATCATGTACTTATACCCCCGCAGGAACCTGAAGGAACATCACCACACCAGAGGGTCCAGACAACACCACTCCACCCCCAGAAGAGGCCCACAGTGACGACAGCAGCTCTTCCCCACTGGATCTTGATGACCAGCTCGGACCATCGTGGGCCTCAGAACAGTCGGTTCCCCTTGCCCAGCCGCAGCCCAACACCGAGCTTCCACCCTCTGGTAACACCAGCACAGCACCCACCCAGCGGGCCCAAACGTCCCTACCCAGGACAGGTCAATCAGCAGTGTGTCCACCACTACAGGGCACCCAGGCTAACCCACCACCCCAACAACAACAGGGACCTGGGGGCAGTGGTAGTGGGCACACAGTCCAGGGGACGGAGGCACAGGAACATAGGGGAACTGGGAGGGCTGCTGTGCGACAGAGGGAGGACAGGCCAAGGGAACCCACTCTCCACGAGGCCCTCTCCTCCATCATGGGAGCATACCACCACTCCCAGGAGACGATGGCCACGGTCCTGGACAAGTTGCAGGAGACCCTGCGTCTGCAGGAGGAACAATATTTGGGGTTCAGAGAGGAGCTCAGGACCATTGGCTCCACCCTGGGCACCATCGTAGGTGTGCTGACAGACATTCAAAAGACATTGAGGGACATCGTGGCACTCCAAGGGGCCCCTGACACTAGCATGGACGAAGAACTGCCCACCACCTCCGCCGGCGCTAGTGGACAGGACGCCCCGCCACAGGACCACCACACCAGCACCCCACCCCCTGCAGACGGACAACCACCACGCAAGCGGGCCCTGAGATCCAGGAACAGGACAGAGCAAGATGGCAAGATCCCCGCCAGGAAATAAGACCACCCTGATAGTCCTCCCACTGTCCCACTTTGTTACCCCGCCCAAATCGGAACTGCCCCAGCTCCACTTCCAATGCCCAGATCTGCAATGTACCTGTGAGACTAATAGACTGGACTCTGCCATGGACATTCCTCCACCATCACCCATCACCATTTTACAACCCCCCTTCATTTTTGTGCACTTAAATAAACACCCTTCAAACACAAAAAGATATTGAGTCAGTCAATGATTTGTAAATCTGTATAATCAATTACAGTTGCATAATGGGTTACCCATTGGAAGGCTAACATACCTATGTCACACATCACAAGCCCTTCAAGGATGCAAACAGTTGACACGTAGGTAACCACATTTGTGGAACTGAAATGGAAGGGGACAACTCAGTTAACAAATAGTGAGTGAATTTGAGGTACAGGATAGAGGTAGATGTGTGAAAGTGAATGTAATGGTAAAATAGAAAATGTGCTCACCTGTGTGTCACTGGAAATATTGCTGTATGACTGACTCCCTGTTGTCGTTTTCGTCTTCCTCAGCTTCATCCTCATCACTGTCCACAGGCTCCACAGCTGCCACAACACCGTCATCTGGATCATCCTCCTGCAGAAAAGGCACCTGGCATTGCAAAGCCAAGTTATGGAGCATGGAGCAGGCGATGATGATGTCGCACACCTTCTTCGGTGAGTAGAATAGGGATCCACCTGTCATATGGAGGCACCTGAACCTGGCCTTAAGAAGTCCGAAGGTGCGTTCGATAACCCTCCTAGTCCGCCCATGGGCCTCATTGTACTGTTCCTCTGCCCTGGTCCTGGGATTCCTCACTGGGGTCAATAGCCAGGAAAGGTTGGGGTAACCAGAGTCCCCCAATAGCCATACACGGTGCCTCTGGAGTCCACCCATCATATCAGGGATGCTGCTATTGCGCAGGATGTATGCGTCATGCACTGAGCCAGGGAACATAGCATTTACCTGGGAGATGTACTGGTCTGCCAAACACACCATCTGGACATTCATCGAATGATAACTCTTCCGGTTCCTGTACACCTGTTCACTCCTGCGGGGGGGACCAGAGCTACATGGGTCCCATCAATAGCACCTATGACGTTGGGGATATGTCCAAGGGCATAGAAGTCACCTTTAACTGTAGGCAAATCCTCCACCTCAGGGAAAATGATGTATCTCCTTACGTGTTTCAGCAGGGCAGACAACACTCTGGACAAGACGTTGGAAAACATAGGCTGGGACATCCCTGATGCCATGGCCACTGTTGTTTGAAATGACCCACTTGCAAGGAAATGGAGCACTGAAAGCACCTGCACGTCAGGGGGGATTCCAGTCGGATGGCGGATTGGTGACATCAGCTCTGGCTCCAACTGGGTACACAGTTCCTGGATTGTGGCACGGTCAAACCGGTAGGTCACGATTAAATGTCGCTCCTCCATTGTCAACAGGTCCACCAGCGGTCGGTACACCGGCGGATTCCGCCATCTTCTCATATGTCCCAGATGACGGTGCCTACGAAGGACAACAGCAAGGAAAAAGTCACTATTCTTCCAGGTATGTACCCACAGTCACACACAAGACTACCCCAGACAATAAACCCTTCCTGTATGTGTGTTGAGTGTAGGCCTCAGTATGTGTGACGCAGTTGCAAATGAATCCATGTGGACCCCTGAAATGGCGGCTGCCTGACCTCTAAACTGGGACAATGGGATTGTGGGGTAACAGCGCTGGTGTTGCTAACCGTGGCGGTAGGCGGTCGTAGAGCGCGGCGCAATGCTGCATTGGTTAACAATGGACCCTATGGGTCCCAGGAGCCAATGAACAGGTGCGCCGGCGGTGATGATGCGGCCCGCCGCGGACGTCACCGCCGCGGACGTCACCGCCATTTTCTATCTCTTCATTCACTAGATACCTGACCTTCGACAGGAGAGGACCTACACTGCTAGTGCTGCTGTGACCTCGGTGTGGAAGCGACGATGGCTGCTGCATCTGGGGAAAGTGCCCCTGCCTTCACATCGGAGTGGTTGGAGAAACTTGTGGATGGGGTCCTCCCCCAGTACACGCTACTCTACGGTCCTCCAGACCAACAGGTTAGTAAACAGGGAGCACGTTGTAGGGGCTAGGCCTGGGTGGAGAGGGCTGGGTGGAAGAGGGAAGGGGGCAGAAGTCATACTACAGTAAAGCATGGGAATAAATGGGCCACATGGTCAGATTATGGAGGGGGACACACACATTGATGGTGCAATTGGTAATGACTGTTCCTCTTCCCTTGTGCATGTCATGTAGGTCAGCGCCCACCAGAAGAGGGACATTTGGCATGCCATCGCCAAGGACGTCCGGACCCTGGGGGCCCACCAGAGACGGGGCACCCACTGCCGGAAGAGATGGGAGGACATTCGCCGCTGCAGCAAGAAGACGGCGGAGGCTCAGCTGGGGATGGCCTCCCAACGTGGGAGGGGTGCCCGTTGTAACATGACCCCCCTGATGTTCCGGATCCTGGCGGTGGCCTATCCGGAGTTGGATGGGCGCTTAAGGACATCACAGCAGACACAAGGGGGTGAGTAC